>NW_028246626.1:0-330000 GCF_964263255.1 Lissotriton vulgaris
TTGCCTAGCTTATAAGGCAACTCGTATAAAATGGCTTAAGCCAGCTTGTGCACAAATGGGAACAAGATACTCTCAACTGGCCTTGCGTATTCTAAAGTCTGACACCAGTGAAGTCATGGTTGTTGCCATGGCAAAATTCTGGAGCTGGACATGGGCCATAAGAAGGACTAGGATGCAGAGCATTATGTAACCATATATGTATGTTGATATCTTTTTGCCATCTTGTAATAGGTGTTGCTGAGCTCTGGTGTCTTTCTCCAACTTAAATATGTTGATATATGCCTATATTCTCGTGTATATTGTTGCCACATTTAATTGAGATTTTGTCCTTTCAGTATGATTTTATTTATTCTTGAGGTTAAAAGTCACTCTATATGTATTTGGAACTAGACAAGTAAATGGATTTTAATGATTTTTATCTTTTGATATTTTTTATATGTTTTATTAAGATGAATCTGGTTTTAATATTGTTTTGTACATGTGTCTTTTATGATTGTTTATAATCAAATAAAGACTAACTGAACTGAACTGAAAATGCATCAGTGACTGATTCTGTTAAAGTGAAGTGCCCCAAGCGACCACAAAAACCCCTAGATTCAGTATAAATATCAGTAGTGAATCTCTCGTCTTATGTCTCTTCTTTTAGAAATCACTCTTTGCAGACGCTAGGAACAAGGGCTCTGTGTAATTTTGAAATTTCATTCATCTGCCTGAGCATGGCTAATCATAGCTTACAAGCAACAACAGTTGGTGTTCCAACCTGCAAGTGCTTGCAGGTGAAACAAGCATTTGCAATGCAATAGGTCTCCCTTTTGGGACCGTATAAGTATGGAAGCGTGGACAAGGCAATCACGTGGGATGTGTCAGTCACATATTAGGCCACACACTGACACTGTGCAGTAATATGTCGATACTTATACATGGTACTTACCCCAGACTAACGTCAGCAGTTACAATGTGCTGTACGATGAATCTGACAATGGAATTTTGGAGGAGGGGCCACGGGGTGTGTGGTGGCTGCCGGGGTGTGGCTTGTGATGATTTCGCCAGCAGGGCTGCTGATATGTGCAGTATCTCTCGGGCTGACAGGTGTAAGTGGTGTCTACTGGTGCTTCTGTGCCAACAGTCGTTGGATGTAGGGAGTGTTTGTCCGCTTTGGTACCTAGGCATTCTAGTGAAGGAGGTGTATGTGGAGTGGAGGAACTGTTGTATTCCCACCACCCTACTCCAAGTCAGCAAAGGAAAAGTTTCCTGTACAACAGAGTCACTAATGAATGGCTTCCTGTCGGACTTGGTGCCTCGGACAACTACAACCAAAACGCAAAGTGTGTCTCACAGTGTGGCCAAAACGAACAGGCACAGCAGGTAAACAAAGCAACATCCGCGCTTTAGCTTCAACAGTTCCAGATGTTCACTGTGCAGGCATATTGCATAGAGACGCATGCATGCATTTCGTGCCCGTACCACAAGAAGAGGATAGTGCCGATGGGGACACTAAATGAACATTTTGTGTGGAGCAAAACGCCACACTCTGGGCGCCGCAAATAACAGATGTTGCCACTACCTAATTTGCGAAACTCCGAGAGGAAATATAACGTCTAATGCTGGTTTCTAGCACATTATCTTTAAAAGCAGTATATCAAACGCCTAAAGGTAGCTATGGTACCAACGGGTATAGCAAAAGCTTTACACAAGCATTGCGTGACAGCAGGTGACAAATGCCCCCGCCAGAAATTTGCCTCAGGCATTAACCAAAAGTAGGCACAACTGCTCCGTCCCCAGATATTCTTCAAAAGTACACCGTATCTAGTGCCAAACAAGCCAGTCTCATACAGGATGCGCCCACAAAAGGCGTGAGGATGGAAAAGCTTCCTTTCTCCCACACTCCAGTTAAAGCGACATATACACTTCATTTGTATCAGTAAAACATGGAGTGCTGTACAAACAATATTGAAAACACACATGGGCTAAGGATCTTCATTTGCATGAAAACAACACACTTTTTAACCCATGAGCTGTGCCTCCCAATGAGTGGGTCAAAGCAAAACGAGGTGCAGACCAAGTCCTCATGCAAGGGGACCCTTCTCAACATTAATGAGGCTTGTCTAAGCTGCTTCCGGTGCTCTTTTACTGGGTGGACACGTGACAATAATCGCACCTCAGTTTACTTTCAAAATGTAAGCGCCCTTCACTTCGTTAGCATGCCAAGAACTTCGTACTGCTGTATTACGGTGCAATCCTGCAGACACCCCTACCCAGCACATAAATGCGCTTGACTCGGGTCGGGGAGTCGGACAGAGGTTACGTCCTAGACAACAGTCTGTGGAAGGCGCAAGGAGAAAGTGCATTAGGTTCAATTCAGGTGCAGGCACATGAAATCCAAGAATACCCCATTCAGCAGGTCCCGCCCAGAGGCAGTGCTCATGGCATCCGGCAATGGCTGGCACACTGGAGGCAGCTCACTGGGCAGTGTGTGGCACAAGAAGGTGCGCACATGGGCAAATCAAGACCTTGCCCACAGGTGCAGGACCTGCTTACTATGAGGTGGGAAAACATTGCCCTAAAAGTGGACTGCTCACCATAAACCATCTGGATGCTTGTGAAGGCCTCCTAAGACAGAATTTATTTATTCATTTATTCATTTATAACATTTATAGAGCGCACTGTTACCAATCGGTGTCCTGGCGCTGAATGAGAGCTCCCCTAGCTTAGCCTATACTTACTGAACGAAAAGCCATGTTTTCAAGTTTTTGAGGAAGGTCATTAAATCTGTAATCTGTCTAAGCGCCAAAGGCAGAGCATTCCAAGCCCTAGCAGCTCCCAGTATAAAGCTTCTGCCACCCCATCGAGCTTTCCTTATCCAAGGGGTGGTGTTCAGCCCCAGACTTGCTGACCTAAGATGTCTACCCGGCTGGTACCATTGAAAGTACTGTGTTAGAAAAGCTGGGCCAAGCCCCCGAAGGGCCTTGAAAACTATGCACAAGGCTTTGAAGGAGATCCGTTTCCGCACTGGGAGCCAGTGCAGCTTCACCAATTCCTGGGAGAAGGAGGCAATCTTTGGTGCGCCTGTAATAAGACGAGCTGCTGCGTTTTGCAAGGCCTGAAGTTGGTTGAGAAGCCCCTGTTGGGCATTGAGCAATAGACTGTTGCAGTAATCGAGGCGAGACAAGACTAAGGCCGCCACCACTGTTTTCCTGCACTCGTTGGGTATAAAAGGAAGAATTTTCCTGATTGTTTTCAGTGTAAAATGAATGGCTGATGTCATAGCATTGACTTGGGGCATAAAGGTAAGTTTATCATCAATCAGAACCCCCAGGTTCTTGACCTTGGTAACTGGAACAGGGGGTAAACCCAACCCTTCCGGCCACCAGTTAGGGCTCTAAAATGAACACTGGAGCCGATAAGTAGAACTTCAGTTTTAGCCGAGTTTAGCTTTAAACAGTTCCTAGCCATCCAGTCGCTAACTGCTGACATACACTCTTGGAATTTACTGGCTATGCCTTCCTCGCTACCTGGTAGCAGTGAGACCACAATCTGCGTGTCATCCGCATATGATGTAAGCTCGAACCCGTAGGAACGAATGACTGGGGCCAAAGAGGAGACATAAACATTGAAAAGGGTGGGACTTAGGGAGGATCCCTGGGGAACCCCGCAGGGAAGCACAAATGGTTTAGACTCGAACTCCCCCAGTGCTACCACCTGGATCCTGTTGGTAAGAAAGGCTTTCAAGATCTTAAGGGCTTTCCCCTGTATCCCACAGGCCTCCAAACGGTCCACCAAGATCGTATGATGGACCGTATCGAAGGCCGCGGACAAATCCAGCAAGGTCAGGGCTGCTCTACCCCCCAAGTCCTTCACTTTCCTGATCTCCTCAGATGATTTAATTAGGGCAGATTCAGTACTATGACCTGCCCTAAAACCATGTTGCGATGGATCGAGGGCTTGTGTGGACCTTAAAAATGTACTAAGCTGGCTATTCATGGTTCTCTCAATTAGTTTGGCCGGGAAAGGAAGTCTGGCGATGGGACGATAGCTGTTGGGGTCAGTGATGTCCAGGTTGTTTTTTTTTAGCAACTGTAAAATCAAGTCTAATTTCCAACTAGATGGAAATTCCCCCACCTCAAACATGTTGTTAAACACAGCCGTTAAGATGGTTGCTATAGGAGCCACCGCTAGCTTAGCCACTGAGGCAGGGCATGGGTCCCATGGAGAGCGTGATTTGGTACCTAATAATAGTTTCTTAATCTTCTCCACACTCACAGGGGAGAAGTTCTGAAACTTGATCTCATTTGAGTGGGAGGTAGAAATTTCAGGCCTGTCAGCTGGCAGGTTGGCCCTGACTTGAACTTCAAGGGTGTTAAAAATGGTCTCCACCTTGTTTAAAAAGAACTGAGCTAGACCCTCGCACAGTTCGAGACTGGGAGGTGTAGTAGCTGGCTTTGGGGTGGCCAGACTACAAACCGCTTGGAATAGCTCCTTTGATGAGCACCTAGCATCATTAATGTGGTTAGTGAAATACCTTTGTTTAGCATCCCAATCATGTCTTTGTATAGTGCCAGGCTCAATTTGAGTATGCTTTTATCTGCCTCGTAATAATTTTTTCGCCACACGTGTTCGAGTTTCTTGCAGATGAGCTCATGCTCCCTGAGCTCCACTGAGAACCAGGGGGCCGAAGGGGTCATACGAGTGGGGTGGCAACTTTTGGGAGGAGCTAAGATGGTGCACGCATGGTCCACCCAGTTAGAATAAGAGACCGCCGCTTTGTCCACATCTGTTGGGGGCACCCCCATGGATGATTCCAAAATATCCTCCAGGGAGGCTCCCTCTATCTTATTCCAGACCCTACAGGTCCTAGTTGTTTTACTGACCTGCCTGGCCCTGAGGGATTTAGCCGTGGAGATATTAAAAAGCACAGCCGCGTGATCCGACCAGGTAAGTGGAAAGATTGTGGGGACCTGAAGGTCCGGCCAATTTGAGAATATTTCATCCAGGGTATGACCTGCACTGTGAGTGGGGCCTAGCACCAACTGTTTTAGGTTGACACCGTTCATCACCTCCATGAGAGCTAATGTGTCCGGGTCTGAGCTGTTCTCTAGATGAAAATTAAAGTCCCCTAGGACTGTAAAGGTCTTAGCACAGAGTGCCTCCTCTAGAATATTTCCCAGTGAACCCAAGAAAGACGTCTTGGTACCGGGGGGCCTGTAAAGTAAACAGTCCCTAAAGGATTGATGGTTGGACAAAATAAGATTAAAAGCCAATGCTTCACATATATCAGACGCCACTAGTTGAAAACTACCCTTAATGGAGTTATGGTAAAAGAACCGCCAGGCCGCCTCCTCTTTTCCAAGGTCTATCCTGAACATAGTTTAGATAGTTTGGGGGAGTGGCCTTGACAATGTCAGGACCCGATGCCGCATCTGTCCAGGATTCGGTGACAAACACAATTTTTATATTCTTGTCCTGTAGCAGCTCCGCGAGATCCGCGCTATGTTTAACCAAGGATCTACAGTTGACCAGCATGCAGCTAACATTCTTCGTTGTGACCTCGGCTGTCGCTTTGTTTATTTTAGCAACCGACCGGACTAAGCTTAAAAGGATAGTCGGGATAGCCCTATTACATGATGGACATACCTCACCAGTGTCCCGAGTATCCTTGTAGAACTCCAGGCATAGACAGCCAGATAACCTACCACTTCCCCCCAGGCTCAATAGAACCTCGAGGTCGTAAGCTAAGCGTTGAGACTTGCCTGCAGCCCGCCAACCAGGGGTGATGGCGCTAGGCGCGGGTCTGGCGCGGACGGGCGCAGACAGGCTTGCCTTTGGCGTGCCTTCGGCGTGCCAGCCCGATTTTTAAGTGCTGGGGTGGGAAAAAGGCTAGAGCGCTCACCTTAGCCCACTCAAGATGGCGGCCGTCCGGGTGAGTGCTTGTTCGCCTTTCCCTCCCTTAGGTGCTTCGCAATAGTGAAAGAATGAGCACCTCGGGATCCCCACTGATAAACCTCCCAGCCAGAGCCTAAAACCACCTCCCGACAAAAGATTTAAAATTTATTAAAAGACAGTCTAAAATTCGTGGCAATAGCAGCAAACATTAACTGTGCAAATTTTAAAATAAACAATGGCTATGTGACATGAGTAATCAAGTAAGATCCCGACTCACGCCTCAGGAGCAATCAAGGGTGCTAGGAGTACACATCAGTTAAGCAAATCCAGAAATCACATGCCAACAGCTGGCCCCCACCAGAACGATTCTTATACAGGCAGCTGCCAGGGCAATGTTCTGGCATATGATCATTATGGGACCCCAGGGCACCCAGTTCCCATCACATATTCCGAGCTACCAGCACTGTTGGAGCTTTTTAAAAAACACGAATTCCTAAACGGAGAGCAGTCATTCTCCCCACTGAAGTGTTTTTCCATTTAAAGCACCACAGAATTCTAACACACCATACAACTGCCCACAGAGGGCCCCCATGCCCTCCTCAACTTAGAATATTGCTGGAAACCGGAGGGCAGTTCTCACCTTTTACCACTGGCAACCGCCTCTCTGAAGGTGTGCGTCAGGAAGAAGCCCATGCTGGCATAGACTGCGACGTCAATCATGGCCAGCAGGGGGCGCGCCTTGTCACTGGGATCAGTCCACTCTGTCGTGATGTGTATGTGGTTGAGGCCATTTTGGAAGCCAGCTGATGTTTCCTGGCACATGGGGCTGCCTCCACCGGGATTAGAGGGGACAGTCAAGAGGGTTGACTTGCATGCGCTCACAGTGCAGTGTTAGGACTGTGAGTGAAGTAATTTCGTTTTGATGCAGAAAGATGGCGGTTACCGGGAGACTCAGTATGGAGAGCCTATGGGAAGGCAGTGCGGGCGGACGAAAGAGCACGAATGGGAGTGCGGGTGGGGGGCTGAGAAGGACGGACTGCGGGAAGGGGTGAGGCAGGGGAACAAAATAGTGCTTGAAGTAAAGGGGCCAGTAGCCGTTACCGGATACAAATGACAACATGGTCGTCATGAGGCCGGACTAACAGCCTAAAAGGCTGCATTTAGGAAATAAGCCAATAATAAATATGGGCGGAGAGTGGGCGGAGCTTCCACAAAGCTTCCACGCTATAGTGTATACTGCATGCCTCGCAGAGCGTACAGCGCATGCGCGCTGCAACGGTAGGCGAGACCTAAAAAACTAGCGAGTGACAAAATTTTCATTATATCGGCAAAATCGCTCATAATTTCCAGCATTTCCAGTAATTCTCAAAATTATGCAACATCACTGATTTTAAATCCATTTGGGTAAAAATCCTATCACGGTAGCATGAAAAGAATGAGAATGAACAGAATTCCATGGGCTCTTCACAACAGCTGTCTTTTGTGTGAATTATTCTAAGTATGAAATGCATTCTCATTTCTAAAATGGTGTGTGGGCGAAATTTCCTGATAAAATCTAGCCAGAATTGCATTTAGCATCATTTCACAAAATTTCACATAATTGATCCATTTCACACAATTACGCAAATGGGAAAACTTTGCGCCCCCTAAAAAATAAAAACAGAAATGTGAACATTGTTCATTTGGATTACTCATATGATGTCCTGTCATATATCTACAGTATTTATGTTGAAGTTTTCGGGGGCATTCTTTTCTTTTTAAATTAAATTAACGTTCACAGGTCGGTAGCACAGAAACAAATGTGGGTATTTGCACATACCTGTGTCTTTTCTTTTTATGCTAAATCCTTTGGGAAGACCTCCCACAAACACCCCCGTATTTTCTCCAATAATGGTGCTTCCACTTGTTGCTGAAGCAGTGCCTGAAAGAAAGCACAATGTGAGACAGTCTACAGGCAAATCCTCATAGCCTTTTAATTTCAGATGCATTCCAAACTTAAGCACAGGATACGTGTAACTTCACAGCTTAAGTGATGTCATTAACTGTGTCTGATGCCACTATTACATGTTAATAATTGGATAATAATATCTGAAAATAACCTAATAATGCAAACTTGGATTATAAAATGAAGTTACCTGTGTATAGTCCATCCACAGTGATGTTTCCCACAGCCTGGTTTCTTGTAGCAATGACTTCATGCCAGCTGTAATCGTTATACAGCTTACCCCCATCATTGGACGGACTTACGGAGACTGCAGACCCCTTTAATACATGGAAAAGGAGGGTGTTAATGGGCGCCTGGAGAGAGATTCTAGAAAACATTTCAGAAATAAGAACTATCAGAACCAGAAGCCCAGGTTCTAACCTGGGCTTCTATTGGAATTCACAAGGGCATATTATCAAGCCCATTATCGCAGCTTTAGCAGGAGTTTCCTGCCGATAAAAACGGCGATAATGTATCGCCCTTTCTTGAGAATATGGCCCAGTGGAACCATTGAGGGGTACTACACAGTATGACATGCAGGACAAAGACGCTTATTATTAGTAAATATGTCTGTCGAGAAGGATCATCAGTAGTGTAAACAATTGGCTAATAATCTACATAAATCAGGGAAGAAAAGTAAAAAAGACACCAAACCAATAATTAAAAAAGTATGAAATTTCATTTAATTAATCCACCAAAAATCCATGTTTAAAAACAATTAATTAAATACAGAAATAGTACACAGTAAATTTGTTAAAAACAACTAACTAATGTAGTATTCAATACATCCCATAAAAAATTATTTTTGTAACATAACATCTATTTTGTGGCAATCAGGTAGTATTGTTCGACGCGCGTTTCGGCGTTGTTTAGAACGCCTTCTTCAGGAACCACAATGTTATCAACAAGATAGGAAGTAGTAAACGCAGAGGATATAGCCCATATCGATCAAAGTCTTGAAGAAACAGTATAAGTTTCAGGACGGTCAGAAAATGGCTTTCGTAATGTGGATGGCTTCTTATGCGACTAGCCTGGATAGATGATGTGTCTATCTAGCATGTAATGCCTCCATATTCAGTTTCGGAAAAAACTGCTAGCTGTACTCTCGAAGCGTGAGTAATAAAGCCGGTGAATTGGGTGTTCGTAGATAAAATGGTATAACCGTCAGACGGGATTAAAAATACAGGCTTCTTTCAGGGCGGTTCGTAATTATTTCAATAGAAACGGAATGCCGCTTTAGGTATGTCAAAGGTGCCGATAGCACTCGGAATAGGAAGGATAATTCCTGTTCTCTCTTAACGGTATGGATATATCCGTTAACTGCAACCTGCGGGACCCGCGCTGGAACAGACTGCTGGCGTCCCGCAGCCGTTGTGTAAAATGGAGAAGGATCATCAGTAACATACCAGTTGCTGCTCTAAATTGGGAAAAAAACATTCTCTATGTAAACCCGGTGAAAAATCACAGGTGAATGAGTATCTTTGAACCCATGGAACATTTTATGACACATAAGCCAAGACAACTCATTGACAGAATTTAATTGCGAATATTAAACGTATCAAATTCCAGGCAGTTTAGCCCCAATATTTGCACTGGCACTGGCATCAAGGGCAAGAACAGCATTTGTAGAAGCAACCCTGTACAACACTTTCATTTTGTAGTAGTCGCTCATTCAACAATGTTGGTTATCGATTGGAACAAAATTACTTGAAAACACTGCAGAATTGTTTAGCACTGTTGTTATATTCAATGATCTTGCTCACAGTGAATAGACAATACAGCTTATTTACTCATGCGTTGTTTGAGGATTTCATAGTTGAGGTGAGGTAGGTTTCAGACATTAGAAAGCAGAAACTATGTTTCATGTGCATTAGTTATCACAGGCTTTGGTGAGTCTCTTCCAATAGAATGACTGAACAACATTTCAATGACACCTGAACTCCAAGATAGGTGTGGAAGCCAAATATGCATAGCCCCATTTCATACATTTGTACGAAGAAGGACATGGTAAGGAGGAACAGGGCATGGGTTGCTCGGATCCCCTCTTTTCTTGCATGGGAGTGTTTAGTTTCAAGGTATAACATCATTATTATTGACGTAACATTCAAAGATGGTTTAAAGTTTCATCTAGACACCTAGCAGATCCAGAGTCAATATGATGCCACATTAGCATGGAACAATAATAAAGTATAGGAAATGCAACTAGAAGATGGCCACAGAGCTCTATTGCCTTTGGTAATGCTTGTCTCAAATAAACTTTTCCAAAGAAAATACCACTGAGTGGCAGATGATAAACAGCCGAAGGCCATATTTGTTGTGTCTGGGCTCTAATATGGAGCTCTAAGTAGGACGGGTATGCCCAGACGTGGGACCTGTGCACACTGTGTCACTGGAATAAAGCTGTACCTGGCTGATGAGTCCTAAACTAGGGCAAAACCAGTCCTGGGTTGCTTGCATTCTGGTTCAGGCTTGGCAGTTTGGGCTGGACTGTTCCTATTGGAACCGGGTCCAGACTTATCTCCATACAGCTGTGTCCAAACTGAGGTGGCATGGTGTGCAAAATCATGACAGATTGGGATGCAGTGCAAGTGAGTACCAGTGGATGAGATTAATTCAAGCATTCTATCCATCACTGTTTTGTATACTTATAGTGTTGCCTTAAGTGTGGCAGGTATGACCAGACGTGGGTCCTGTGCACACTGTGTCACTGGAACTAAGCTGTACCTGGCTGATGAGCCAATAACTAGGGCAAAACTGGTCCTGGGCTGCTTGTGTTCCAGTTCAGGAAGGACATGGCTTGGTAGTTTGGACTGGACTGGTACTAATGGAGCAGGGTCAAAATTGATTTGCATATAGCTGGGTCCAAACTGAGGTGGCATGGTGTGCAAAAAAACGATGGATTGGGATGCAGCACAACTGATCACTAGCGGCTGAGATTACGTCACGTATTCCATCCATCACTGTTTTGTATACTAATATGGCACTGGACATGGGGGTAAGTGAGAGAAGACAGAGAGAACTGAATGTGCAGACTTGAGCTACATGCACCTAGAGAGAGACAGAGAGAAGAATGGGTAAATAGTGTGACAGGTGAAAGAAAGAGGGTGACAGTTTTTCTTTCATATTTTGGAATAATTAATCAGGCAGCGAAATCCAAACATAGCATCCACTTAGGTTTCATTTTAAAACTTCCGCTTGGAGGTAGCTGGGTCCAGCATGATAAAGCACCAGATGGGTGCGACATAGGGCTGTATACAACACTTTCTTCTCATAGCGGAACCAATCTCCTTGGGATCAAGATGAAGAAATGGAAGCCCTCTGGGCAAACAAAAACTGGGCGGTACCACCAATTTCTGAATCACCTTTAGCCTAGAGAGTAACTACCCTAGTGTGCAGAGGTAAACACAATTGCAATAATGAAGTCTTGACATGATCATGACAAAGAGAAATAAGTTATAGAAGTCAAGGGGTAATAAAAGGCCAAATTTTCATTGAGTTAAATGTGAGGGGGTAACCTTGTTAACCAGTGAAATTAACTTGAGGGAGCTGTGCAACCTAATTTAGGTAAAACCATAATGCTCCTCTGTCAAAGTCAAATGCAAGATGAGGGTGGAAAACCATTGAATAAGGAGCTGAGAGCTGAAAAAGACAAGCAGAACATTGAATCATGACCAAGGGGCAGGCCTTAAGCCTCCGCCGAGTATATGTTTGAAGAGTATTGGTTGAAATGCTCCTACAGAGCACTACAGCTTTGTGTAGTCAGACCACCCAAATTAACTAAATTAATGACATAAAAGTGGAGTAAAGAGTAGGACTCACAGAAGGTGGCAGAGTCCAGCAGCACCAGAAGAATTGCAGGAAGTCTTTTGTACCTCTGAGACTTCAGAAAACAGGAGGCAAGCCAGAAAGCCCAAAGAGATCGCTTGGAGGGAAGGAAGAGCCCAGCTCTCCTTCAGCAGAGTCGGGGAGCAGCAGGCGGCAGGGCAATAGGCAGAAAAGCAGCCCTTCCAGAAAAGCAGTCCAGTTGAGTCCATTAAGCAGCACAGCAACCTTTCTGACAGAGATTCTGTTCAAGGTCGAGAAGCGTCTGATTTTATTGGGTCAGAAACCATGTACTTATACCCAAAAGTGCCTTTGATAGGGGGTGACTTCAAAGTAGCTGTCTGAAGTGAACAGTGATCCATTTAAACCCAGTCATGTCTGCCAGGCTATCTGTGGGGGGGTAAATCTGTGTTTTTTGTCTGGACAGGACACTACCTATTGAAGTATAAGTGTCAGCCCCTCTGATTCCTCCCTGCCCAAGAAGACCATCAGAATGCAGATGAATGTGGATGAGTGTTCAGAATACAGGTGAGTCTCACCTTCCTGTGGTTGTGGCTGTCTAGATTAAATGCACAAAGTGTAGCTATCACCCACCCCAGATGTGTATTGGAGACATGCTGTCAAGAACATAGAGCAGTAAGTGCAAAAAAATGACCACTTTATAAAAGTGGCATTTCTAAAACAGTAATGGTAAATCCAACATCACCAGTAAGTAGGCGTTATAATTACCATTCAAAATATATGAAATATGAAAAAGCTGCTCCTCTCTGATCAGGAATTACATCTTCAAAGTGTATTAAGGAAATCCAAATGCTGGCCTGTGAGAGGGGTAGGCCTCACAGTGGTGAAAAACAAAAGAGGCTTTCTGTCACTACCAGGACAAGCAAAAATAAAAACACATGCCCTACCTTTTATTTACCTAGCACCCTGCCTTCAGGGTTACTTAGGGTCTACCTTAAGGGTGACTTATGTAATAAAATGGGAGTTTAAGGCTTGGCAACTAGTTTTAAATACCCAATCGAAGTGGCAGTAAACTGCACACACAGGTACTGTAGTGGCAGTCTTGATACAGGGTTGAGAGGCAACTTCTGTGGGTGGCACAATTAGTTCTGCAGGCCCACTAGTAGCATTTGAAGTACAGTCCCTGGGAATGTGGCATGCCACTTTACAAGGGACGTACCAGAATATCAATTATGACAATCAGGTACACACTAAAGTCATCATGTTTAAGGAAGAAGCACACGCACCTTAGCACTGGGTAGTAGTGCTCAGAGTCCTAAAGTCAACAAAAAAAGTTCGGCAGAAAGAGGAGGAGGAAGGCAAAAAGTTTGGGGCGACCCTGCATGGAGGGTCATTTTCCAACACTATGTCCACAGAGAAGCTTTACAAAAGGGAAACTTGGCAAGATGTTTTTGCACATGCTGTGTATTGATTAGATTAACATTGGTTTTGCTACGCAGTGAAATTACATTGAAATGCAGAACAAAAACGTAACTTGAGTTAAGCAACATGACCCTTGAGTCAAAACAGAAACCGGGAACCTCGCAGAAATTTGCTGGTAAAAAAAACCATGGCACGCCCCTGCTCCACAGGTGATGAGTTGCTTGATGGTATTCCTCCACCGCACTATTTTGCTGCCAGTTACCTCCATGCTGAGTGAAAGCTCAGTTCACAGTACTACTGAAGTCCTCTTATAACAATGTTGAAATATGGATGTTGAGATATCAATTCCGCTGCTTCCCATTTCAGGCTGCAGTCGAGCACTCAGAGTCAGTTCGAGCGAATATCATCTTTTTATGGTTTGTTTCCCTGATAAGCACTCAGTATCTGTTTCACCACCATGATGTATTCTTGTCTTACAGAAAGCAATGATTTCCCACGAGAGCCGATGTTTTCCACATGAACCCAGGCACCTTCTTTACAGGCATCTACATCCTCTCACGGCATGTTTGAATATGGAAGACAATATGCAGCGCTGGGTGGTACAGAATATTACAAATGCCATCCGTTTACGCGCAGAGAGCAATTTCCTGAATGCTATTTTTCTTGTCTTCTGTCCAATTTCAATATTTAAGTATTTTACAAACACACATTTCATTATCGCACTTTAATAATTAAAACCAGAACTGGTGTCATGCCCAATTAATGTGCCCTGCTAGCATGCCCATTAGTTTTTCCATTAGCGAATTCAACAATACAAATGGGATTACTAGCGGAGTATGCTAATTGGGCGTGACATAAGAAACTGGCTTACTTCTCAGCATACCCTTGCTAATGATGAAATTAATGAGCATTTTATTAAATGCTGTCTCATCAAAGTGTGCTTAGCGTTAAAATTGTTACAAACGACGCTGCAATCTAAAGATCAAGAATCTGAATAAGTGGTTCTTGTTTGCCAACCGTATATGGCACTTAAGGATTTACACATCAGAAAAATATCTAATGCAGCCACTTCTCAGATGATTAGCGGGTCCTTTCGCGCTTTCTTAAGGCCTATAAGTGGTTATCATTTCCGGTACATTGCTGCTTATCTCAAGTACTGCACACACCTACAAAAGCAGTTTTTCACGGTTTTCTTTTTTCAGCGTTCAGCATTAAGATTTATTTATTAACAGTATTGTCTGGCAATTTAATTTCTGATTTGCAAGGATGAGTAGTAGGCAGAAGGTCCTTTGCCTCTAGGAGATGCTTCAGAATGGTGACTAGGGAATTTATCTGTCCTACAACAAATCCTGAATATATAGGGGCAGATTTATGTTGGTAATGCGCCACGTTTGCGTCACTCAACTGCGGCGTAAACGTGGCGCATCCCTACGACCCATTTACAACGTGACGCATCTAGGCAGATGCGTCACGTTGTAAAGCCCTACGCCACTTGTGGGCGTTCCAGCGCAGGGTGGGCGTTCCGGGGCAGATGCGCTTCGCAAAAGTGGCTGAGTGAAATCTATAAGATTTCACTCAGTCACTTTCAGGCCAATGCTGCCTCAAAACCCTGCGCCTGCTTGAAGCAGGCCTAAGGCTTGACGCTGCATTGGACAGATAAGGCACCCCCGACCCTTGCTGGAGCTGCGTCGCGCTTGCGACGCAACTCCAGCAATGCGCCACCTTTACGGCACAGATGCGTCACACATCTGTGCCGTTTTTGCCCCATGGTGCGCCACATTGTAAATGCGGCGCGCCATGGGTGGCAGAGCAGCGACGTAAAATAACTGGCACATCCCTGGGGATGCGCCAGTTATCATAAATCTGCCCCTTAGTGTTTGTTTTCTCCATCCAAGAAATGGCAAACTTTCTGTCCATGAAGAGTTTGCAACAATATCCTCTTACGGTTTCGCATTGTCTTACTGTCAGAACTGGCTTACTGAGACACTGATAATATGAGTTTATTGTTTGTTGCATCATGCCACAGTTCCTTGCTGGGTGGTGACAACAACCCAGATACAGGTCTGGCAGGTACTGCTGAACAGACGTAGCTGGATTTGAAGGAAGAACGTAAGTGTGGGCAAAGCTGTTCCTATGATTTTTGCGGGACAACCAAAAGGGAGCATGCAAGGCCCCTCTAATTAACGCAAAGTGGTATCACAGAAAGTGACATCACAAGATGTAACTTTATAGTATGGGATTGTTGTTGAAGTGACTTGCCAGAACCAAGGTCCTTGCTACTGATATCAGTAGAAATGATAAGAACATTAATACCCCTAATAAAAAGGACTTATATTTTAAAGCTATAATAAGTGGCTCCATATTACATTAGTCAACCCAAATGGAAAGCTATTCCTCGGATTCTCCAAAATGGGTTTCCTATTTCATGTTAATTAATGTTCACAGTGCAATGTTCATTTTGTTTCTAGATTAGATAACAGACTCTCCCACATCCAATACTGAAATAATATTGTTTCCAGAAACACAGTGAAAGGTATGGTATGCAGCACAGAAGTTCTGAAAAAGAAAGATATCAAACTAAAGTATAGTGGAAATTACATTGAAAGGTCAGTGACGTATTTAGCAGGAACTATAGAGCTAAAGCAGATTTGAGGCAGACGTCTCCAGCTCCTGCCGGGCAACTGCACCAGGGAGGTCAGAACTGGTATTGGATGGGCACAGGGCTTCTCTGCCACCAGAGAACAATGGATTTTGCTGTATAAATATTGGGGCCCAGACCCCAGAACTTTAGGCTACTTCCGGAAATCGAGGAACCTCTGAGAAAGAGAAGAGCTGGAAGAAACTGGAGGAGGAGGAGTACCCCTTTACCATGTTACATCTGGGGTTGGCCTGCAGTGGATGTTTCCTGTGTGTGTATCTGCTTGCAAAGTGTCTCCAAGGGCTTGTAGTGGAGCTTGCTCCCTGTTCAAGAGGTCTCAGGAACAGCAAAGACCTCACCATCCTTCTGGGCACCATCTCTGGATCCGCTGATTTCAGTCACCGCAGAGGAAAAGGGCAATCGGCTCAGTCACTGAGTCCTTTGCAGGATTTCGTGTCTTGAATGTCCTGCAGAAGGCTCCGCCGCACTTCGCACCACATCCTTGGTCTCACGACGCCATCTGGATGATCATCACCGAGCCGTTGCTCGCACCAGTACCTGAGGGCATCGCATTCCGCACTGCCTCGCTGTACCCTGCCTGGACGTCACCGACATCGTTGCTGCCCAACCGGTATATCAACTAGTTCCGTCGCCTGTACTGCAGCCTTCCAGCATCTCATCGAGCACCACCTTACCCTGCACCGTAAGCCTTGGCCTCACCAACGCCGTCTGGACGATTATCAACGAGCTGCTGCCTGCACCACATCGAGAGGGCACTGCACCTTGCACCGCCGCCGCCTGTACCATCGTGTCAGCCGCAACGAGAATGCTACTGTCTTAGAGTCTGTCTTCGCTTTATCTGACCCGCACCTATGCAGTCGACTGGAACTGTTAGACTCTGTCATTTTTAGCATCACGGTGGCTCCGGACAGAGCCACCGACTAGGAAGAACTGTGTTTTTCAGCTATCTCTGCAATGTAAAGGTTATCTTGCAGAGTAACTATTTTTACAATATTGTATTGTGGAATTTTGTCGATTTTGGTCTTGTTTGCTTTAGATAAATTTTACTTATTTTTCTAAACTGGTGTGGTGCCCATTTGTAGTGTTTTCACAATATTACTGTCTGCATGACCAAATGCTTTACACACTGCTTCTGAGATAAGCCTGTCTACTCATGCCAATCTTTCAAGGGGATGAGCAGGGGTTATTTTGGAAGTGTATGGAAGAGGTGTGGCGCAGTGGCCTGGGTGCCTGACTCCAGACCACAGGGCTCACGGTTTGATCCCCGGTGCCGGTGGCAGGTTAGTCCAGCACAATGTGACTTTGGCCAATAGCTTTCTTAATCTTGCCGACGGCCCCCAGCTCCGGGACACCTCTCCGGAGGTAGCTGTGCACTTTACAAATGCTGGTATTTCATTTTCATTTCATTTCATTTATCCCCCTTACCCTGACTAGAAACAAGGGTCCCTACTTGGACAGAGGTGCAAATCATTGCCAACTAGAGACCCCCATTTCTAGCACACTTTAAGTGGGCCTTAAAAGCCCACATGGCAGGACGATAACATATAAAAATAGGGCATACTACATTTTCGGTTAGTGTGCCTTCCCAGTGAAATAAAAGCCAGAAGCTTCACTTTATTGGCCTAGCTAGAAATTTCTGTAACAGGCCTAAGTGGAATTAAAATCTTTATTGTCCACCTTTGCTTAGAAAAGGGCTAAAACAAAATGCTTAAAAGTTATTATCTGCTTAGTTTTTAAACTCTGACTTTATGGTGAAATCAGATTTTTGATAACTTAAGCAGAAAAGTAACTTTGTAAAAATGTACTATTGGTTGCATGAGCCTGAGTTAGCTTAAAGCAAGTTCTGCCAGGCATCTCACCTGCAGAGACTGAATACACATTTTTGGACGGGAGATCTAACAGCCATAACCCAGAGGACAATGTCTTGCCCCTGGGCAGAGGGAAGGCCAATAGGTGTTAACTGCTGATCACGTAGCATGTATTAGCAATAGGAAAAGGTATGCAGAGCACGGCCAGCTTTAGCAATACCTCTCTTAAATCTGAGATGCCAGAAAGCGCTGCTCCTATTCATTCCCAGGAGGACCCTCCTAGAAATTCCATCCACAGTCACAGGAGGAGGCATAACCAGTTCATTCACTTCATACTTCCAGAGCGGCAATACACATTTTTGGCTGGTAGAGATAACTCTAGATTAGAGGACAATGGCTCGCCTCTGGGCCCAGGAAAGGCCAATTATTGTTAACTGTTGACCACTTAATAGGGATTAGCCATCTGGGAGTGGACAGGAACAGATGACGGAACAAACTAGAGCTTTAGTATTACCACTTTTGAATTGGATAGTCAAGAGGACTTCTAATCCCCCTCAGGACCTTCCTATATAGACTGAAGTCACAGTACGAGTCAAACTCAGTTTTGACCCTCTAATTTAGTGGAGTCACCACGGAGCTGAAGACAGACTTACCTGCTGGCAGCTGGGTGCCACCATCTTGAAATGTGGGCTACTGGGTAATTTCACAGCTAGGCAAAGACGAAATGCTGCAAACCCAGGTGGGTAGACTACAGAAAAATGGTTAGTGTTGGGTTGAAGAATTCTACTAATTAGTAGCTAGTGCACAGGATAAATCTTGGCTTTACAGAGTTCTGGTGCCCAAAAGTCTGCCCGGAGGAGCTGTAAGCTGCAGGACTGACCAGAAGAGGCTTTCCCAGAAGCTGGAGACTATATCTGATCTCAAAGCCTTTAACCAGAGCAATTCATTTTGTGTATATTACCTCCGCTACATAGTGATTTGTCTAACATTGTGTCAGGGGCCAGTCTATGATCAACAGTTTGAAATGATATAGGAAGAACAATGCTGGAGTAGGCAAAATAAAAGTATGGTTTTGAATTGTTTAAAACAAACAACAGTGGTTGCTTAGTTTAATTCGACAAAACCAAGAGCTGTAAATTGGGTTTGCAATGCAGAAATTGAACCTGTATTTGACTGTATGAGACTCACATGCTTGGCGAAGATATGTAGCGCAACCTGCATAATTGAACTTCTCTCGTGCTAAGGAGATAACTGCAAATTAGTCACAGCAGAAATTGTTAACATGCACTGACTCTGAGATCAAATACCTGGGAGAAACTGGCACAGATCATCGAAAAAACAGAGTGCTAAACAAACACATAATCAGTTCCTCCATTGTGAACCTTTAGTTGTAATAAATTCTTTTTAAGTGAAGCCACAAAAGGAAAAAACTGGAGATTCTGGCACTGACTATTCATACATCTCCAGTGTTGATTAATCTGGGTAATTCAATTTGAAGTGAAATTATTGCTGTTTCAAGAATAAAAATGTCATGGATGAAGAAGTTCTTAACCAGGCGTATTATATGTGCTTAACTGTATGAATCACATGCCTGGTGAGGACATATAGCAACAATTCCATGCTACCCATGCCTACTGATTAGGCAACTTCCTTGGAAAATTCAAATGGCAGGCTTGGTATTCAACATGATCATTGAAGAAAGAAATGCCCTTTGCATGTGTCACAAATAGAAGCAGCTTGGTGTTCTTCACCTACTGTTGAATATAACTTAGGCAAACTGAATTGTTCATCACAAATCATTATTCATCATCATCATCATTTCATTATATATACACAACTTGACTGTAAGTATTTTTTCCACCAATATCGTAACCGCATACATAGCATGAATGCAAATTACTCGTGCAGAATATGTATTAACTTTATGAGTTCCATCAAAGAAAAACCTTGATCTATGAACAGGGCATCAGTGATTAATCTCCCTCATTCTACTTCTATTCAAGGCGCTCAGTTAAGATGCCTTTATGAAATATAAGTAAAGCTTTCACCCACACAAAAGTTCACTGAAGTACTACTGGGCAGATAGCATGCCATTTAGAAAATACTGAAAAGAAACTCTAAGCTCCTTCGACCACATAAATAAACAACACTAATAGGCAAAGGAGGAACCCTGATAGCATTGCGAATTGCGATACCTAGTTGAGGCCGAAGACGAAGTCCAGGTTGTATTTTTACCCAAGCAGCTGTGGTTATGCAACTCTGCTGCATGCCCTCCAGGGCCATGCTTTGCCCCAGGACCAGCAAAAGCGTGTGGCAGACATTGCATTGCCCCATCCAATGCAAAAAAAATAACAGACTGAGTAATTCAGCAATGTTAATCCTGCAAGTGCGTAAATCCAGGCAGAGGTGTGAGGGCTTCCCCTTCCTTCCTCTCAGCTGTAGATAGATGTAGAAGCATGCTTTCTCAACTGACTAGGCTAGAACGAGGCTGGGGATGTGTGCATTCCACACGAGGCATATTAAAAAGTGAAAAGGGGCAACAAAAATTTGACGCCCAGGCAGACCTGAACTGATGTATAAACTAAAGTAGAAGTGTTGTTGAAGAACTTTGCTACACACCAGTTTACCATGCACCACTAGTTCTGTGCAGAGGTGGAGGAAACAGAGGTTGAGCAAGTTGCAGCACCAATGACAACTTATAGGATGGTCCAGGACTATTTGGCTGACCCAAAAGAGGTTTATCTGGATCAAAACCCACTTGTGTGTAAGCATGGGAAGAAGCTCGAATGACAGTGGCAAATAAGTATCTGGCTTGACCAGTTGTCAGTGTGTCTGCTGAGCGTGTGTTGAGTGCAGCTGGTGCAGTTGTCACAGAGACAAGGGCCAGTCTCTTACCTCAAAACATGGAGAGATTGGCCTTGATCAAAATGAAGCAACACTTCATATAACCAAATTACACCATACCTGAAATACCCCAGGAGCAGAATACAGGTGATTAGTCAGACTCTGTCATTGTAGTGTGTTAGCTGACCAACTTCTAGGCAAACCACCTGAGTTTGAGGATGAACTTTATTTCCTTGGCTTAGTATGTCTGGACCAACATAGAGCATTACATTTGTGAACAGCTTTGCCCCCCCCCCAAAAAAGGATATATCTAGGGGATCATTATATATTATGTTTGTGTCTGACTGAATTATGCAGGCCTAATGTTTTAGGCACATGTATGGCAGGATTGTAGTTGGACCAGTGTGCAGTGAAGAAGCCTCCCCATTCTCTTGAAGGAGATTGGCAGGACAATGCCTACCTCTGTCGAGAAACTATAACATTTTTCATCCTCTAGCAGGAGTGCCTCAGAACAGTTGATTTACACAATTATCCAATGTGTGTTGCATGCATCAAAGAGGATTGACAATTGTGTGCCACCGAGCTTAGACTAGAGCCGGTAACTACTGCACCAATGAGTGATATATGAGTGATTGTAAGTGATGATGCATGTGGTGGCAGACAACAAGGGAGGCTGTTCAACAATAATTTATAAGATTGATTGTGATGATTTGCAATGTTTGTGGCCTGATGGGTGATCATTTTTAGGGAAGGTGATTGACCCTCCCCCTTTGACTTAGCATGATTTACTTCATGGATTCACTCCTTTGTTTTCTGGTTCACACTCTTCAAAGACCAGACCAGTCTGTTTAGTGAACAAACAGAAATCTACAAAAATAAATAATCAATGTTTATCTTCTTGTTCATTAACAGCAGTGCATTACAGACCAATCTCCTTTGGGTCAGGACTGGGAACGGAGTGGGACAGATTTTTTTACACTACAGAATGAATATCTGCATCATGTAGGACTCGTTTTCCAATTCCGAGACTCAAGAACCCCCTGGTTTCAATACAGAGTGTACATATATTTGTTTGTTGTTTAGTTTTTTCTTTTGGCCCTGAAGAAGGTGAATAAATTAACTCTAATCACCAAAACGTACGTAGGCCGTACGCATCTGATACCCCTACACAGAAAATCATCATATATACAAAAAGAGAAAAAAGAAGATAATTTGGTTAAAAAAAGGAAAATGTACAAAATTAAAGAGTGATAAGTCTTCTGAACATAGGGGAGTCACAGTAACATTTTTTGTATGTCTATTGATTTATGTATCACATGTTAGCTTTGTTTGCTATAGAATGGGTAATGAGTGTAGAAGTATTTCTGGAGGAATGAATGGTATGAATTTATGATGTTTTTATGGGGTTCTACATTTTTGAAATAGCACCTTGTCAAACTATGCACTGTTTAAATTGATTTACATAAAATGTGTTGATAAAAACCTTTTTTACAAATAATTGAATATGAACTTTACATAAGAAAAAGAGTATAAATGAAAAAACAATAAAAAATAAAAAGATAATGTTCTAATGAAATGAATGTTTTGTTCTTTCATATTTAATGCATCCTTGGTGAAATATGTAGTGACTTAATCATTGTATAAAATTATATAGGTCTGACTACAGGTACTTTATTGTTTCGACTGCAGGAGGTAACTGCTGCCAGGGCTGTGGGGAGGTGGCACTGCACAAAAAAGCAAGTGCTGCCACCTCTACCTCACAAACAAGTGCACAGGCCTGCACCCCGTGGTGGCACTGACGACCACAAGGTGTGAGGTTAGCAGTACGGGGCCTGGCACCACCACTTCCCTGCTTGCCCTGCTCTGCCATGGTGCTGGGTGGAGGAAAAAAGAAAATAAACAGGAAAAGGAAGGATGAAAGGAAGAGCTAAGAAATAAAAGGGAAAACTTTAAAAAAGTACAAAAGTCACAAAAAAACACAAAAAACGTAAAATACAAAAACCCAACGACACACACTGATACAATACATAAAATTAAGGGGTGCATGAGTTAGATAAGGGGAGGAATGAAAAGATTATATATAGATTGAAAGAAAAGGCCAGGTACAATAATGCTTAGAACAGTAAACAAAATGGCCGCACCCATGCGAACCGCGTGGTGACGTTCATGCATAGTTTCTGTTGCGAGATCGCACTTCGCACTGTGTAAAACGTGAAAACATCATGTGAATGGGCGCATCGGCCAGCTCTGCCGTCACGTGGAACTCTGCGAAGCAAAGCAGCATTTTTGCAGCACTTCGCGGAACTCCATGTAGCATGACTGCATGATCTCTGCCGTGGCCTTGGCAGAACTCAGTCCAGGATCCAGTCAAGGTTCAGTTGCTACCAGTTAACTGGTCACTCAAGGTAAAGTTTGCTTGCACCATGTTGTGTCTCCATAGCCACATAGTAGATCAACCAAATGACTCTTGGAGTCTTCGTCTCAATCCTGAATACAAATGGGAGCAGGCACAGCCCCTCAGGTTTCTTTTTTCCACAGGTCCAGAAAAATTTATAAGGAGCTGGAAGTGAGGTGCATTTTACATACAATTTCCTAGCCAGCAGTTGAGGGTGACACCTGGCCACTACCTAATCATGAGAAAAGTTGTCCAGGGCAAATCTTCCCACTTGTGCAGCACATCCTGTTTGATCTACTGCAATCAATCCCACAAAATAAACATGACAGAACACTCCTGACCTTTGAAGAAGCTGGTGGCCCTGACGAGGGCATGTCTAGAGAAATGAACAGTTTTCCAACCACACCAAATTAGTTCTGGGACCAGCTTGCCCTCCCACTGGGGGCATGGTACAATGGGATCAAAAGGATACTCTTCCCCAGGTCTACTCTTACCACTTAATCTATAAAAGAACAGGTGCCACCATGGTCCTTTTCAAGTTAATGAAGTTCCTGATCTCTCCTCAACTGCCATTTCTGAGAGAAGATGAGCTACTTTGCTCCAATCCAAGTCTTTCTGCCAAAAGGCCAAAGCTGTTTTTTTATGTCTGGGAGCAATTTTCACACCTCATTAATGGAAAAGCACTGGCAGGGGATGTCGTTTGGCAGGTTAATGCCATTTAGCCTACTGGAGCTCCAGACAGGCAAAGTCTAACATTTTTAAAGTTACTTTTCCTGTATATTTACCAAAGATCCAACATCACCATTGAATTGGATGTTTAATAAATATTGAAAACAATAGTCAAATCATTTATGAAGAGCATCTCAAACCAAAGTTAGCAAAAACTAGTGTTTTAATTGCACTTTAGTTTTTCTCATTGAAACAACTACAGCCTGTAAAGTGAAAATGGCTTTCAGAGGCTAATCAATGTAGCAACATGCCACCACATAATTCTTACATATTCCACTTTTGAATAAAAGGCATTCTGGCTCGCAGGCTTAATGACCTCCTGAGAGAGAACTTGGGTTCAGTCTTGTCAAAATGCATAATTTTGACAAGTTCACTGACAGGTTTAAAAAGTTGCAGCAGTCACTGGGGACCCCTTCCCTCTTGCGAGTCAGTTATCACCCACTTGAAGTTGGTGGTACACTGTGAGTATTTTGCAGCTGCAATTGCGGCCGCAAAACAATCTTACATTGAACTGCGAGTCACTATTAGGAATGGAAACCCTTGCCACGCCCCTTCCTAATAGCAAGAGGCAAACCCTATTTTGCAAGTCGATACCGACGTACAAATTAGGGTTTGTACAGGTGGCAAACCAATTTTGCAATTGCAAATGGGCCGATTTCCTTTTTACGACTGAAAAAAATGGTCGTACATCTTGCCCCACAAGTCAAAATGTGAGCCCTTATTGACAGAACTTATATAGTTTGACTGTGGCGATCTAATTGGTTAAAATGGTGTTCCAAGTATCACTGAATTGTTTCAGGGAGATATGAAGAAGTCAATACCTTATAATTTTTTTGTTTTGTTGCAGCCTCCAGGTTTGAGTCAATACACAGCTACCTAGATTGGCAGTAGGACTGCATGAGACACTCTACATGCTTTTAACAGAACATGTTCACAAAATCCCCCATGAGATATTATTCAAGTACACCATTTCTAATAATATGTTTGTGGTTAGATTTTGACATTTTCAGGAGATCTACAACTGGTGGTAAACTGTGTTCTTTGAGTGAGGAAGCAATATCATTACATGAAACTGGGGAAGGGATCTAATAGTTCTGCACAAGACCCTGGTAAATCATGCCCTTCATTGAATCAATATTTCACATAGCAAATTCACAAACTTTTTTTTCGTTTTTGTTTAGATAAATGAACTAATTAAATAGATGGGAGATTTAGCATGAGACAAATCGAAGCATGAGGTGTTGAGATGCGAAGATTGAATAGGGTCTTACATTTTCTATGAAAATGATTTACACTTCGTTCTAGTTCTTGATTTTGAATGCAGTAGAAGCCTACCATATAGTTGGAACAAGTTTGGCATTTAAAGCATTAATTGACAGACTAATAAGCCCTTGTCACCATATGATTGTGTGAACCTTTAGTTACCATGAAAGTCTTTGATTTCAATGTATCCAAGTGATGAAGAGCAGTCAGCTTAATATCCAAAATGCAGCCTTCGATAATCATAGACATCTGTGGCTTCGACTGATTGTTGGCCAAGTTTCCAGTTGAATTTCATGTCATCTTTCCAAAAGAGAGAATGTTTGTCTTTGGGATATTAACAGACACCCAATTTACCTGACTGAATAATGCAATGCTGTGAGACAACTCTGAAGGCCTATTGGAGTTTGTTAACAAATAGCGAGGTCATCGGCATGTGCTAATAGGATAATCAGATGACTTCCCAGTTTTGGAGGAAGAAAATTGGATTTGTGAATGTAAGAACCTATGTCGGAAATAGCAGATGTAAAGTGCACTGAGTTCTACAGCCAGCAAACACAGATAGGGCAAATATCTAGGGGTACACCACATAAAAGCTAGTCATTTCCAACAATCACCTTTTTGATTCTCAAAGTCGACCTGTTTAGCAGTTTTGAAAACTGGCTCAGCAGTACCACGCAGCAAAGGTATCTGGCATTGTGAATTCCTGCCCTTCTGAAGCTTCAAGTCCTGCCACTTACCCAAAATGTAAGTGGCAAGTGTGAGTGGCTGCCAGAGTTATCATATTTCATTTCTGACGAAAAGATTGTCCTTCAATCCCCTCAAAGGAGTCCCAAAGTCTCATATCCAACATTTCACTAGCACAGCAAAGTGAAGGGGAATTGTAACCCTGTAAACTGACAAGACATTGCCCAGAACGGCGCCCCCCCCAACAAGTTATATATAATCTATTAAGGGCATTTGCTTGAGAAAGTGCCCTGCTTGAACAAAGTGTTAAATGATCATTATCCCGCCCACTCTTAGAGAAAACCTTAACAAAATAAAGATAAAAGTCAACTGTTTCTAATTTTTCATGCATAGGCACCAACTAAATTTCCACTTCATTCTTAAAATATTCTTACAAAAGAAAAAAGATATATTTTTAGACATATTTATTTTCAAGAAGCTTACCTTGTCCATGCAGTCAACTGACATTGTAAGCCAAAAGGAGTTAAATCCATTATGGCAACATTGTCGGCATATAGCAGGGTACTAATGGACATCGTCCCAGTTCTTGCAGGGTCACCCTTCACCAGACTGAGGGTACAAGGGAGGTCATGGATATACACGGAAAACAACAGGAGGGCCAACAAACAACCCTGCTTCAACCCATTTTGCTTTTTAACCTTAGCAGTCAGGCCTTGCATCTCTCCCATCAAAATCAGACACAAAGGGGCCCATTAGGATGGCGAGCGAACTTAGTCCGCCCGCCATTCCATCGTTGACTGGGACCACCCGCCATAAGGGCGGGGGTCCCGTGGGGGGTATCAGGATGCGCCCGCCACTGTGGCGGGTGCATCCTGCAAGTTTAGCATTGTGGCGGGTGGTGCTCTCAGCACCGCCCACCATAATGCTAAACATGCATGTGTGTGACGCTTTTACATAAACAAAGCGGCAGGTACCGCGCAAGGCCTGCCGCTTTGTTTATGTAAATGCAGGGGGGTACCACAGGTACCCCCCATGTGCACACCTCCACCTCTCCTTCACTCTGGGGGCCCCCAGAGTGAAGACCTCATGCCGCCAAGGAAAGGCGTCTCACACAGCCTATGCTAATATGGCTTGCGGTGTCTATTAGACACCGCCACCATTTGCGACCGGGGCGGAAAAGCGGCGGACGGTCTTTCCATCCGCCGCTGTCCCTCCCGCCATACTAATATGCCGGGGGGTCATTTAGCTGAGGATGGCGGGCGGATTGCCCCCGCCAGGCCGGCGGTGGCTACCGCCAGCCTGGCAGGGGCAATCCGCCCGCCATCCTAATGGGCCCCCAGGTGTCAGAATGCAATTCCATAATAAACCTTAATAAATGGTGCATATTCCCCAAAGCGAAAAGCTTCCTCGACAGCATTTGATGATCTATTCAATGAACGCTGTTTATACAGGCATACTCCAAGTAAAAATATTATTCAATTATCGCTTAAAGTATAGCTATGTTGTCAAGAGTGCTATGATTCCTGCAAAAGTCAGCTTGTTCCGGGGGAATGATGTTATGATCTTGAGTTCATTGTTATAAATGACATAGTACACTCCTGGAAAAGAGTTTACAAGTCGCATCCAGCAATGCTATCTGTATAGAAACTTGCTGGGGAAGATTTGAGACCTTTTAATACAACAGTACAATGACACTACTCATTCATGATGAAGGAATTTTTCCACAACAGTAACAATGAACAAACAACGGGCCGAGAAAGGCTCCCCATACTGCAGCTTCCTTTTTGATGACCACAATGTGAATCTCATCAGGCCCCATGGCCCCGGAAGATCTAGCATTTTTTATGAACCCCACGATTTCATCTACTGAGGGAGAACCGTACAGGGTGAACATCTATTCATCAACATGCAGCATCAAAGGGTAAACTGCCTCAGCATTACTTGCATACAACTCCGTGATGCTACTCACACAGAATTCGGAATTGTATCAGCATTCTACCCAGCGTCAAAATATTCGGCAATCAATCGCCAATGAATCTCCAGAATTTGCACCCTCTCTTAAATTAATCCATTTTAGGCTGCATTCCCTCCTTAATTATTGGGCTTTAAATGGATGTCTTGCACGTTTAAGGTGATCAATTTCGTACTGTCTAATCAAAGAAAGCAGAAAATACTGTTTTCCTACCAGGGAATTTATTTCCTTATTTAGTGCCTTCGATTTAGCATCACATTTTTCCAACCACCGAGTGGTGTGGACCTAGAGCTCAATTTACAAAATTCATCCACATGGGATGCATAGAAGGGTTATAGGATCATCCCATGTAGATTTCTTAAGGTGAGCACATACTCCATTCATCTTGGTACTTAAGGTTGCAATATTCTTAGCTGCCCAAAAGGAATGGCAATTTGACTTATTAAAGCCGATCTTGCCCAAAGAGGAGTTCCCAGGAACAAGTTCCTGGAGGATAAAGGCCACTGTTATACCAGCTAATTTGTGATCACTCATATCAGCTGAAAATATCGTCAGATTTTCACAAGTCCCAAACATTTGAAAAGACACTATAACAAAATCGTGCAGAAGCTGGATGAAAATAAGAGGCGGCTTTACCCACTGGAGATCTTCTATTTAAAATAACCCAATCATATTTTCCAAGAGTTTCAAGAAGTAGACAACCTCACTTAGATGTTCTAATTTTCTCTGGCAGCAAAATCTCCAGAATAGACCATACCTCTTCTTTATCAACATTAGCAAAAGTAGAGGAGGGAGAGTTAGACACCTTTTCCATTTAAGTCTCCATTAGTTATCACCAGAGGGCAGTCTTCTACAACACTAAGGTCATAATAAAAAGTGAAGAACGATCTCACCGGGTAATCAAAGGGTTTCTCAGGAGGAATACACATATTGGCTAATTAAAAAGAGGAGAGACTTCCACTCACATCTTGAAAAGCCAGTTTCAAACAAATACATATATTAGAGGGATTAATAAAAATGTCCTGGTTCCAGTTCACCAAATTCTTGAGTAGAATTGCCACAATTACATCCATAATCACAATAATACAAAGCATGTTTTCAATGCAGCTGTACAGTATCTATAGCACAATAGATGGGTATCAATTAATGAAGCGAATAAACACTTTCATGTAGCAGCAGTTTGTACATGGCTTTACTTAGATTCTGATCATGTAACTCCTTTCTTAATGATCCCTGTGCATTTCAAAAGAGAATACTAAAGGTATCATTAATTATCTGAGCGCAGGGAAGAAGGGGTCAGCCCCCTCTAATAGGAACAACCCCAGCAGGCGGCTGCGACGGGGTAGAGGAGCCTAGCTCCCGCAAATAACTTTTCAGAGGGACCCATATATCCTTGGGATTCGAGGTCATGGGTAGAGTTGATGCAAACAGCTCACAATTAGTGTTGCAATAAATGAGGCTATTCAACCATGTGTTAGTGGTGGGAATACATTTGTTGCCCCAATGTAGTGCTATTTCACATTTAGCGAGTAGCAGCACAATAGAAGTGAGGCTGCGTGTCTGTTTGAGGATGTTGCGTACATATCCTAATAGAGCCACCTCCAGTGTAGGGTGGAGGTTGAGGTGTGTCATATTTGACACGATTGTATACAAAGCTCTCCAGTACCCCCCTATCTTTGCACAGTTCCAGGTCAATTGTGCAAAATCCGCATGATGTGCCCCGTATTTAGGACATGTGTGAGCGAGAGGGAGCTATTGAGTTAAGCTTAGCAGGGACATGGAAGTTCTCCATAGGAACTACAATTGTACCAGTTTGTGTCGACTGTTCAGGGAGACTGCCTTAGTTTGAGTACAGAAAAAGGTCCAATGGGAGTCTTCTATTGGGTGTCCCTGGTCTTGTTCCAGATCTCCCAGGCTTTGGCATCTCAAGTGGAGATTAATGCCATACAGGCTTTCTATAACTTTAAGATTAAGTGTTCTCCCCCTGTGCTTGTATTCAACACTGTCAATGTTACAAATGACTCCGGTTCCAACGGAAACTCAGGAATCAGCACTCGTAAGGCACTGCGAAGCCTACTAAGTATAAAGTGATCCATACAGGAGGCTTCGCTGAACCTGGTGTCCTCAGAACTGTGAAAAATGTGTCCACTCAGAAATAGATCATCAGTTGTGCCTAAGGAGTATTTAACCAGTGTATGTTGTACCAGTTTTTCTTCAGTGATTGGCAACCATGGGTTGTCAATTAACTGTAGTGCAGAGGCGTATAGTGTGTGACCACTGGTCACTCATGCTAATTTTTTCCAGGCCCAACAGGTGGTGGACAAGGTTTGAATGTCTGGGGGGTCTCTGGGCAATCCCTTCGGCAAAACTGTTTTAAGTGGTGCCAGGTGTATTAGGTCAGCTTCATATTTAGAATAGGGAATACGTGCGTCTGAATTATACCAGGAGTGTGCAAAACTGCACTGCGCAACTAAATATTATATCTGTAATTTTGGGACTCCCAACCCTCCCCTTTGGTATGGCAGTGTCAGTGTGTCCCAGCTGACCCTGGCTCTTCTCCCGCCCCACACCTGCCTGATGGTGAGTGAAGTGTTCGGAAAAAGCTATTGGGTAATGGGATGGGTATATTCTGAAACATGTATAAAAATTTAGGGAGGACGACCATTTTAATGATAGCCACTCTCCCCGCTAGAGCGAGGGGAGCTTTTTCCAGCGCTCTACTTGCTGTTCTAGTGCATGCAGCGCTGGGCCATAGTTCAGTAAAATTACCTGTGCCGCTTCTATATGAATTTGTATGCCCAGATGTCTAGTGGTGTCATTGCACCACATCAGCGGGAATTCATACTCCCACCTGGCAGTGTCCGTCGTGAGCGGAAAGATTTCCAATTTGCCCCAATTCATGCCCAGTCCTGAGTATCTACCAAACTGGATAACATCTCAAACTAATGGTTCCAGATTCTCTTGGGGGTGCCGAACATTTAAGATAATGTCGTGTACATATAGTGGGAAATTAAAAGAGGACCAGTTTTAAATTGAAGCCCCCTGTGCAAGTGTCACTCCTGCAATTGTCTAACCAGAGGGTCCAGTGCTGTTATAAAAGTTAACATCGAGAGCGAGCAGCCCTGTCTAGTACCAAGGGATAGTTATAACTTAGGGGATAACGTACCATTCAGCTGTAATCAAGCAGTGAGTGAGGTGTAAAGCAAAGCAGTGAGTTCAATGCACCCCTTCGGCATCCCCATCCTTCTCATTACTGTCAGAAACAAAGGCCACTCCAGGGAATCAAAGGCTTTTTTCAGTGTCCAGCAGTACTGTGGCTGACGGAACTTCAGGGTCAATCCTATCAATTGTGGTAAAGAGAGTCCAGAGGTTTAGGCCTGTAGACTGGCATGGGGCAAACCCCGACTGAGCAGGTGAAAAAATTCGATCAAGCAGCAGAGCCAGCCGTAATGCTATCATTTTTGCCAGGAATGTATAATCCAGATTTATTAAAGACAGCAGCCTATATGACCCACAAAGGAGCGTGTCCTTGCCTGGCTTGGGGAGCAGGATGATCACAACCTCCAGCAATGTAGGGGGAAGTTCCTGTCTATCGAGGGCCTCATTGTAGACTTCAAGCAAGTACAAAGCTAATATGGCTTTATAAACCTTGTAGAAGCTACCAGTAAATCCATTGAGTCCCAGAGAGGTCGAGCCATTTATGGCGTCAATGGCGTTGATGATTTCTTCTGAGGAAAATGGTTCAGCTAAATATTGTTGCTTGGCTTTTTCCAGCCATACTAACGCAACTTTGGCTAGATATGTACAGCAGTCCTCGTCACTGTGTGCTATGTGTGTCGAATATAGCTGTGTGTAATAGCCCAAAAACTCATCCCAAATATCGGGCGTGCCTGTCAAGAACTGCCCCTGTGATAAGCGGAGACTTGCTCCAGAAAGGGGGACTCAAGAGTCGCACCAGGGTACGACCCGATCTATCGCCCTCCCAATATCTGCACCCGATAGCATATTTACTTAAATAACATGCCTTCCGTTCAGCAGCCTCCTTAAACTCCATCAAGAATGTTAAACAGTGGCAATGCTGGGCCAGTTCGGGACGTTCCATTTGTTCCTGATCAAGTACAGTCAGCTGCTGCTCAATGCTTGCAAATGTCAGCCTCAAGTCGCACAGAACACCAGCGTGTTTGGAGATGCATATCCCACGCAAGTAAGCTTTGATAGCCTCCCAAAGAGTGGGCCAGGATTGAACTGATCCGTTATCTATAACAAAATATTCAACTATGGTGTCTTGTAACTCAGAATGAAATACTTTGTCTTGCAAGACCTGACTAGGGAACCTCCAATGCCTCTCGCATCCTTCCAGTCTCGGGACCCTGACTCTCAATACTACTGGGGAGTGGTCATAGAGGGTTCTAGGCAGGTGTTGGGACTCCCTATACCAAGCTGCCAGGTTGGGGGTCACCAGCCAAAAGTCCAATCGCATCCAAGTGCAATGGGGAGCAGAATGGTATGTGTACGCTGAGTCCCCGGGTCGACAATGTCACCACACAACTATGAGGCCAAGCGCTTTGCATAATTCAAGTCAGGTGCGACTTGCTCAGGGCTTTCCATCAGGGGAGTCCCATGTGCCATCGCGAGTAGGGTCTGATAGGAGGTTAAAGTCACCACCCATGCAGATGTAGTCCGCATCTAATTGAAGGATATGGGAATGTAATGTTAGAAACACGTCTGGATCATCTACATTAGGTGCATAGATGCAGATGTACGCCATCTGGCACCCCATAAATTGTCCTACCACCATAGTGTTTGTGCCCTCGTTATCGATGCTAACCAATGAGTGATGGAAAGGTAGGCGCTTATGTATAAGTACAGCCGTCCCTCTAGCGTATGTGCTGTAGTTCGCAAAGTATCTATGAGGGCCCGAGGAGGATGCAAAGCGTTTTGTCCTTGTTGTCAGCAAATTCGTTTTTTATAGGAACACAATATCTACCTGGTGTCTCTGTAAGTAGTCCAGCACCTGCTTCCCTTTCTTGGCGTTATTTAGGCCCCTGACATTCCAATTGAGAAGTGTTAGACCAGCAAAGGTTGACAATTTACCCCCTGTAGACATTGACTAAATTTGTATGCGAAAGTGTGCACTTTGTCTTCAATACCTCATACCAGCCACATTGAATTATTGTAGATGAAAGCAGTGATATACGAACCCAACGAACAATCCCCCCCACCATCCCCCACCCATCCCTGCATACCCAACCGCAGGTAAACACTCCATTATCTACTAAGTGGAATGCAATGAAAAACAATCCCAAACATGGGAAGTGGAGAAAAACGTCATACATTCTAAATAATATATCTGATAAAATGTAACACACACCTTTAGGGAGGCAACGCCCCACCATCTCACCCAACTTTGCAAAAAAGTAAATACAAGTTCTCAAGATATCCTAAAAATAAGCTCTGTGGTGAACTGTCCACCCGTACATGCAGTAATAGATCCGATCATTCCATTGAGAAGAGTTCCACACTGGCCACCGATCCGCTATGTGGAGGAGAGGCCCTGAGGGCATCATTGTCCTGGGTGCTAACAGTACCTTTATAGCTCTGAAAAAATTTCTTGGACTGCTCTGGGTGTTTCAAATACCCTAGATCTCTCAGCGGCATCCACCCGCAAGAAGCTGGGTAAATCATGCGTACTTGAGGCCCCGGTTCCGCAGCGTGGCCTTTGCTCTGGTACACTTTCTCAGCGTCTCCTGAACCATAGCTGTGAAGTCTGGAAATAAAGTAATCATGGATCCCTGCCAGGATAAAGTGCCAGCTTCTCACGCCAGCTGTAATGCGGTGTCTCTGTCGCGAAAGTTCAGGAGGCGAGCCAAAATCGGTCTCAGTGGAGTGTCTGGGTTGGGTCGAGGCCCAAGATGAGATGCGCTCGCTCAACCAATAAGGTGGGAGTGAAGGACTCTTTGCCAAATAGATCTATGAATAAAGTTTCTACAAAAGTATCCATGCAGCCCATATTTGTAGACTCAGGAACACTCAAAATTTGCACATTATTGCGCCTATTTCTTGTCTCTATATCTTTGTTCTTCATGGACACAGTTTTATTTTTTTTTCAATTCGGTCTAATCTTTTAACTGATTGCGCGACTCCATCTTCCAGGTTGGAAACCCTGCCCTCTGTAGTGTCCAAAAGACGTCAGTGGCAATCTAATCTAGCCGTTGTAGTGTCCAGTTACTCCTCCAGGGAGTCAAAGCATCCGTCTAATGCTTTGAATCCTGCTCGCAATTCTACCATCAAGGTGTCTGAGCCTGAAGGGGCACTCTCTGGTCCGGTTGTCTCCACACCTCCCTCTGACATATTGGTGCTGGATTCTAATGGAGCGCCACTCGCCTTTATAAATTGCAATTCCCTTTGTTTGTGGTCCTTACTTACCATGGTGCGAACCGCGCTGTGTCTGTGTTTGTTAATGTTTTCTGATGGGGTATTATCGCTTTATGTGGAGGATTATACGGAGCTCACATACATTCCTAATCTGAGTAGGCCCAATCGTACAGTGACGCAATATTTCAGTGTCGTCTAGGCTAAACAGTGCTGGGCCAATCTGTATCTTTGATCATGTGCGATATTTAAGAACGGTGCTATATGCCAGGGTCAAGTCAATATCTCACTATGGCACAAACTGTAGAGCAGGAATATCCACCGGGGGCCGCCCACCAAGTGCTGGTTAACAAAAAATTCCTCTGGGCCAGTTGCAAATATTTGTCCCAGCCCACAGCCCCTCTGCGCCCCAGGGTGGCCCAGTCTATTATTTATTATGAAGTTTTATATAGCGCTAGCCAGACCCGGAGGTATCGGGGCTCTTCACAACCGTTCAAATGCAAAGGCCAAACAAAAGTTCACAGTAAGTACAGTGCAGATATCAGCACAAGTGTCAAGAGTCTTGAGACAATATCAGGTATACACTTTGCATATTGGAGGGAAAGTCAATAGTGTCAACACGTACTTGTAGTACCTTATCAAGATGACCGTACTTTGGGTTTCCCACCCCCATCCGTGGGTATTGTCAATAGATCTTCCGTGTCTCCTGCCCTTTTGCTAGTGACCGGTCTAGGAAAAGGCTTTTGAGTTGCTCTTTGAATTTTCCGAAGGAGGAGATAGTTCTTATGTGAGGGGGAATAGCGTTCCAGATGTTTGGTGCGTTTCCCGCGAAGGATCGGGCTGCGGTTTTTTGTTTGCGTGCTTTCATTGGGATGAGTAGTAGTGTGTTTGAGCTCCGGAGGGACCTGGTTTGTCCGGCTTTTTTTAGTTTAGAGGCCAAGTATTCGGGTTTGCCTGTGTGAAGGGCTTTGTGGGTGAGGCAGGCTGTTCTGAAACTGGTACGCATTTCAACTGGGAGCCATTTTAGTTCTCCGAGTGCGGGTGAGATATGGTCAAATTTCTTCAGTCCTGGGGGCCGAGTGGCCGGCCCCAGGCTCATCCACGACCCCTGTCGCCGCAGGGCCTCCGTGAGCGGTGTGGGCTGACTTAGGCGAGACGAGTCAGGCAGGGGAACTCCTCAGTTGGCCAACACCCACCGCTTCACCCATCCAGGCCGCACTGACATACAAGGCCGCAAGGCAGGGACTGTCAGAGTTTCATGCTGGAGGGCTTCGGTGTCGCAATATAGGCTGCATTGATCTTTGGCCCACACACTTGGCTGTCACTGCTCTCCGGGCCTGGGAAGCTCGTCAGCTCTTGTGGGGGGGATTCTCAGGTGCAGCACAAGCAGACTACTTCTCGGATGGAGATTTCGCTCCTCTGGGGTTGTCACTGCCGCGAGTCCTCAGGGCAGGTCCCAGCCGGATTTCAGCGTACGTGCGCCAGGCTCAGTGGAAGGCCGCTCCTGTCATGTCTCTCTCTAACTTGGGCTCTGCTGCATCGTTAAACGGCGGAGTGTCTGGAATCTCAGGAGCAGCACAGCGCATCAATATTCTGCAGTCAGTAAACAGGATGGGTTTTGCTCGGATGGGGCAAGGATGTTGGGATGGATGGTGGAGTTTCAGCACTACACGTCCATCTTGGTCAGCAGCCTGACCACGCCGCCTTGAGAGATCATACTTAACCTCAACAGCTCACAAATGGGTTGTGGGTCCCTTCACTATATTGATTACTCGTTCCCCTTGCCCTAATGAGACAACTATATCTTTAGAGTTCCACTGCAAACAATTGTTACCTCTCCCTAGGGTGGCAACCACCATTAACTGATTTGCGGTTGGCAGATTCCATTGCGGGGTCCCCAAAAACTAGACAACAGTAACAAAATCAATCCCTCTTTTTAAAAAGAAGTCACAATTTTGTACAACCAGATTTGCCATAGCCAGTGAGCCAAATATGACTCTTGAAAGAGAGGCTGGTGCAGAAGAGTGAATAGCCAGGTTGTTAATATTACTACTTTTCACCAACCTTATTGTTTTGATTTTCAGAAACGTATTCAGAATAGAACTTCTGTGGATGGGCATAGACTCATTATCAAATTTCAAAATAAAGTCAAAGGAGGTAGACAGAGAGGATTGCTCTAGACATATCTTTTGATTGAAACTCATTGAGGGCTCCCATCACGTGTTCTTGGCCCTGGGAACAGAATGTTTTGCCCCATGATTACACGAAAGACGAGAATTAATTGAAGATGCAATATCAATGCCCAGATCTTTTTCACATTGCATATTTGATGGTTGAAACACTTGAACCGCCATATTGACCCTACCCAAGTGGAAGCTTTCCTCACTGAACACCCCACCAGAGTTCATAGCAGCCCCAGAGTGCTTCTTCCCCACTGCAATTGACAGGGATAAGGGAACCATACTTTCCATTCCCCCACCCACTCCTGACGGAAAAAGTGGTGCGATCGGTGCACAACTTCTAGTGCCGAGGGGGATTAGAAAGAGGGCAATCTGTTCGACTTAGTCTCAGCCTCTCCCCCACCCTGGTGATGAACTCATTCAAGAGGATCTTCCTTGGAGGAGCGGTAGAAGCACTGCCTCCCAGTGGCATTATCATTAGCTCCCCCTCTTTAGGATTCTTCACGTCCAGGTTACGGGGAAGTGCAATTATTTAATTTTATGCTTAGAAATTCTTCTAATCTGTTTTGTTTTCTTTTCCTTAACAGAACCCTACGGTCTCTCTAGGAGAGTCACCACCTTAGACTCCAGCTTAGAGCTACTTGCTGCCTGATCAGAATTATACAACACTATTGAAGAACTTTTGTTTTTGGACCTCGGTCTAGACGCTTCAACTGTTGAAGGCACTACTCCATTCGCCTTTCCAGATTTCCTGGTACCTTTTTTAATTCCTTAAGAAGGTGTATTAGAGTCTCCAAACAATGCATTTAAGCACAAGTCCTGATTATCAGGAATAAAACCAATTTACCAGACAGCAAATGTCCCATTGGCTTGATAGCTTGTACAAAGGCATGCTTTACTCCTCCAATGGGCTCAACTATTACTGATTTTCACATGAGCTTTACATTTGCCTTACAAGAACTTGCAGCCATTTTGTAATCAGATAGTCCTTCCTTATTAACATTCTGCACCTCCAATAAAATTGCTGATTGTCAGAACTTAATATAGTGTTTTCTAAAAAAGGCAGCATAGAAAATATAATTTTTTTAATATAAAATGTCTGAAGAAACACTACCGCCTACACTGCCTGTGTTCAATTGTGAACTTGGAAGAACGATATCATGGTCTAAACCAGAAAGAGTCCAAAAACAAAAACAAACAGAACCTGTTTGTATATAAGGATGCACTATTTACATGCCCTTTAAACAAGTATTTATGGCACGACCTATTTTTGCATATTCCAGGTCGAAAAACATTAAAGAAATGCTTAAGAAAAAGGGCCTGACACACCCAGACGAGGGCAACCAGGGAATGCGTAAATGCCACAATTGTAGACAATGTGGGAATGTTATTATTGGTGATAATGTTGTGCACCCGCACACAGGTAAAATGATTAGACTAAAACACACCGCAGACTGTAATACCAGCATGGTAGTATATGCCATAAAATACCCATGTGGGCTATTGTATGCAGGACGAACAATGAGGAAAGTTAAGGTTAGAATAACTGAACACAAAAGCATGATTCGAACCGCCAACATCAAGTCATGTTTAGCCGTACACTGGGGGGAGATGAAACAAACCATAGCACAGTTGCGATTCACTATATTGGAGAGGGTGTTAGAATCACTACATGTTGATGTCACTAGACATTTATCACAGAGAGAAACCTTTTGGATACGTTTTCTAAAAACACTCATTCCTTGTGGTCTGAATGATAAACTTGAAATGACTTGCTTTTTATGATGAAAGTACTGTTATGACTATGTATACCTGTTGTAGAGTTGTAACTGCAGTTTTTTATTGTCACTAATAGCTTTTGTTAAGAATATTTGTTTCTCAGGCTCATTGTGGATGTAACTAGGGCACGCAGAATGCTACACTGATTTGAGTCATGTGAGGCATACAATATATCGTATTTTACCACATTTTCAATTTTTTTCAATCGTATTGCATTTTATTTTCACTTCGTAGTTTTCACCTCGTAGTTTACACATACTACTATATCCACAACTTATGCACGACATCGAACATTTTGAGCTTAGGTTTCTATTATAAGCACAGGTCAACCATAGGAATGTACTGTCACTTACTAAGAATACATGTTATGCGATGGGTTTGGATTATAATTCACATTAAAATGGCTTTCAGGAGTCTTTTTTTGATAAAGCATAAGACGTACGTTTGCGATATAGGTTAAGGCCTGGTGCACTTGGATAAGTCTTTTTCCCCGTGTAGTCAGGTATTAAGTGAGTCCTTAGCAATCAGTCTGCTTTCTATTTCCACTGAGTGCTGCTAACGTCACACACAGATGCAGGAGGTATCATCAAGGAGCGAGTCTCCCAGTAAACTTTGAATATGCGGGAAGGAGAGGCCGATACTTTGGTGTACGAATTCTTGGACAGGTATGGTTTTGGGGCAGCACAGAGGAAGGGGTTCACATTAGAGTCAGACAATACGGTTGCTATAAACAAAATTACTATTTTTGTCATTTACAGCGGAACAGGGGGCTTACCAGCAAACATTTTTCAGGATATCAGAGAGGGTCGTTACTTGGAGAACAAGTAGGTCTCGCTATTGAAGCCCTGAAAGGGGGGATGTGGTGGACATGTTTTTTGCATATGATGGTACATTGTGTGCATAACTTGTGTTTCGCTTTTTATATACATCATAGACTGCCTGTTTTTTCAGTTTCAGTTCATGTAAAGGTAAGCGTTTTGGTTTATTGGTGGTAGGTTTAAGTTAGCACGGGTTATGGAGTTTGGTTTAGGTGTTGTGCTTCAACACTACCAATTGATTTTGACACAGGGTGACAATAGTGCACACACCTTCACTTAGCTACTCACTTTTGATGTGTCCATTTTGCGTGCATTGGTTTGGCATGGATAATGAGCACCACAAACACAACAAGTACATTTTTTGTGATGGGGCTGCTGGTGTTTATCCTACACTCCTGTTTGTCACATACTGTTGATAGTAATATGTTTTCATACGGAGGAAAACTTGTGTTAAAAGACTGAATTGTATTATTTGCAGTATTCCCCTGATGAAGGTATCCCACCGAAATGCATTGGGAAACGTAAATACTTTGTCCGAACAAGAAATGAGAAAATGAAAATATGATCTAGAAAATAAACAAGAATAAATTGTTTATTACCTTATTGATATATTTCTTTTGTGTTACTTTGTGAAAAAACTTTGATGAAAATGTATATGTAAAGCATGAAATATATGTGTGATTACATATGTGTATGCACATTGGTAAGAGATCACAAATTACATAGATTACGTGATTACTTTGAATTTATCATTGATGCACCGTAACAGCATGTGAATAGTATGTCCTTATATACAAGCAGGTTCTGTTTGTTTTTGCTTTTGGAGTATTATCATACCTGACAGGCTAGTAAGGATTAAAGGGCAGCACCATGGAGGAATATTGGAAATTTCTATAATTTGTTGAAATTGAATACTTTAAAGGTGTGCAGGTTATCAGCATTGTCATAGATCTAAACCAGAAAGAGACCACCCCGGATTTATATGAACATGAACCCCATCGTCTCACACTTTACTGGGGAAATAGCTATTTGAGACACCTGCTCTTCCTTCGCTTGAGAGCCAACATCAATGTCATGTAGGGTAAAATCCTCCTCGAACAACACCTCCTTGTCCACAACTTTATCAGCTTTGTCACAGATTACACATGTAGGGGAAGCTATTTCTGCACAGGGACCCTCACAACAGAATATGAGATTCGGGCCCACATAGGCTCTGACAACTGCCGAAGACCCAGAGGGGTCGCTGCCCTTCATTGAACTTGAATTTGACTGGGCTGAGGGCAAAGAAGGAGCAACTAGAGGCACAGAACGATAGGAGCTAGATGCATTTCTGCTCAGGGACCCCCACAATAATCCCACTCCTAGGAGGGAATTAGAAAGTGTTTTACAATGATACTATTAAAAGGATTGCTCCCAGAAATTGACTTTTCCTCCAAAGGTAATGCCGTGAATGTGAGTTCCGTGCCCATATAGGCTCCGACAACAGCCGAAGACCCCGAGGGGTCACTGGCCTGCTTTGAACTTAAACTTGACTGGGCTGAAGGAAGATAAGAAGTAACCGCAGATAGAGACACAGAATACCCCGAGCTAGTTGCATACCACTTCCTTTGGGGTAATATTAGGTTGTGAGATTTATAAAGTTGCTGCTGAAAGCTTCTGTTTCCACAGATGGAATTCTTTGATTTAGATTTCTGTGAGGGGGTGGAAGGAAGTACACACTGAGTAATTCCTTCAATGTCTTTGTTACCCCTAGAACTCCTCAGAGCAAACACTCAGGCACCGGTATAGGTATATACTTTATCCTTTAAGCTTTGAGCTTTATGCTTATGTCCTTAATGACCCTTTGTCCAACTACCAGCCACTAGTCTATAGACTCCAACAAATTAACTGAGAACAGATAAGGGCGAGCGGGTAAAGTTGAACTCATAGCACTTTCAAGTGAGTAGACAGAGTTGCAAAAATAAACAAGGGTCAGCCAAGGGGGAACCAGGGGCTGAAACAAAGTGAGCATACGCACATAAAACCAATCTGGGGAAGTGCAGGGAGGGTGATTGCCCGGGCCACAAGCTGCATCCAATCCGAAATAGACTGCCTCCGCAAACGCGGGGCTCTATCAGTTCGGCCCGGTATAGGCCCACTGCTCCAGCCCTCCAGCTTTTCTCCTTACTGGGTCTACTCCCAATCGTCTGCTCTTTTTCCCGGTCCCTTAGACTCTAAACGGGTGTACTATAGTCAATAGGAGCTGCGTCAGAGATAGCTGGGCTCCCGCTTGAAACACCTCTATTACATGTTCAACTGCCAGCACCCTGCCAAACTTCTGCCTTGATGCCTTTCCATCCTTGCCACCCTACTGCCTTGCTGGAACTTGGTGGCAATGTCAGCAAATAAGATGTGGGTGGTAAGCAGTAGTGGTGCGGAGGCTAAAGGCTGTCAGCTAACGGCTATCAGAAGCTAAGGGCAGCGGCATGGGTAGGATTTCAGGGATCGGGCCATTGGGCCAAGGCGTAGGTTGAGATGCTGGCCAAATTTCTCTTCTCCAGTCGCCCCCGATCATGCCCAGTGAGTCCCGATAAGCAGCAAAAGCAAGCTGAACGGCGTTTCCCATAGCATCTCTCCTCGCTCGCCTCCTCCTCATCGCACGTCAACTATGCAGAATCACATAGATTTCCTACATCAATTTGCATTCTCTAAAAAGTTTATTAACTGAGTTTCTGCTTAAAGGAGTAAAGGGGACTATATTTCAACAAAGACAAAACATTCCTCATCATTCCTTCCAAGGCACTTCAGCTAAAACCAAGTTTGCCCAGACTTCTCACCTCCCAAAAATAAGAACACATTAAAAAATACAGTACGAGCTAAAAAGCTTAAATTCATCCCTCCACATTCACCTTCATTGGAGCCACTCAGGCCCTAATCTCCATAATGAGCATATGACAGACACTCTCTCTACAAAAGAACTAGTAAGACTGATGACACAACTAATTTATTAAGCATGGGCGAATTTTGCGAATACGTGTTCGTGGGGCGCTTTGCGTGTTCGCGGGGCGCTGTGCGTGTTCGCGGGGCGCTGTGCGTGTTTGCGGGTTTTTTTTTTGTTTTTACTTTTTGTTCCCTTCTGCCCTCTGCCATTCTGCCCTCTGCCCCACTCCTGTTTTATTTTAGGATGGCGCCGGCAAGCTGCCAGCGCCATCCTAAAACAGTTACTAAGTTATCAGGAAGCACAAATAGATAAAAAAGCAGGTGCACCTGCTTAATTTTATCTATTAGTGCTTCCTGATAACTTATTAACTGTTTTAGGATGATGCTGACAGTTTGCCTGCTCCATCCTAAAGTAAAACAGGAGTGGGGCAGAGGGCAGAAGGGCAGAGGGCAGAAGGTTAGCTTCAACAGGAAGCACTAATAGATAAAATGAAGCAGGTGCTCGAGCACCTGCTTTATTTTATCTATTAGTGCTTCCTGATGAAGCTAACTTAGTAACTGTTTTAGGATGGCGCTGGCAGCTTGCCGTCGCCATCCTAAAATAGTTACAAGCTTGAAGCTTGAACTTTTGCCCCCAGATCCGTTCGCGGATTTTCGGCAAATTTGCGGGAGTTCGCGGATTGCGAATTTGCCGAAAATCCGCAAAATCCGCGAGCGGAACGGATTTTACGCTAACACTTATAATTTATGAATGAGTGTTCAACTTTACATTTTTCTTGCTCATATCAAAGTTAATTAATAAAGAGCCGCCTAAATGTTATATGGACAAACTCTTCACAATTGTGTAAGATTGCTCCTCCAGGACACCCTGATTTTCAATCATGAAACTAATTAAAATTAAGAAAACTACTCAGTGGTCTCTGTTTATCAGTTTGAGACTGCCTTCATTTATGTAAACAAATTATCCTCAATACAACTTCCCACCCCACAAGCAACATCACATTTCACATACTCCATTCCTGAAACAAACAGAGGACCTGACTTAGAATTTGGTGGTGGGGTACTCCATCAGAAAGGTTACCAATACCCAGTCCACCTAAGCACAAGTGCAATAGGATAATAAAATGCACTTGTGATTAGAAAGATGGGATATCAATCACCTTTGTGACAGAATACACATCCACCAAACTCTAAATCAGGCCCATGATTTCCTTTTACTGTGGAAACACGACAGAACCATACAATATAAGAATATTGTCAAGACATCAATCAATCATTCAATCAGGGTTTTTTTAAGCATGCTACTCACCTGTGAGGGTCTCAAAGCACTGGGAAGGGAGGGGGGTGCAGCTCAGGATCAGCGGGAAAGCCATATCTTGAGGCTCTTCCTGAAGGTGTGTAGGGTAGGGGAGCGTCTTATGGTGACTGGGAGCTTGTGTCAGGCTTTAGCTGCAACATAGATGAAGGCTCTTCCTCCAGCTCTGGTTCAGGGGATGCGCAGGGTCGCTGCAAGGGTGATGTCAGCGGAAAGCAAGTTTCTTTTGGGAGAGTGGAAAGAGATTCTTTTATTGAGGTATTTGGGTCCAATGTTGTGGAGGGATTTGTAGGCATGGGTGAGAAGCTTGAAAGTTACTCTCTTCTCGACGGGGAGCCAGTGGAGGTCTTGCAGGTGTTGGGTCATGTGCTCATGTCATGGGGTGCTGAGGAATAGTCTGGTTGCTGTGTTCTGGATGGTCTGGAGTTTGTGTAGAAGGGATTTGTTGATTTATGCATAGAGGGCGTCTCCTTATTATAGTCTGCTAGTAATGAGTGCATGGGTGACGGTTTTTCTGGCTTCGGGGGGATCCATTTGAAGGTCTTGCGGAGGGAGTTGAAAGAGGTGGAGGCGACAGCGTTGATATGGTGAGTCATGGTGTTGGAGGAGTCTAGAATGATGCTGAGGTTCTGGGCGTGGTTCGCCGGGTGGGTGGGTTTCCGAGAGTTGAGGGTCACCCGACCAGGTCTGTCCCAAGCGGTGGGGGAGGGTCCATGGACGAGGACCTCCGTCTTCTCTGAGTTTAGTTTTACAGAGCTGTTGCTAATCCAGACTGCAACGTCTGTCATTCCCTCCTGGAAGCTGAGTCTGGTGTCTTTGGGGTTCTTTGTGAGGGAGAGGATGAGCTGGGTGTTGTTGGTGTAGGATACTATCCTGAGCCCATGCTGTCCGATCATGGAGGCGAGGGGGGCCATGTAGATGTTGAAGAGCGTGGGGATGAGTGATGATCCTTGGGGTTCTCCGCAGTTGATCTCAGTGGGTTCGGAGAGGAAGGGTTCTTCCAGCGACAAAGGAGCGATTCAGTTGAGGGCTGATCCCCGTATGCCAGCGTCATTGAGTCAGGCTGCCAGAGTGCAGTGGGAGACGGTGTTGAAGGCTGCAGAGAGGTCTAGCAGGATAAGGGCCACTGTCTGTCCCTGGTCGGGTAGCTTGCGGTGTCATCGGTGGCGGCGAGGAGGGCAGTCTTGGTGCTGTGGTTGCTGCGGAATCTGGCCTGGGAAGAGTTGAGGATGGCGTTCTCTTTGATTAAGGTGGTCAGTTGTGTGTTGACTAATTTCTCTGTGACTTTGGCTGCTAAGGGAAGAGAGAGAGATGGGCTGGTAGTTTTTCAGGTCTGTCGGGTCTGCCCAAGGTTTCTTGAGGAGTGACTTGACCTCTGCCCACTTTCAGTCATCGGGGAAGGTGCCTGACTCGAAGGTGGCATTGATGGTGTGGCACAATGGCAGCAGCGGCTCTGTGGAAGATATGAGACAGGCAGGGGTTCTTGGGGGTTCCTGAATGGGTGCTCTTCATGGTCATGCTGGTGTCTTCGGTGGTCACCGGTGTCCAGTTGGTGATGGTGGGCTGTCTGCCATTGCTGGAGGGGAGGGTGGTTTCAGGGGTCTTTTCGCTGAAAGGGCCTTGATTTTCAGGTGGAAGAAGTAGGCGAGCTTGTTGCAGAGGTCCTGGGATGGTGTAATGTCTGTGGCTTCACTGGGGGGTTTGGTGAACTGCTGGATGATGTTGAAGAGTTCCTTTGAGTTGTTGGCGATGGTGAGGATTTTTGTTCCTGATGAAGGTCCTCTTGGTGGATCTTATGAGTTGGTGGTATTCTGTCATAGTGTGCTTGAAGGCGAACTGGTCTTCGGTGGTTCTGCTGTTTCGCCATCGTTTTTCGAGTCATCTGCAGGAGCAACTTGCTTCTTGGAGGTTGGTGGCATTGTCTGTTCGGCGGCGGAGGGGAACGAGCATGTCTGGAAAATGGTGATTCAGTGGTGTAGTTCCATAGCTGCAGAGTTGGCGTCAGTTGTGGAAGAGGGGGGGGGGCGTGGAGGAGGGTAGAGTTGAGGTGCTCCTCTGTGACCTTGCTCCAGTTCCTTCATGGTGGGCGTGGGCGGCTTGTGTGCGGTAGTGGTGTTGAAAGAGAAGTGTACGCAGTGGTGGTTTGTCCAGAGGGGCTGCGAGGTGTGGCTGAAGTGGATGTTTTTTCCTCCTGCAAAGATGGGGTCGAGGGTGTGTCTGGCTTTGTGGGTGGGGGTGGTGATGAGCTGCTTCAGTCTTAGGTTGGCGATTTTGTCCTGGAGGGTGGTGGAGTCGGGGTCGCTGTGGTTGTCGAGGTGGAAGTTCAGGTCTCCGATGAGTATGAAGTCCATTGAGGCGATGGTGTGAGGTGGAAAGAGGTTGGCAATGGCTTTGGTGAAAGGGACACAGGCCCAGGGGTCCTGTAGGTGAGGGGGCCGCACATTGTGGTTCTGGGGCCGATCTGGACCTGGAAGTGGAGGTGTTCGGTGTTGGAGAGGCAGTCACTTGTGCTGCTGGTGTGGAGTCGGAGGGAGCTCTTGTGTGCATGGGCCAATTCTCCTCCTGGGTGGAGGGGGGGGGGTCTTTCCTCTGAATCTTATAGCTGTTGGGAATGACGGTAGCGATATCGGGGGCAGAGGCGACATTTGTCCAGGTTTCCGTGAAGAAAGCGACATCTGGCGAGAGGGTGTTGAGGAGATCCCAGATCTCTAAGGCGTGTCTCTACACAGGGAGTGCACATTGAGGAGGATGCATTTCAGGGCTTCTTTGGTGCGGGCGTCCCGCGTGGGTGCGGAGATCGTGAGGGTGCTGTGGCTGGTGAAGTAATGTTGGCAGTGTCAGCAGGAGAATTGGCCGCGGGGGGTGTTTGGTGTCGCTAGCTGGCAGTTGTTGTTTTTAACGGGGTTGAGTGCGAGGAGGGCGGCGGGGTTGTAGCAGTGGGAGGCCGAATAGCCAGGGCCCCTGGCACTGGTCACAGTCGGGGAGCAGAGGGGGGGTTGCCTTTGGGACGCCGGTAGCACAGCCGCGCAGCTGTCACCATTGAGTAGACGTCAGGGGAGGGCCGCTCATCTGGCAGGCAGGAACTGGAGCAGGAAAGAGAACGCAGGAGGGGCCGCGGGGGCAGCAGCAGTGGGAAGCGGTGGGAGGCTAAGGGCTGAAGGCTGCACAGGAATAAGGCAGTCAACAAAGAAAGAGAAAACCCTTTTTTTGAATAAAGCAACCTGGTAAAACCTGGTTAAGAGAAATAAAGAAAAACTGATGGCTGGAGGTGAGTGCAGCCCGGGGGTGAACCATAGGGGCTGGAAATGTGGTCTGAAGTGGGCTGCAGTGGGAATAGAGGCAGAGCACTGCCCGAGTGATCCACGGAGCTGCATGCTGGAAGAGCAGGGACCCGGGAGGAACTTTGATGTTGGCTGATTCCCTAATAGTCTATCCTGCTCCATGCAGAACCTTTGTTAGTAATTACTTGTATGTACTACTGCTTATTTAGTGTGAAGCAACAGAGTGGTGCAAATTATGTGAGGGGTTGGGAGACTCGTGGACATCAAGTGAGGATTACACAAATACATTTTACACACATTTAGGCACAGGGAGATTACTTTATTTGCCCAAACTCACACAATGTTGAGTTTTGCACAGAGGTTGGGAGTCAAACATGGGTTTTCAGGTTCCAAGGCTGCAGCTAAAGCAGCTGGGCCGTTAGGCCACATCTCCTCCCAATAATTATCTAATTAAATATGTAAACATAATGACATTTACAGCTGGCACAAAACTAAAATCCAAAATAAAGTAGTGGGAATGTACATTATATATTTATAAATAAAAAAACTAACAACAAATGTATTTAAGTTCACATGAGTGGCATAATTGAGGGGATGCTGCTGTCACAAAGAACTAAAAAACACTGCTTAATAAAGTGTGGTTTTTTTTGCAAGACAATGTGTTGTGAAATTCATTCTTTGGGACCAATTAACCAAGGAGTGGAAACCCTGTGCACCTTTCTTCCCGCAGTTCTGCACTAGATATAAGGTCTGTAAAAAAGAAGAATCTCTGGGGAGTGGAGCTCACGAAATGTGAATAAAACTTATCTAATTAGATCCATTCATAACTTGTCCTGAGGATTAAGAGGAAGTCATATATTTTGATGATAGCACATACACATTTTAGCACAGGCACTTTTAACTACTGCAAACTTCCTGTTAATTGCACATTTTATCCTTTTGCCCCAGGGCTGTAATATAATAAGAATTACCATTATAATGGCAGCACCGACTCGCACTTCCATTGTACAGGTTTTAATGTCTTTCGCCTTGGATAAAGGGGTTATTTCAAAGGCTTTGAACTAGGTAACAATCTCACACAACTAGATGGAGTGTGTGGAGTTTCAGCCTGTGAGGACTCTAACAGAGAGGGTCCTGAGTTAAGCATTAATTATTCGCGGTTTCTTAGGTGCCACATTCAAAACACAGACCACTTCAGAAGTAAAACAGAGACTTGGAAAGGAAGGGTAACATTATCATAGAAGCAGTAAGATACAGTACAGGCACATGGACACTGTTCAAGCTACTGTACGGTTCACATGAAGCTCCTTTAAACGTTCTTTTGTGAAAATGGCTATTTCCCAGGTTAAGCGTGGTGCCACTATTGCCTCAATGACGGGTGGATTTTATTCCTTGATATGTCGCTACTATTCCCATTGTACGGACTCTAACACTTCCGGGTGAAAGTAGTTGCTATTATTTAGAGTTTACATATAGAATGTAGTGATGGGTGAACAGTATGGGTGTCGGGCCCCACTTCCACAATTGTGAGGCCGAGGTAGTAGTGATCCAACGGTGGCACGTGTTTTCAAGCTATACCTGCTAGATTCATTCCGTCACATATTCTTGAACCAGATGTGAGACATGTTCTTGTCCCACTGAACCTCCTGGAATGTATCTGACACTGGGACATATTCAAGGGCTCACAAACATAGCCAGAGTGGTCCCTCCACCCCGAAACTCACATCAATCATTTCTGGGACAAAAAGTAGTTGTAATTTGTCCAAGATGTCCCTGCGGAAAGCATTTGAAGGTCAAATGGAGCCGCACAGCTGTAACCTCGCCTCTACAGTCAACAACAAACAAGGGTACATTCAAGTGTCACTTACGTTTTAAAGATATAAAGTGTGATGCAAAATGTTTTCACTGGAGTTCGTAGCATATGTAATAACGTGTAATAGTAGGTACATCACATATGTGGGTGTAATTACACTAACATCAATGAATATAGCATATAGTACGAAGTGAATGTTTTCAACAAGAAATAAGTCTTTACTAATATCAAAATAAACCATTTATTACTATGCAGTTAAAACCTGCATTGATTCACGCTATGCAGGTTTCCTGCTGCTGGCTGCAGTGTGCATAAGTCTGAGCTATTTTACCTGATTGTCATTTCCGACTTGAAGGCTAAGTAAAGATCTCTGTAACACAATCGCACATAAAAAAGAAGCCTATTACTTGTGCAAGAAAATCTCTTCAACAGGCACATCAATTAAATGAACTTTTTAATCATTCAAACTTATGAGCAGAGATCACCAATATTTAACGTTACTATATATAGATTTCTGCAGCAGGTGCAATAACCTCAAGCTATCTTAGAAAGCAGTGTGTTTGTGATCAATTAAGTAAAACAACTAGCTTTACTATACCTTTTTTCCATACAGCCAATTTCGTTGGGAATATTGTTTATAAAAAATAATGCATGGGATGGCTGTCATTGAGTAGCTCTTCATCACATGATTCCGCCCCTTTGTAGCCTAAATCGTATCCCAAATATGTGTGGGTTCTCAGAGTCAACATTTTCCTTTTTCAACACGGACTTAATGCTTCAGAGGGAGGATTCAGCATTTTCATGCTCGAAATGGGTTGGGCAAACATGAAGCTTAGGATCAGATGGAGGATGCACTTTAGTTAACACCCCAATCTGTATGTATTAGATAATAAGATTGTGTTCTTGAACTTCCAGACTTGTACTGTGCGCTGTACTCTGCAGCCAAAGGCAGGAGGAGACTCACTTGTCTCCAAGCATTTCCATGTTAGTCCTCCTGCCAAACCCTGGGCCTCCATCATTTCTTATCTTATCACAAATTATGATGGGGTGAGACGCATTGGCCTCTCACCAACCTGTGACAGGACAGGGGAAGGCTATGCTAGGGGAGAATTTGCTGTTCATCTAATCCTCCTCCTCCAGGAGTAACAAACCTTTGATGACACAGGAGCATGGTTACCCTGAGCTGGGATGTCATTGTGTGGCCAATAACCTGACATCACGCATATCAAAGTCACACATGCCAGCCCATATCAGAGAAACATTGCCTGTCACTCAGCATCGTCCCCTTTACTGTGCTCCACGTCCACTGTCCTGTGTAACTTTGCTTTGTCTGATGCAGAGTAAAGTTAGCAGTGTCAGAATCATGTGTGCACAGCATGTCATCGTTTCAGTGTCTTTCTAGCCCTACACCCACCCTCCTCTGTGGAAAGACAGTGACAATAGCAGTAGTACATAAACATAAGCAGAATGTTATAAGTAGGAAATTAGCCTATTTTATACTACAAAACTTTATATATGTAACTTTTTTAAATATTTATGCTGTCAATTACATATGGCCCACATGCATCAAGCACTTTTTCATTCGCAAACGGTGCGATTCCTTAAAATCGGCCGTTTGCGAATGCAAAAGTGCTTTTTGGGATGCATGAAGCAATTTTAGAATTCGCAACATTGTTGCGAGTTCTAAAATTGCGGGTGCTTTTAAGAAGTGCGACTTCTTAAAAGCAATGCATCATTACTTTGACAAGTGGAAATTCGCAATTAGGGTTCCAAATTTACCGAGTGGTTGAACCACTCGGTAAATTTGGAAAAAGTGTTTAAAATGCTTTGAATGTTTTTTTTTCAACATTCATGTTTCACACACACATGTCCTTAGGACATGTGTGTGTGAAACATGATGCGAAAAATACATTTCAGGGGTGCATGGGGGGGTCCTTTGGACCCCCCCCTGCACCCATGAAATTTTCGAAGTGCCACTCGCAATTTGCATTGACTCCTATGGGCATTTTGGCCCATAGGAATCAATGGGAATTGCGAAAATTAACTTAAGAATTCGGTATTTCTTTGGGATTCGGTAAAAATTGCGATTTTTACCGAATCACAAAGAAATACCGAAAAAATGATGCATAGCATTTTGCACTTCTTAATTTGCGATTCCTTATTTTTCGCAAATTAAGAAATGCAAAATGACACAATGATGCATGTGGGCCTTAATGTTTTGGGTCATGCAATTTGTTCTTTCTAATACTAAACCTACACTTGAAGGGTCATGTAGCCCTGGCTGGTAGCTTATTGGCCTGCAAGATCAGCAGATAATATAGACTTGGCTCCCTTGTGCAGGACAGCCTGCTGAGTTTAGAGATTCCCTGCCTGACAATGGACAGCTCTCTGCCTTCAGTGTAGTCAACAATGCAGCAACTGCACTAAACTATGCTTGGGGGGAGCCATGTTTATTGTACCAATTCTGAAGATGTTTTTTGTTTCAAGCAACAAACTCCCAAAGTGGTGTCGGGTACAATGTTTCATTTCCCTGCCCAGGTCCATTTTGCTTCACAGACAAAGATATTTTGTGAAGGTAACCCGGCCCCAAAAAGGGCAGTACAATTTTTACTATTATCTGGCTGCCCAGTGATGGGCGATTCGACAGGTCATAGGAGAGCTCAGGCTTCTCTAGTTAAAATCTAACTCTTCCTCCAGCCTAAATACAGTAGGGGAACCATGACTTTGTCTGGGCAAGAGTACCATGAAACTTTAAATGATCTGTTCTCTAATTTACCATGGAGTGAGAAATCAAGTTTTTTGGCTTAAATTAAAATTAAAGCTCCACACAGACCTTCATTCCTTATTTAGCAACCACCCTTTAACTGGCTTGTCACCCTTCAACTCTACTTTCTTTCTTACAAGAAATACTTAATCCTTAAAAGTAAGCAACATTTATAAGATAGAAATGCATATCCCTCTTCGCCGCATGAGTGATATATGTATTATATTATTATGATCATTGCTTTCACTTGCATGTGAATTTTTAAGCTCCTAAATCCATGTCTGCAAAGTGGGTGTACACTATGTGGTAATCCATCAGCTAATTCTGTCTTGGCAAACAAAACACGACAGGCTGGGAGTTAGACCTGTTGTCCTTAGGGTAGTCTTCTCCCAAACCTTTTGCCTGCTCAACTTCTCTTTTTCCCTGTATCTTTTTGTTAGCCTTGGGACTCTAAGCAATAGACCACTGCTAAAGTGCATGTGTTACTCTCTTAAACATGGTGACACTGGTGTACATCCAATTGACATATTTAGTTTATGTGGATGCCCCTTGTAAAACGGTATACCATATACCCAGGTCCTGCAACCTAAATACTACTAGTGGGTTTGCAGCACTGATTGTACCACCCACACAAGCAGCCTTTCAAACCGTTCTCAGGCCTGCAATTTCAAGGCCTGAGACTGCAGTTTACTGCTACTTCAACTTGGCATTTAAACCCACTTGCCAAGCCTTAAACTCCCCCTTTATTGCACGTATGTCACCCCTAAGGTAAACCCTAGGTAGCCCTGAGGGCAGGGTGATGTGTAAGTAAAAGTTAGGGCATATACTTTTAAGTTTTACACATCCTGGTAGTGACAAACAGCTAAATTTGCTTATCACTACTGTGAGGCATACTCCTCTCATAGGCTAGCATTGGGAATTCCTTGATAAACGTTTAAGCTGTAATTTCTATTTAGAAAGGAGTAGCTGCATCATGTTTCATAGCTTTGAAATGGTAATGATAAATCCTCTTTAGTGGCAAAGTTGGATTTAACATTACTATTTTAGAAATGCCACTTTTAGAAAGTGGACATTTCTCTGCTCGTACTGCTCAGTGTGCCTTGCAGCCTGTCTACAATACACGTCTGGGGTGGGTGACAGCTACACTTTGTGCATTCCCTCTAGACAGCCACAAACATAGGAACGATGGATGTGACAAAGAACTCATCTGCATTCATCTACATCCCAATAGCTCTTCCTGGGAAGAAAGAGGGGGGAGCTGACACTGTTTTCCACACTAAGTGCCTATTATCCCATACTGATAATCTGGAGCCAGGGCTGAGAAGAAAGGGAGACTTGTGCTTTTCAAGGGCCTGCTTTGAAGTCACCCAAACTTCAAAGGCACAACTACTCTGCTTGACTACTGCTGTTGAAGAACTACTTTTCTGCTTTTCTGAGCTGCCATGCTGCCTGCTGATCTCTGCCCTGCTGAGGACAAGGACTGGACCCATCTCACTTGAACCCAGAGTGACTCCGATGGTTTGCTGGCTTGCCCCCTGTTCTGAAATCTCAGGGCCATCAAACACTTCCCTCAACCATGCAACAGCACCTGGACTCTGCCATCTGTGAGTTCTGCCCTGCTAAGTGGTGCCAATACAGTCCTGGGCCCTTGAAAGGTGATTTCTGCTGTACAGAACCATCAAAGTAGATGCAGTGATGACTTTGCGCAAATCCGAACAGGAGCATGGTGCTTTGGCGCTGACGCAGGAACTAATCAACAGACCACATGACTCAACGACAATGGAGGGCGCGGCTCAACGATGACGCAGTGCCTGCATCTTAAAGGGGTTCATCGCCAAAGTCTTCATTGCCTGCACGAATTAGAACAGTTGCATTGAAACAGAGCCTGAACTCTGGGTTTACCTCGGCTCAGCAGGACTTCAAGTAACCCTTAAGCGCTATTTGCTCCTAGGCACTACTTTTTGAGTTATTCTTTAAAAATTCATAACTCTGGTTCTACTTATTGGATTTTTGTCATTTTGGTCTTGTGCTAGTCGTACAAATATAATCTATTTTTCTAACCCATTGGGGAGTATTTTTGTGATGTTTTTATTGTGTTACTGTGTGTGTGTGTTGCAAAATGCTTTACACATCGCCTCTTTAGATAAGCCTGACTGCTCTGTGACAAGCTACCAAAGGGTGAGCACAGGCTATCTTTTAGTGTGTATCTAGCTTACCCTGACTAGAGTAGTGGTCCCTGCTTGTACAGGGTGCATACTCCGAGAACCAGAAACCCCAGGTCTAACACTGAGTTTCGTAAGTGAAACATGGGGCCTGATTATGATGGCGGTGGGACCACCACCGTCAGGCCATTGGTGATGGCCCACCGCCATCTGCCCTCCAGGTCCGCCCTCCGCAATACGATGGTGGACAGATAGTGGGCTGGAAGAGAAACCATCCGCAACACATCCACCGGCTCCTCGACGGGCTCAATGATGCCATCAGAGGGACTGTAATCCCTACAATAGAGTTGGGGCCTCCTCAGGCACCACCATAGGGATTACAATGTCCCTATCCACCTGCCATTTCATGGCAGTCTGCCTGTCATGAAAAGACGGCAAAAAATGACTTTGGGGGACCCTAGGGGCCCCAACTTCCTCCCTGTTCCTCCACTATAGGTTCTGGGGGGTACTCATGGTACCCCACCTAAACATTCCTGCACCATGTGGCAGGCACCGCATGGTGCCTGCTACATGGTACAGGGATGTTTGAAAAGTGTAAATTTTGGACTGCTGCATGTGCCGCAGCAAGCGCTGCAATACAAAATATACAGACTGCGACTGCCTTGAAAGCGGTTGCATCCGAATATGGGAAGCAGGACTGCTGACAGCTAGTAGGGCGGTCCAGCTACCGCCACGGTGCAGGTCGGAAAAAAAATACGACCAGCATCGTAATAAGGTCCTAAATTTCATATATCTAAAAGTGTGATGGAAGACACGGTTATGGCACTTTGAAGACATTCTTAAAAAGCAGATATAAACAAGTTTTATTAAATACAAACTAAGTTGCTCTTTCAAACTGAAACCAATATTTATAACAGTAACATGTGGTCTGATACAACACTTTAAAGCAAGTGTAAAAGCAAATGCCAGCTCTTTAAAAGGAGTGATTGAGAAAATGTGGTTCAGACTCAACTGCAACAATGCAATGCAAACAATTTAAAACACTCGCTAAGGTGCTATATATGAGCAAGGGGGATTCCCTCTTTAAGCTTGTTGGCGTCAATGCTTCATGGAATCACCTGGCAGAGGTTTTGACCAAGACTTTCAGTTGGCACCTGTAGCGAACCTGTTGTGCTGCCGCGGTATTCCGAGCATACCGCTGCAGGACAACAGCACATATATAGCACCTTAGCGAGTGCTTCACATTATTGCATATTACACTTTCACTTAAAATTAAAACTGCACCATCACCTATTTATTGGTCCTGAGGAAAGCCAGTTTTAACAATAAAGGCCTGGCTGAAACATGTAGACCACACTTGGATGCAGGAGGCCCTAATCTATACTCCTATACATCCATCAGCTTTTTTTAATGCTAACAGAGACCCAGTTATTAAAGTACTGATTACCCTTGGGTACTGGGACTACTGTATAGCTTTTAAACTTCCCCTTCACGTCACTACACTGCACACTCAGTATTATACCTGCTCCGTTATATTCAGGCGTCGAAGCACACCCGGGACATATTCGGTGTCACTGGGTGGGCCTGATGGTGAAGCATGCCACCAACTAGGTTGGTGGGTGAGGGCATCATGATCAAACCCAAAGGTTTACCCCTTAACATACAAATCTGAGTCATTTCATGATTAGGCTAGTCTTTATTGATAATACATATAATCCCTGGGGATACTGACTAGCTACCTAGTCCTCTCTCTCTTTTGATTAACAGCAATGTGCCAAGGAACACATCATTTGCAGGTGGTAACTAATTTAGCCCCCAAATGTACAAAAATCTGAATTTGCAATTTCTAAATAGGAAATTTGTAGAAATCGCTATTTGGGAATTGCAAAACAGAATGTATGTTACCGCATATTCTCAAATAGAGATTCCTTTACATTTGAGCCGCTATTCGAAAATCGTAAATTAATAAATTGTGATTTCCAAGTAGCAAATTGCAAATTAGGAAACATAACCTTCTGGAAGCAGAATGATGATGTCACAGCCCAGGTGGTTTATAATTACAGGGTGTGGCTACAAGGTAGAGGCCTAAAAAGGTTCTGCAAGCAGGGAGTACCACAGCATCACTGCTGCCTGTTCATAACCACCTCCAAACTATTCCAGGGCTGCTGAAAAGGGAAACAGGAAGAGGAAGGTGAAGTTCTCTGAGACTGAGCTTGAGGTCTGGACTGAGAATGACACCAACTTTTTGAAAAGGCCTCCTTTACAGTATCTGAGGCCCAAAAGACGTGACTCTGGACCAGCAACCTAGAGAAAGTGAACTCCCTAGGAGTCACACAGAGAAAAATCCCGGAGATCTGCAAAAGGTGGTATGACCTGAGGTCCCGGTGGCCAGCAGGATTATAGAGGGACTTGGTACTGGTGGAGGCCTCTCACAACACTCCTGTCTAACTCTCATGGAGGTGCTCATTGAGGGCACTCTGATACCTGAAAGTGTGGCAAGAGTAGGATGAAATTGCCACCTCCAACCCAGCAGACACCGGCCAAAGTAAGTCATGTTCCCTTTATGGACCATTCATAACATTATGTTAGCAAATCCTATTATATGTCACAGCATGATTTACTCCATTGAGGTGCTTGGCCCATACAGGCAATGTATCATGGAAGTTGTAGCACACATCATTACCATGCTGTATTGAGTGCTGATGATCACATCAAAATATCTGTACAACACAAACATGTCACAAACACATGCCGCAGATCACAACAATATTGTGGCCAAACATTAGACATTTATTTACAACTATATACATGCATTTTCACAGATCACAGCCCAGACGTGTCAAGACCTGTGACTGTTGAAGGGGCTTCTGACAGTGAGGTGGTCGTTGAGGTCATGACCCCACCATCCCCTCAGCCCATTACACCAACTCCAACTGGCAGGAGATCAACTATCTCACCACTGTCAGAGTATTTTGGACACCAATGAGGGACAGTTGCAAGGCAGGGAGCCCACAACCAGCAAGACCAGAACACAGCAAAGGCACAGAGGCCAAACCTCAGCAAACATCAGAGACTGTGTCAGTCATATCGGATGCGCGTTCCGTGTATGGTGTCCTGGAGAGGTCGATCATTGCCACACAGCGCCTGCAGACAAAGCAAAAAATAACAGATCAATAGACAGCTGCAACACATGTCCAGGATGCTGCATAACATGGAGAAAGGACAGGAATGGTGTCTAGCAGCTATGGAGAGGGAGCACCCTGTGCAGCATCAGAGGCACAGGCAGTACATGGCCCAGTTTGACACATTCACCCAGTCCATCAACCAGCTGGCAGCCACATTATCAAAGCTGGCAAGGTGGACTATTGACATCCAGACAGACATGGCGCACTGCTGCTAGGAAGTTACACATGGGCTAGTGCAAGTCACCACTGCATTGGAGAACATCCAAACCCACAATCACTGCATCTCCAAGAGCGAGGAAGGCTCTAGCCTCAGTGTCATATCCGTGACTGAGCTATGCAAATACAGGTGTTCAATGCTTCACACGTCTCATGATGAGTCCTCGTCAGTCCCATAACCCAGTGCTACTGACAAAGCACCCAACTCAAGGGGCCGTAAGAAGGGACTCCATAGGCTCTCAGTGGAATGAGTTGTTCTCATGTCAACTATATACCATGCACAAGGATGCAGTTGACCCTCGCTTGCAACTATGATGTGGTCAGCTGAATAAAAGGTGGTCACTCAGTTTTACACCAAGTTCTACCATCATGAGTGATGTCTCATTTATTGAATGTTTAGATATCTCTTACCTCAGAAATAGTTGTAGGTTATCTCTGTGTATTGTGCACATCCCTCTACTGCACATGCACCCTCCTGCTGCACCTGTAGTGGTAGTAAGTCATCATCAGAGTTGGACTCAAGCTCCACGGGGATGTCGTGCAGACCCTTCCTCATTGCAATATAGTTCAGTATGGCACATGTGGCGATTATCTTGCAGCAAGTATCCGGTGTGTACAGTAGAGCCTGTTCGGTCTTATGGAGGCATCGAGAGCGGGATTTCAGGATACCAAAGGTCCTCTCAATGATGGAGTGTGTTGTACGGTGTTACCTGTTGTACTGTCTTTTGCTTCTTGTTCATGGAGTCAGGTACAGTGTGAGGATGCAGGGACGTAAGGCATAGACACTGTCACCTTAGGGGCATAAGAAAGTACTCAATTAGGTCATATTACACACACTGTCCTGGCCACTGTACGCATTGAGTCTGTGATTCTCTTACCTATTAGGAAGCAATCACAAATTCACCCTGTGCCAGTCGTGTATGTAGTCCCCTGTGGTAGAACATGAATAAGTCATGGGTGCAGCCTGGAAATCTGGCCTCAGGATCTGTTATGATAGAAGAGGCATCACACACTACCTGCACATTGTGTGAGTGTGAGCTTTTTCTGTTTTTGTATAAGTACTGATTTGTGGAGGAGGACATATGGCAATATGTGGGCCATCAACAAAGCCAATGACATTTAGGAACTGCGCTACCCTGAACAACATCAGTTTGGTTTGTTGCAATGATTGGGGAGTATTGGGGAATGATGTATATTGTTTGAATTTACTCACCATGATGTTCAGGAACCTGCAAACAAACCTGGCAGTGGTATGAACCCCTGGTAACTGCCAGAGGCTAAGAGGTGTAGGCAACACAATACCTGCACATGTGGTGGGATTGTATTGCTTCTGAGTGTTGGGACCTGTAACCGAGGTTGTAACCCAACTATTAAATCAAGTATCACCTGACCACTGAGTCTCTACCTCTTATGGATCTCCTCTGTCTGTGTGACCTTCACCCTAAATATTCTCTCCTGTCTCCTCCTCATCCTCACAGTCAAAATCCTCATCCTCCTTGCCAAATCATACAGGGCTGCCATTCTGAAAGAGCCTTATTTATTTTGGGTGTCTTTTCATAGTTTGCACCTGGTTACCACCTGATCTGATTCAATGGTAATTGCCTTTTCTAAATGGCCATTTTGCGACTTGTCTTAATTCGGAAATCTGCTGTACATGCAGTTTGTATTTTGCATTTAGGAAATTGCTATTTGCGATTTCCTTTTTTCAATTTCTAAAATGCATTTTCTACAAAAATAAAAGAAATTCTGTTTTGCATTTCCTAAGGGCCTGAAATAGCGATTTGCACCGTTAAGAAATGCAAAAGGTCTTAGTACATATCAGCCATAGATACATTCAAGTGTATATATTAACTCTGGTGATTGCTGGCAATGTGATTCTGTACCAAAGAAGGGCGTTCTTTAAACCATGTGCAAAGCACGGAATAACTCATGTTTTTGAGGACTGCCCACTTACAAATAATTTATTCAACCACATTTTTATGTCACTATTGAGGTTCTGTTAGAAACTGGGTTTCTGGTTGGCCGAGGTATGCAACTTGTCCAAGAAGGACCCAAAATCCTATTCAGGGTAAGTCAAAACACACCCTAAATTATCCTGTCCTCACTCTCTGGTAGCTTGGCACAGAGAAGTCAGGCTTAACTCAGGAGGCAATGTGTGAAGAAGTTGTGCACTGCATCAAACAGTAACACAGTGAAAACACCACAAAGCGACTACACACCAGTTTAGAAAACACAAAATGACTTTATAAATAAAACAAGCCCAAATGACAAAAATCCAATGAGTAGAAGGCGAGATATGATTTTTTAAAGATTGAATGCAAAAAGAGTGCTCAGAAGCAGCAAGTGTTTAAAGAGTTAATTGGTGGGGCTGGACTGGGACAAAGTCAGGAGTTCAGGCTGACCACGATGGAGCACGGACTGGATACAGGAGCCATGCGGGGCCCGCTGAACAAAAGTACCTTGATCCTGCACGCAAACTCAGAATGCGGAGTGCAGCGTCAGTGATCCCCACGCAGTTGGGGTGATGTGCCGGATTTCTCCATGAAATGGCAGTGATGCATCGGTTCTGTGAGCAATGCACCAGTTACAAAGTGCTGTGGTTCCGAATGTGATGCACCAGGTTTCTCCACGCTGTAGAGGCAATGCGTCCATCATCTCCACACAGTGGCTGCGGAGAGGCGGTTCCGAAGCACCGGCTTCGGAGGTGATGGGGCGGTTAATAATAATAATAATAAAGGGGCTTATAAAGCGCATGGTGACGCCATCCCGGCGTGTCCCCGCGCTGTGGAGAAAAGTCAGGGCCAGGAGAGGGAAATTAAAGGGATTAAAGGGTTCCAGGTGCAATGCATCGATCTGGTGCACGCAATGGAAGAGATGTGTCAGTTCTGATTGGCTTAACGGTGTTGATGCGTGGGTCTGGTAGATGCAGCACTTTATACTCGCTTTCAAGGGCCCAGGACTAGGGTGCACCATTTGGCAGAACAAGACTTACAGCAAGCAAATTCCAGTTGCTATTTGTAGGTTGAAGAGAAGTCTTTAATATCCCTGAGAGTTCAGAACAGGAGGCACGCCTACACGCCCTTGGAGATACTCCAATTTTGGGATGCAGAGTAGCAGGTCCAGTCCTTCTCACTCCCAGGGAAGAGAGCAGCTGGCCAGTACAACAAAGCAATCCATCAGAGTAAGAGTCCCTCCAGCAGCACAGCAGTCGTCATTAATAGTAGAATGTCCTCAGTACCAGAAGTGTTCAGTTGGTAGTGTCAGAGGTACAGTACTTATACCCAATTGGGTCTTTGAAGTGTGTAAGACTTCAAAGAGATGCCTTTGAAGTGCACAAGTTCCTGCCTTTCTTGCCCTGGCTCCAGACTCACTACAGGAGAGTATGCACTGCAGCCCTTGTGAGGGGACAGAACACAGACCTTTCAGGTGTGTCTGCTCCTCCCTTCCATCCTACGCAGGATCGCCAATCAGGATGTGGATGGCCCATCAGTCACAACCATGCTCCCTTTGTATGTGGTTATCTAGAGGGAGAGCACTGAGGAGAGCCAGTCATTTCAGACACGAAACAAGGTGTCATCGGGAGGTGCTCTAACAAGTGAGCTGAGACTCCGTCTTTTATACATTGCAAAACACTTGGCATTACAAGCAGGACATTGTGAAACAAAGAAAAGATAACCCCATAATCCTCGTGTCAATCCTACCCCACATGTGTTCACAATAGGGACCCTTGACCTGCTGATAGGAGAGGGGGCAATGACGCAGCTGAATGTTCCGCTGATTATTAGGATGTGTGCGCCTGATCGTAGCCCAGGGGGTGGGGAGACCAGGATCAATAGTGGGTCCTTTGAAGGGGAGTGACTTCATACAATAAAGTGCAGTAAATGGTATCCTCTGGCTCAGGCGATGGCCTCGGACATGTGTGGTCAGTCGGACTCGGGGAAGGGGTCATCAAAGGAGTGGCATTCATGCCGCGTGGACAATCGAGCGCGGAGGGAGTGCTTTGTCAATAGAGGGGCATTCATGGAGGGAAAGGAGGTGTTGGTCAGGCGCGGCCGTGACTCCCAAGGACAGGGTCTTGCAGAAGAAGGTTTATGACTTGTCCATGTGAGGGAGAAGGAGGGGGTCAGGGTGCGCGCAGGGACAGAGTCGCACAGAGAGAGAGAGGTCTTATGACCCGTACATGAGAGAACGGGGACAGTCAGATACAGCTGGGGTGGGGGTTATGTCAGCTGAGGCAAAGGATGCTTTTTCAAGAGGGAAATGGGGGGTTTTGCGTGGGTCAAGCAGAAGGGCTGCCTTTCGGGGCAGGGTCGCGCAAAAGGGAGAGGGTTTCATGGTTTATGCACGAGAGAGAGTTCGAATACACGCAGAAGGGAAGCCGGTGAGCCTAATCCTAGGCGGGCAAAAGGCCAGGGTGCCTAAAATGGCTGTCATGTACACAGGAGTACAGGCCTTTGCTGGCAGTGGGATGTAGTTAATTCTTTACGGTATTCATGGTACGCGCAGGGAGAGGAGTGGGAAAAAGGGAAATGAATGCTGTTTATGTACATCAAGTTCTTCAATTTCCACAGTCGCCCCTTTTTACATTACAGCGTTCATTTTCGTAATCGATGATGGTACATATAAACAGGTGCCGTCAAAGAATTAGCAGTTGTCAATACTAACATATGGCAAATAATCATGGACAGTTGAGGTGTTTGGCAGAATGAGGCACACAGGAAATTGCATTTCGTCGAGTTCCTATCATTTTCAAAGCCCTACATAGCATAAATGTTTCTGACTTAAAAATGTGACCAATGAACATCTCGACCAAGCAGTTGAGGGCGGAATTTGGTTCAATATACAAGATCTCTTCGTCACAGTGTCTTTTAGCAGTGAGCCATCACTGGTAGGCTCTAGTCCGTGTACTTTCGTTGGTGCTGTGGAGCACCAGCGGTGGAGCTATAGGTCCAGCTCGGGTCTATCCTTACGCGTTGCAGGGTGCGGTCAGTCCTCTGCTGTTAGACCACAGTCCTGTTCCCTAAACATTCCGTTCAGCGGTGCCTTATGCTCGGCACCCATATTTCCGTGGCAACACCCTATTCCCAGTTGAATGCAGTTCTTCCTTTTGGCTTTCCTTTTGGCAATAAGTCACGTGGAAAAGAGTGGGTGTGTGGTTCAAATAGTCGATAGGAGAGAGAGTGGAGTTGGGTCAGAGTTCCTGGGACACACAAAAGGGACCAAGAGAGCAAAGGATAACAAGCAGGCAGGCCCATTAATCGGGCCCAAAGAAGGGGGACGGAGACTCCAGGCACACGTGGTTTAGCAGACGGAGGGCTTCAGGGCAGCCCATCAAGCTTCATTTTCCACGTTTGAAATTGCTGTCTCGTCCCGTATCTTGTTGCTCTGCGGCTCCACCCTTGGTTGAGGTCACACGTGTCTCAAGATCTGCAGCTAGGCTGTACGCCACGTCCGACCCTCCTCCTCCGGTGATCGTGAATCTTTGAATAGGTACAAAACAAGCTTTTAGAGAACTGACAGACGAAGACATTTATGCATGTGAATTCCTCCCTTAATTCTACACGTTTGGGAGATACGCTCATCGGTCACAGTCAGAGGCCTATTACCAAGTAGTGCATATGTCGGCATTCCTACTGAGTTCATGCCAAGTTTATTCATCGTCCCATTTATAATTCAAGTGAGGACAAAATAATATTCCCATCAACTGTGCATTTCATCATGTTCGACATTTTCGGAACATTTCCCCAAAGGGCTGGCTAACCTTATCAAACAGGGCGGGGGCGCTATCATCGAGAGTCAGGTAAAACAAGTCTTTCTCGAGGGACTCATGGTCATCATGTTTATACCTGGGACAGCAGCTGGGGTCTATCAATGGGGCGGGGACGCTTCGGGCATTCGCGTTTGGGTGCAAAAGGGGTGGGGTAATCTGGGCATTGGGGGTCAAGCTGGACGTTGGCGTTCGTCTCTGATAAACAGAAAAATAAGGTGCCATTGACATACAGTTCCCCTATAAAGGCCGGATTGGGGGACCTTAGTCGTCTTACCTGTCCTTTCTTTCTCAGCCAATTCGAGTTCATTTATTTTGCAGAAAGGAGAGGTAGTAATATGGCGAGGTACAATCATTTTAGGTTTGGTCAATTTCGCTGAACACCTTCGTGTTCAATAATTACCCAATCAGACTGGTGCCTGTGAGGCAGGATTTTACCATAAGAAGGAAGATGAAATAAGGAGACTCTCATAGAGTGAGAGTTGTCCGCAATCTAAACGAGCCATTTGGTACACGCAGGACATGTAGTGAGAGAGAGAGAGAGAGAGAGAGAGAGAGAGAGAGAGAGAGAGAGAGAGAGAGAGAGAGAGAGGGGGAGAGAGAGAGAGAGAGAGAGAGAGAGAGGGGGAGAGAGTGAGGGAGAGGGATAGAGGAAGGGAGAGACCTGTACAAAAATAGGTCATTTGGTGCGTTCACAACACAGAACAGTAGGGGGTTAGGTAACGGAGGGACGTAAACAAAGAAAGAACACAAACCCCTACAGTACACACACACACACACTCAGACGAAGGAAGACAGTACATGTATTACATACATAAGACATTCACAACAAAAACATAAAACAATAGTTGGCCAACGAGATCTATATGTTTTTATATCCTACTTATCTTTTACTATCCTATTTACCTACGTGCTTAGCTCTGTCTACCTTTCCCTCCCTTTTCCCTCTCGCCTGTTATCTTTTCGAGCGTTCTCAATTGCCAATACTTACACCTCGATCAGTCGATCAGAAATTAACCTGGTTGCGCTATTTACCCATGGTTGGATCTTAAACCATTTTTCAGTTCCTTCCTTTGGTGGGAAGTACTCCGGGCTGAGGCAACGGCAAGTATTGATCGGGAGAACAGTCGGACAGCTTGGCTAGATCTATAAGAGTATGAGAAGGGGGAAGCAGTACATTTTTGAACATCAGCAACATTTCTAATTCCCCAGATTGGTGCAGTCTTGGTAACCCTTACCCGTGCACTTCTCTTTCGTCCTTTCCCTACCTAGTCAAACGTCTAGTTACATTCTTTAACGTGTTATTTCGAGTCAATTTTTGTCATACAGTACCCGTCAAGTCTCTATGTCAGTCCATCCTCCCAGTCGCTATGTTCTGAGGAGATACAGTCATGTCAAGTCTACGTCTTTTTAAGAACTTATTGTCATAAGGACCATGCTCATATTCCCTTCTTCCCTTTCTCATCGGCGGTTCGGTCATCGTCCTTCCATACTTCAGCCAAGGTTCCGACGTGACCTGCAGAAGGGAGGAGAAGAAGGAGGGGGGGGGGTGCAGCATTCAAACCACATCAGCGCGCACAAATCCGGAAATGTTTTTACCTACCACATACTCGACCTATCTCCACGTAGTGCATTTCTTTACCATCTCGGCGTTTAAGCCCAGAGGGACCAGTAAGGTCAGATAGATAATTATTGACGATCTGCGTATCTACATGAGTTACTTGGTCGCAACCCCTTTCGCAAGGGTGGCGGTCAGGTGGCATTTCTGTGGTGTCGCTTCAAGTGCGTCTAAAACATTTTTCCAGCTGCCTGTGACGCATAATGTAGCTTGCTATTTTTTACCTTCAGCTTTCATCATACTTATTCTTCGCTCACAGTAGAAAAAGATCAAAAACTCATTAATGCAACCGCTACAACTATGCTTTCTTTTTCAAAATACTTTTAATAAAAAAGTGTTGATGTATAAATACAGGCCTACAACCCAGTGGACCGGCCACGGAGCAGATTGGAACTGTACATAGGAAGAACAAAGTTGGTGGCAGTTCATTGCATAAAGTGCGGCAGTGCAATAAAATCGTATAAAACTTTACCACAGAGCAAGCATGATGCATGTCGAGTATTCAGTCAAAAAATAAATTAATTCATTATCCAGATGCTCGTTCACTGTCTAAATTACACCAATTCATTGTTCCCATTCATAATCAGTACCCACCCTAAATCAGTTCATTGTCCAAACACGTGATCAATATCGGTATTGCTTTTCTTCTATAAGCACATAATCACTATCCATCTTATCGACTTTCATTGTCCAAAAATGCATACATATCTCAGAGCATCAATATTCGAGCAATCCGGGTGAACAGGGAGTTCGAAAGTTCCGTTTCGTGTATCGGCGCCATTTTGGGCGAGGTCAGGCAGGTTCCGGTATAGTCAGAATGTCTCCAATGACTCATGGTTGGACCAGAACCTTCCGTTGGCAGTTCAAAATGTTTTTCGCAATGTGGTAACAGTCTAACAAATAGACCATCAGTCAAAGAGTGGGGAGGGCAACAACAAGTTTCCTACCGGGTCATTCTGGTGTTCCACCGGAACTGAACAAGTCTGTACTTTGGCTGTGTTTTAGCCATTTCCAAACTGAGGCTGGCGCCGGCAGGAGTGTGTCGATGTCGCGGGTCCCAATGAGGGGGGACGGGGGCACCCATGCAGAGGGGTCAGGGGCCCCCCGGCTCTTATAGAATCTTCAAGGTTGAGGAGAGACAGCATGGGGCATGTGCCCGCCCCGGGCAAAAGACCGCTTTTCGATGTGGACCCTCTTTAAGTAAGAGCGTTGGGGTGTCGCTGGAAGCCTCCACCTGGAGGGAGGTGGGGGAGGCTCGTTCGCGCCACCTCCCCCTTCCAGCGACCCCTCGCCGATCCTCGGCTCCGCCGTTTCGATATTGGCCGTGCCGGCTATTGAAGACGGGGGGGGTGGTCGGTGGCTGAGGCAAGACAGCCCCCCCCCCCTTTTTGACATGTGGCGGGACTACCTGTAACTGTCCAGGCGTTGTCGTGTGGCTGGGCTACCTGCAACTTCCAGGCGTGGACATGTGGCGGGACTACCTTCAACTCTCCAGGAATTTGAAATGTGGCGGGACTACCTTTAACTATCCCGGCGTCGGCATGTGGCGGGGCTACTTGCACTTGTCCAGGCGTTGACATGTGGCGGGACTACATGTAAGCGCCGCCGTTCTTATTTTTGGCTTCGGCCTTCTTCGTGGGCCGGTCCAGGCGAGAGACAGAGGGGGGGTGGTCGGTGGCTGAGGCAAGACAGCCCCCCCCGTGGCCTGCAGGGCAGCAGAAGAGGAGAGAAGGAGAGGCCATCACCGTTTTCTGGGCCGTCCGCCCCACAGCCTCCCCTTCCGACTGCGTCCAGGCGAGCCCCGCATGCCTCGAGGCCTCGCCTACCGGATGGGCGTATCCGGGGACCTGTGGCACTTCAGGAGTTTCCGGAATGGGGGTAGGTACCTATTGATTTGTATCTATTTCATGTGACCGTTATTTGGGCGTGGTGGGCAATGAGGCAGACATGTTTAGGGCAGGAATAGGCAACGGAACCTAGTTACCTCGTGGCTTGCCTGCTGTCAAACTTGTCTTCCCTCGCCATTTTTATGTTTCTTATTACGGGTTATTTCCAACGTTTCTTATTTTATTTTTAGCGAAGTTGATAACTCCTCAGTGGCCTACTGATTTCGCTCAACTCCTTTTCTTGTATTTTTATGCCATAACCTATTATAAGCTATAGCGACTAGTCCACACTTAATGAACAGGTCCTTATTAGGTGTGCCTTCCAGTGGAGCTGGATGGTTCGACTCTAATAAATGGTCCGGGCTAAACAGGCTACCAACCAATGGGGAGAAGATAGGCATGACGGATTACAACGGGGACAAAAGTCTGCACTACCTATCTTATCACGGCGGGCAAAGACTAGGCAGAATATTTCTATTCTCCGTTGTTTGCAGGCGGTGAATACCTCAAACGAACCAATACCGAACAATCAATGTTCGGCCAATCAAACAATCAGTGGGGAGAATAAGTGGGCACGAAAAGTTATCGTTACCTACTCTTTCTCTACCTGCAAAGAGAGACCTTGTTCCTCCCCGTTTGCAGACAGAGAATCTCCAGACAATAATCCACGAACGGTAGTTCGGGAAACAGTGGGGGAGGAAGATAAGCACGACGGATTACAATGGGGACAAAAGTCTGCGTTACCTATCCTTCACTGCTTGCAGAGAGAGAGCCTGTTGTTTTCTCCGTTTGCAGACAGTGAATCTCCAGAGGGTTTCAACAAAGCGTAATACTAGTATTATCCAAAACAATCATTTCGCAATTTGTCGCATTTACGCGACCTTACCCGGACCGGACCGTGTGGGCAGTTCTTCGCCTTCCTCCTTCCAGCGCCCGATCGTTCTCTTACTCCATGATTTTATCGCAGCAGTCCTGTGGGATTCCAGTCAGGACAGTAGGTCACTCAAGAGAGGTCCGTTCAGAATAGGTGAAGTTCATTCAATCGGCAGCCGGACGAGGGCCCTCTCAAGGCAGGTATACTCCGATCATTTTAGATGTTCACCTCATCGTCTGGATCTCTCTTACTGGACCGTATGTCACTGATGGACCCCGCGTTGGGACGCCAATTTTGGAATGTCAGCCCATATGACAACCGATGCCCAGGCTGCTGGCGCAAGACGCCTCTTAGTTCCCATTCTGAATAGTTACCAAATAAAGAGACGGGCGCTTGAAGCAGGAATCACAAGAACAGAGTTTATTTCTCATGAGGAGAGCCAGTCATTTCAGACACGAAACAAGGTGTCATCGGGAGGTGCTCTAACAAGTGAGCTGAGACTCCGTCTTTTATACATTGCAAAACACTTGGCATTACAAGCAGGACATTGTGAAACAAAGAAAAGATAACCCCATAATCCTCGTGTCAATCCTACCCCACATGTGTTCACAATAGGGACCCTTGACCTGCTGATAGGAGAGGGGGCAATGACGCAGCTGAATGTTCCGCTGATTATTAGGATGTGTGCGCCTGATCGTAGCCCAGGGGGTGGGGAGACCAGGATCAATAGTGGGTCCTTTGAAGGGGAGTGACTTCATACAATAAAGTGCAGTAAATGGTATCCTCTGGCTCAGGCGATGGCCTCGGACATGTGTGGTCAGTCGGACTCGGGGAAGGGGTCATCAAAGGAGTGGCATTCATGCCGTGTGGACAATCGAGCGCGGAGGGAGTGCTTTGTCAATAGAGGGGCATTCATGGAGGGAAAGGAGGTGTTGGTCAGGCGCGGCCGTGACTCCCAAGGACAGGGTCTTGCAGAAGAAGGTTTATGACTTGTCCATGTGAGGGAGAAGGAGGGGGTCAGGGTGCGCGCAGGGACAGAGTCGCACAGAGAGAGAGAGGTCTTATGACCCGTACATGAGAGAACGGGGACAGTCAGATACAGCTGGGGTGGGGGTTATGTCAGCTGAGGCGAAGGATGCTTTTTCAAGAGGGAAATGGGGGGTTTTGCGTGGGTCAAGCAGAAGGGCTGCCTTTCGGGGCAGGGTCGCGCAAAAGGGAGAGGGTTTCATGGTTTATGCACGAGAGAGAGTTCGAATACACGCAGAAGGGAAGCCGGTGAGCCTAATCTTAGGCGGGCAAAAGGCCAGGGTGCCTAAAATGGCTGTCATGTACACAGGAGTACAGGCCTTTGCTGGCAGTGGGATGTAGTTAATGCTTTACGGTATTCATGGTACGCGCAGGGAGAGGAGTGGGAAAAAGGGAAATGAATGCTGTTTATGTACATCAAGTTCTTCAATTTCCACACACACAGCCAGCTGCAAATCACAACAGACATATTCATAGAATGACAGAAGGAACCAAATGCTCACAATAAGAAAATGCCAACTTTCTAAAAGTGCCTTTTTCAGAATTGCAATTTAAAATCCAACTTCCACATACGTATTCCAGAGACACCAAAGTGGGGGCCCTTCTTTTCCCAACTGGAAATTTCCGAGTGTTAGATCTGGGGGTCTCTAGTTGGCAGAGGTAGGTACCAATGTCCAAATAGGGACCCTTGCTTCTAGTCAGGGTAAGGAGGATACACTCTTTAGGTAGCCCCTGCTCACCCCCTTGGTAACTTGGCATGAGCAGTCAGGCTTATCAATGGCAGTGTGTAAAGTATTTGTACCAACACTCACAGTAACACAGTGAAAACAGTACACCACAAATGGACTACACAACAGTTTAGAAAAATAAATGTATTTAATTTAAACTAAATGGGACCAAAATGACTAGAATCCAACATACACAGTTCAAGAATATGATTTTTAAAGAGTTCTAGGGTTTGAGTTAAAATAATCCACGATTGCGTCACGTTTAGCCCAAAGTACCTGTAGAGGCGAAAAAGTTCCAAAATGAAGCTGCAGCGTTGAAAAACAAGAGATGCGTCACTCCTGAGACCCTGGGCAGGCGATGCGACAGCCCGCTGGATGCAGCGGGTGTGTTGCGATGAATCCGGTCTGTATGGGGAGGGATGCGATACCTTGTATGGATTCCGGTGCGCAGGTTCGGTAGGAAGCATCTCCCACAGGCAGGATGCAACGATCTCCGGGGCGGCGACAATCACCGATGCGGCAACGATGCGCGGCTCAGCGTCAATCTTCTCCTCTTGCAGCCCCTTGATGTGATGGCTCTGCGATGCTGTTCGCTGCGACGTGATGCGGTCCGCAAGCAAGCGGTGCGGCGATCTCACCGCACCGCTTGCTTTGTCACAGGCTCTGTGACAATGCTCACAGCTACAGGAAACTTCCCACACTTGGGCGATGCGTTCCGCAAGCGAACGATGCGTTAGTTCTTGCCACGGCAACAGGTGCTGCGACGATCTTGATCTTTGCGGCAGCAGGAATTTCCTCGCACGGTTAGGGATGCGCTCCGCAAGTGAGCGATGCATGAAAATTGCAGATTGTCTTCTTTTCTCCTTGTCCAGCTTCCCAAACAGCAGGCACAAATTCCAGAGGCCCCTCAGTTGGATTTAGCACTCTAGGAAGGGCAGAACTCTCTCAGCAGAGTTCAGGGGGAAGCTAGGGGTGAAGTCCTTTGGTTCCTGGGACTTCCTAACAGGAGGCCAGCTCTCCTCAGGCCCTTGGAGATCTCTTCAAGCAAGGGGACAAAGCAACTACAAAGTCCTTCCCCTCGGCAGCAAAGAAACTGCAGGTCAACCCACAGACACATAGCAGGACAGTCCTTCCTCTTCAGTCTTCCAGCTTTCTCCTTGGCAGAGGTTCCATCTTGATTCCAGGACGATCTAATTTTCTGTAGTCTGTGTAGCTCTTCTTACTGTCTTTCCTTCGTTCTCTACAGGCAGAGAGGCCTTGGGTTGGTCAGAACCAGTTCAGGTCAGTTCCTGAGCACTTTGTTTTTCTGTCTTCTCCTTTCCTTTCAGAGAGAGGGGCAGGGTCGTTAGCCACCCAGCAGGAGGTGGAACCAGCATTGTGGAAGGCAGGCACAGCCCTATTCAGGCCAGGGTTCTATCCCCTCCCACCACTCAAGATGTAGATGCAGTCTTGCTCCTATGGGAATATACGCAGGTAAACCTTATACACAGCATTCCCCATTATAGCCTACGGGCAAGATAGCCTTTCAATAGGGAAAAAATGAAAATGGAGATAATTCACTACAAGAGCATGTCACCCACACTGGTACCTGCTCTACCTTTCTCATACACTGCACCCTGCCCAGGGGGGTACCTTGTGCCTTCCATAGGGGTGCCCAATGTGCACAGAAAGGGAAGGGTTAGGCCTGGTCAGTGGGGACACTGGCCAGGTTGACATGGTTGTTCACAGACTGCACACAGGCACTGCTGTGGCATGCCTGAGGCACCATTTTAGGGCTACTTATGTGGGTGGCACAATCAGTGCTGCAGGCCCACTAGTAGCATTTGAATTACCAACCCTGGCACACTCAGTGCACTTTACTAGGGCCTCACTGGTGAACAAATATGCCAATCATGGATAACCAATCATAATAACAATTTACCTAAGGAGCACTTGCACTTTGACACTGATCAGCAGTGGCAAAGTGCCCAAAGCATCTAAACCAGCAAAAACGAAATCCAGCACAGCGTCAAAAATACAGACGGTAGAGGCAAACACTCAGGGGAAACCACACCAAAGATGCCAGGTCTAACAACGAGTATTTCACTACCAGGACATGTAAAATTTTAAAAGTACATATTATACTTTTTAATACCCTGCAACCAACCTGCCCATGTGCTGTTCAGGGCATACCTTATGGGTGACTCATATGTAATATGGCAAAGTGGGTTAACGTGCCAGGTTGGCATGGCAGTTTAAAACTGTACACACTGGCTCTGTAATGAAAGGTCTGAGACATTTTTGAAAGGTTATTTAAGTAGGTGGCACCATCAGTGCTACAGACCTACTAATACCATTTCATTTATAGGCCTTAGGCACATGTAGAGCACTTTACAAGGGACATACAAATAAATTAAATATGTCAACTGTGGATTAGCCAATGTTACCATATAATATAGAGCACATGCCCTTTAACACTGATTAGCAGGGGGCAGATTGCCCTGATTCCTAAGGCAGTAAAAACAAAGTCAGAAAAAACCTTAAAAACACGATTTCTGAAGCTAAAAAGTCAGGGGGAAGGCTACAGGTTGATCCAGGCCTTATTTGTTCAACTGTGAGAGCACAGGCCCTATGCCAATCTCTGAGGTGTCTTTCTCTGCAATAAACTATTGGGAGAAGTTAGGGGCCCTGAAAATGTGTGACATGCATATGGCCTCCGTCAAGGTGTCAATAGCTTTCTGGCACACCTCTGTCCAGATCACCTGACGTGTCTCATTCTTGGAAGTCAGCTATGTCAAGGGGCAAACATTGTGCCATTCTCCTTGACATATCTCTTGTAATACCCAGTGACGCCAAAGAAGGCTCTCACTTCTGTCTTTTATCTTGCTGCACTTTGCCACCTCCTACTTGGTGTCCATTAGTAGACCATTATCCTGCCTTTTCTGGCTCTGACTGGCCTTGATGTCAGGCCTGCACTCTGCAGAGCCCAAAGCACTTCTCGGAGATGGCACAGTTGGTCCTCCCAGCTAGAACTGAAGAGCGCAATGTCATCTAGGCAGGCAGCACTGATGTTTTCCAACTGGGCCAGGAACTAGTTGACCAACCTCTAGAAGGTGGCAGGAGGGTTCTTCAACCCAAAGGAAATGAACTGGAACTGGAAGGGCCCTTCTGGGGTCGAGAATGTAGACCCCTCTTTAACCCCTGTCGAGGAAATCTGCCAGTATCCAGATGTTAACTCAAGCGTGCTAAGGAACTTGGAAGCTCGAAGCCGGTCTATGAGATCATCAGCTCTGGGGATGGGGTACGCATCAGTCTTGGTGAGCGCATTGAGCCCATGGTAGTCCACATAGAACCAGAGTTCTACAATTTGGGCTGTGATTTTCTGATAAACACCCCCTTGCTACTCTCTAAAATCTTTTTTTCAAATCCATTCTTGCAGTTTTAAAAAGTCAGTGATTGATTGTCATACATTGACAGTGCTAATTCTGGAACTCTCCAGGATACATTGAGATTTAGAAGTCATCATCTCAAGATAAAAAATGTACACAAATCTTGCGATCTAGTTTCTTAGGTCTGGCTTGACAGCACAGCTGTTGCCAGCCCTTGGGTGATAAAAAATAGCTTTAAGGAGTGCTACATTGAGCAACTGTGGCTCCACCCAGATGTTGCTTCATCTGAACATCGCTTTTTATTTTTCAAAACCTATGTGCTTCCGAAGAAAGAGTGCTTACGCTCTAAGTAGATGTGATCATTTTTTTTATCCAGCTGCTCGAGACAGGCACTTTATCAAGCAAAGCTATTGTGTTGGAGCACTGGATCACAGAAATGCCACTGCATAAATAAATATCATCTCCTATATAGTTAGAGAACTGTGGTGTTTGTTATTCTCTGATCCACATGTGTGAAATCTTAAGCTAAATAAAGCAGTGCTTTGTCGGGTAAGATGGCAAACCAATGACCAAGGCTATAAGCTCAATCTGTTTATTATGAAAAGTTATGATAAAGTCACTAGGCCTGCATTATTTGTTGTGGAAACGATACTGTTACACCTGACAGCATTAGGTCTTTCCCTCAACATTTTGCCTACCTCTTCCACTTTCTGACCTCGATTTTGTTGGCTTTATGACTCTGTGTACTTTACTACTGCTAACTAGTACTTAAGGGCTTGTGTTCTTCCTCCTAAACCTGGTAATATTGACTAGTCCTCAATTGGCATATTTAATTTGTTATAAGTCCCTATTAAAGTGCACTATATGTTTAAACTTTGTTTTTAGTGAATTTGTAAGGTTTATTTAATTTTATCTCTTAACTATAACGTACCTGTAACCTTTGATTATTCAGTGAATTTCTGTGGTTTTGTAGTGGTATTTCTAACTATAACATCCAACATTTTTGTTTGAAAATTTGTACAGTTTTCTGGGTACATAAGTGAGTGTGTGAGTGGCTGTGTGGGTCTGTGAATGGATGTGTGATTGGTTAAGTGGGTGTGTGAGTGCTTGAGTGGATCTGTGAGTGGGTGTGTGAATGGTTGTGTGGGTGTGTGACTGGATGTGTGAGTGGGTGTGTGGGTGTATGAGTGGGTGTGTTAGTGGTTGTGTTGGCCTATGAATGGGTGTGCGAGTGGCTTGATGGCTCAGTGAGTGGATGTGTCAGTGGTAGTATGAGTCTGTGAGTAGGTGTGTGAGTGGTTGTGTGGGTGTGGAAGTGGGTGTGCGAGTGGTTGTATGGATCTGGGAGTAGGTGTGTTAGTGATTTTTTTTGCCTGTGAGTGGGTGTGTGAGTGGCTGTATGGGTTGATCAGTGGATGTATCACTGGTTGTATCGATCTGTGAGTAGGTGTATGAGTGGTTGTGTGGGTGTGTCAGTGGTTGTGTGGGTCTGTAAGTGGGTGTGCAAATGGCTCTATGGATCTGTGAGTGTGTGTGTGTGAGGGACTGTATGGGTCTGTGAGTGAATGTGTGAGTGGCTATATGGGTTAGTGCGTGGGTATATGAGTGGTTGTATGGTCTGTGAGTGGGGATGTGAGTGACTTTATGAGTGTGTAAGTGGTTTTGTTGGTGTATGGTTGAAGGGTCAGTGGCTGTATGGTTGTCTGAGTGGCTGCATAGGTCTCTGAGAGGGTGTGTGAGTGGCTGCATGGGAATGTGAGTGGGTGTGTGAGTGGCTCCATGGGTCAGTGAGTAGGTGTGTGAGTGCCTGTATCTATAAGTGGTTAGGTGTGTGAGTAGCATATTGACATATGCATGCATTTATACATAGAGAAACAGATATAAAAATATTTTTATTTTTTTAAGAAGCGCTTTGTTCTGCTCTTCTGCCCGTTCCAAGTGCTCTCAACAGCAAGTGTTACTGTCACCTGAACTGAATGTACTATTAGTCTCTTTAATTTTATAGATGTTAGCTTTTTCTAGAAAAAATCCCTCCTTGGAAAAAAAAACTCACTGACACATTCTGAAAGTAATTGGCACTTAGAAACGTGTGATATGTGACAGATGCATAATGGGGCTTTGCGGGGGTGGCCGACCGGAGGGAGGCTCACCGCCCCGGGGAGGTTTGAGGCCACGGGAGAAAGTGGGGGGAGAGATAGTACTGGGACAGGAAGGCGAGTTTGGGCTGGTTGGGCTCCTTGTGCGGCATTGGGCTGGTTTGGGCTCTCTTTGGGCTGGTTTGGGCTCTCTTTGGGCTGGGGTTAGATAAATACGGCCATTTTGGGTCACTGTGCACCATTTAAGGGACAGTGACCCAGCAGCCGAGTTAGGCAGGGAAGTTGTTGTCCAGAGTTAGGGTGGTTTGAAGTACATGTATTGTGGTTGGCAGTGTGGAGTTAGCGTAGGAAGTGGGAGAGCGGTTAAATTTGGCGGCGGCGAGTGGCGGTGTAGCAGGGAGGCCGTGAACGCGGCAGGTCGGCGGGTGCTGTGTATCGACGCTGACGGCCGGAGCAGTTGGTACCTGGTGCGGCATGGCGGCGGAAGCGCTGGCGGATCCCCGAGTGCGAGAGGCTCTGCGCCTCTTGGGGGAAGCCGGCCGGATGGATCTCCTGTGTAGGGAAGTGCGGGTAAGGCCACCGCGGCGCGCTGCTGACGGCGCCGCAGCGGCGGTTGTGGCCTGTGAGCCACCAAGGTCGAGGGTGAGGAGGGAGGAGGGAGCGGGGAGCGGAGGCGGAGCAGCGTGCGGCAGCGGCCAGCGGGTGGCTGGGGCGCCGCAGAGAAAGAGAGGTGCGGCGAGGAGGCGGGGAGGGGCTAAGAAGGCGCAGCTTCAGTTCGTGGGGGTGCGGGGGGGCAGGGGTGGAGGGATTGGGGGAGAAAGGCTCAGGGGGGGCGAAGGGGGTAGGCAGTGGAGAGAGGGGCAAAGGAGGGGCAAGGAAGCCGAGGAGGAGTGCCAGGTTGGGGGGGGGTGGCAGGGGGGACAGGGGAGCATGGACCCGCTTTGCAAGATGGGGGTGTGCCCAGTAAGGGAGGGGGTCCTGAGGGGCTGCCAGGAAACCAAGTGGTAGGGATTGGGAAGGTGGGGGTGGGGTGGGGCCAGGGTGCCGAGGGGGGAGTGGGAGCAGGGGGGCAGGTGGAAGGAGGGGTGTCTCCATTGCTCATTGACGATTCGGAGGGGGGGCAGGGGGAGGGGAGAGGGGGAGAGAGAGCGACCTGGACTGGGAGTCATTGTCGGAAGGGGAAGGAGGCGTGGTGGGGCCCAGCAGGTTGGGGTGGGCGCAGGGGGGGACAAGGGGGAGCGGGTGGGGAGGGGGGAAGGGGGGTGGTGGGGACGTCCGGCGCGGCGGGGTGGGCATTCGGTGGCATGGGGAGAGGGGCGCCAGGAGGTTGAGGGGCGCCAGGAGGTCACTCGGCATGCTGGACTTCCCCGCTTTTTTCTTGGCAGGAGCAGTTGGCAGGGGGCTCGGGTGAGCAACATGCGGCTCCAACCCGCCAAGAGGATGGGCCGACTCAGCTTTGTACGGGCGGCTGCACTCCACCGAGGGACCAGGCATGTGTGGACAGTGGATGGCAAGGCTATAGGTCTCCGCCGCCCCCCTCCCGATGGGTCGAGACGGCCGCCGGGGGACGGGGATGGAGCGCGAATGTGACTGGATACACGGACTATCATGCTGAGAGTGGGAGGAGGGGGAGTGTGGACCTGGGGGCATTGATGAGGGCATGCAGGGACAAGGCAGGATTGAGCAGGAGCACAGGCAGTGGTCTAACGAGGCAGTGGAGGGATGGAGAAGGAGAATTGGAGTCGGAGGAGGAGGGGGAGATCAGGGAGGGGGAGATGAGTAATGTTGTTGGCAGTATTTTGCAGAAACGCCCCCGGCAGACGGTGCCGCGAGTGACGGCCCCCCCAGTGGAACTGGTTAGGCGGCGAGATCCGGTGCGGACGCCAGCCTTGACGCCAGGTAAGAACGGTGCACGGTTGGGGAGTGGCTTGGGAGGGCCTCATGGAGGCCGGATGTCTGGTGGAGGCCTGGTGTCTGTGGGCACGGATGCTGGGGGAGGGGAGGCAGTGCGATTGGTGAAGGGCAGGTATGTGATGGATGTGGGGGTAGTCAGGGGGGGCGAGCGGAGATGCGGCGAAGGCAGGGGGGGCGGCGGCGGCTGCCGTCGGGGCGAAGGAGAGTTGTGAGGCGCCAATCAGGAAGATGCCCTATATGGGGGTGGTGAAGCCACTGGGGGCGCACTTGTCATTAGCGATGAAGGAGAACATTTGTAAAGGGGAATACGTGGAGATCTTGAAGTTACTTCACAGGGAATTGATGGCCAAGGAGGAGGAGCAGGAGTTAGCTAGGCGCCCCAAGGTCCCGGTGACCATTGAAAATTGGTCAGCTGCCTTCCTGATCTACGCTAGTGTATACTGCGAAAAGTATCCGGACCGGTCGGTTGCGTTGTTCAAATATATGGACGTGGTGCGGCAGGCTCAAGTGACGTACGAAGGTTATGCTTGGTCGCATTACGACAAGGAGTTCCGGGCGCGCATGGCGTCGGATCCGGAGGCGCAGTGGGGCGAGTTGGATGCGGATTTGTATTAGCAGATGATGAGTGGGGCAAAATTTGGCTGCACCATCTATACAGCCAGTGGGCTACCGCTGGCGTCGACCCCCTTTACAGCCCGCCCCACCCGTGGGGGAGTGGGGTCGGGAGACGCCGGAAGTACTAACAGCGTCGGGGCCTGCTGGGACTTCAATAGGGGGTCCTGTCTCCGGCAGACGTGCCGTTTTCGGCACGAATGTTCCAAGTGCGGGAGGAGACACCCAGTGGTGCGCTGCTGGGGGCTCGGAGGAGGACCCGCTCAGGGGCAACAGCCGGCGGCTCCCGGTGGGGGGAGGGGAGGCAGCAGGGGAGGGGGCAGTGCCTTGGGAAAAGGCTCGTACACCGGTTAGGTTGGACAGGCTCGAACCTCTACTGGCGGCGTATCCGCGGGCGGACGATGCGGCCTTGCTGCGTCAGGGCTTCAGGGAGGGTTTCCTTTTGGGGTACGAGGGTCCGCGGATCGCCCGTTGGGCTGAGAATCTGAAGTCCGTGAACACACACAGAGGCATCGTCCGGGAGAAGCTCTTTAAGGAGGTGAAGGAAGGGCGGATGGTGGGTCCTTTTCAGGAGTCGCCCCTGCCGGACTTGATCATTTCGCCGATTGGAGTGGTCCCAAAGAAGGAGCCAGGTCAGTTCGGTCTGATCCAGCATCTGTCATGGCCTGAGGGCACGTTGGTGAATGATTACATCTCGGCGGAGTTGGCGTCGGTGTCGTACTCGTCGGTGGACGTGGCAAGGAGGCTGGTGACGACAGCAGGGCAGGGTGCGGTCATGGCAAAATGTGATGTGAAGTCTGCGTTCAGGTTGTTGCCAGTGCATCCAGCAGATTATCAGTTGATGGGGATCCAGTTTGACGGACTCATTTTCGTAGATGCACTTCCTATGGGGTGCTCGGTGTCGTGTGCATTGTTTGAGAGGTTCAGCTCCTTCTTGCAGTGGGCTTTTTCCTGGCGCACAGGCTCTGAGGCGGTGACGCACTACCTGGACTACTTCTTCCTGGTGGGTCGGCCCAGTTCGACGGACTGCCAGCGGCAGCTGGACGGTTTTACGGACCCGATGGGTTACCTAGGGGTTCCCTTGGCGCCGGAGAAGACTCAGGGTCCGAGCACGGTGCTGTTCTTCCTCGGGATAGAGCTCGACTCAGCGGCCATGGAAGCACGCCTACCGGAGGATAAGCGGGTGGTGATGATGGACTTGGTGAGGGGCATGTTGGCCAGGCCGAAAGTGAAAGTGCGGGAGGTGCAGGTGTTGCTTGGGCATTTGAACTTTGCGTGCCGCGTTGTGCAGGCGGGGAGGACGTTTTGCCGTCGGTTGGGGCTGGCATTGTCGGGGCTGACGTTGCCTCATCATCATGTGCGCCTGTCGGCGGGTTCGAGAGAGGACTTGAGCATGTGGCTGGCTTTTCTGGGGCGTTTTGATGGAGTGCCCATGGCGCCACCGAAGGACTGGCAGTGGGAAGTCACGATGTCATCGGACGCGGCGGGAGTCGGTGGCTTCGGTTTGTACTGGGCAGGGAGATGGTGTGCGGAGCAGTGGCCGGCTCGTGGGCAGGCGGGGGGAGGAGCATTGCGTTCCTGGAGCTTTTCCCGTTGGTGGTGGCAGTGACGGTGTGGGCGCAGGAACTGGCACACAAGCGAGTCTTGTTCAGGGTGGACAATATGTCGGTGGTGCAGGTGGTGAATCGGCAGTCCGCAAGGGAGCCACAGGTGCTGAAGCTGATGCGCGTTTTTGTCTTGTAGTGCCTGGAACATGACATTCTGTTTCAAGCTCAGCATGTGCCGGGGGTGGACAATGACATTGCGGATGCTTTGTCTCGTTCACAGTGGCAGGGGTTCCATGGGCTAGCCACGGAGGCTGCCGCAGTCAAGACGCCGGTGCCGGAGGAGCTTTGGTTGGTGGGAGAGTGTGGGTCGTTCAGTTGGTGAGGTCGTCGTTGGCGGCGTCTACGTGGAAGGCGTATGAACAAGTGTGGCTCGAGTTTCTACGTTTTGGAGCGGTAAGGCAGCGTGGCAAGTGGCGTCGGGAGGAGCAGGTAGTGCGGTTCATGCTTAGTTTGATGGACAAAGGGCTGGCGAGGGGGACGATTGTGGGGAAGTTGGCAGGAGTAGCGTTCATGGGGAAGCTCTGGTGGGGCTATGCGCCTTCGGCAGGAGAGTTGGGGGGGCGTCTCTTGGAGGGTTGGGAGAGGGAAAAGGGTGCGCAGGCGTGGCAGCGACGGCCGATTACCGAAGTGATGCTGGAGGGCTTGGTGCGCCGTTTACCGGGAGTGTGCAGGGATCAAGCGGAGACGGTTTTGTTTTCCACGCTTATGTCGTGGATGTTTTTTGGAGCGTTCCGGGTGTCGGAGTTGGTGGGGTTGCAAGGACGGCAGGGAGTGAAGTGGGGGAAGTAGAGTTGCGAGGCCGGGAGGTGGCGGTGCGTCTGAGATGGTCGAAGACAGATCAGAGTGGAGAGGGTACCTGGGGGGTGCTGGGTCCTGGGACAGAGGTGGTTTGTCCGGCGGAGTGGGGGAGGCGACTGGCGAGGGGGCAGGCGCAGGACGGGGCTGAGGTTTTTTGCTGGGGAGAGGCCGGTCGGGTGACGGCGGATTAGTTACTGTGGGTCCTGCGGCGCGCCCTGCGGTCTATGGGTGAGTACCCGAAGAAATTCGGAACGCATTCCTTCTGCATTGGTGCGCCGACGGAGGCGGCGCGAAGGGGTTGGGGCAAGGAGGAGATAAAACGGCTGGGACGCTGGAAATCGGACTGTTATAGGACGTACGTCAGGATGCGGGGGGAAGGAGTGGAGTGAGGTTGACATGCTTGGCCCATTGCTTATATATGTATCTTTGTAGGTGCGGTGGCGGGGCCTACAGCAGCAACGATGAGCATTTACGTGGTGGGCCATTCCTTTGTAAAGAGAGCGGAGAGGGCCGAATGGGAGAAACACAGGAGCCTCAATTTGGAGTTGGATGACCAGTTGTTTAGGTGTCATTGGAGGGGCAAAGGGGGCATGCGTTGGCACGAGTTGGTGCCGGTTCTGAATAATGTTGTGCGGGGGGGGGTCTGTCCGGATGTGGTAGTCATACACCTGGGGGAGAATGATTTGGTGCAGTGTAAAGGACTGGCACTAGTAAAACACATGAAGAGGGATTTGCTGGAACTTAGGAGACAGTGGGCGGGGTGTTACGTCATTTGGTCAGAATTCATCCCCAGACGATGCTGGAGGGGGGCAGAGAGGCCTGCAGCTATTGACAGGACACAGAGGAAAATTAATAGGGAAATGCGGGCTTTCTGTGAGAAGGAGGGTTTGGGTAGGATGGAACACCCGGAGCTGAGGTATGGGGCAGTGTATTTCTTCTGGGAGGATGGTGTGCATTTATCATGATACGGGATGGAGCTATATATTGTGCAGCTGAAGGAGGCAGTGGATCGGGCTGTAGGGGTGCACAGGTATCCGAAGGTGCAGGGGTCCTAGAGGGGGGTCGGAAGCCGTATGGGGCTTCTGAGTGGTGCATTTTCCTAGTTAAGGGGGGGGGTGTAGGATAGGAGGAATGAGGTTCCTGGACAGAGGTGGAGGGAGTGTACAGATGCCAAGAGTTTAAACAGTTGAGGCAGGTGTTTGGAGAGTTGGTAATTATGCTTATTTGTTTGCGGGGGCAATGTTTTAGGGGTGGGGGTGGGGGTGGGGGGTTTGGTCAGGTATGTGCATATTTAGTTAGGCCTAGTTTTGTACGGCAAAGGCCAAGGATGTGGTATTGTTAAAATGCACCTGTTTCCCAATAAAGCGGCCTTTATCACACCTTATATTGTCTCTGGTCGGTCTTTCCCCTCCCCGTCTCCCGATGGGCCCCAATGGGGCTTTGCGGGGGTGGCCGACCGGAGGGAGGCTGCTCCCCCCCGGGAAGGTTTGGGGCCACGGGAGGAAGGGGGGAAGAGATAGTACGGGGACAGGAAGGCGAGTTTGGGCTGGTTGGGCTCCTTGGGCGGCATTGGGCTGGTTTGGGCTCTCTTTGGGCTGGGGTTAGATAAATACGGCCATTTTGGGTCATTGTGCACCATTTTAGGGACAGTGACCCAGCAGCCAAGTTAGGCAGGGAAGTTGTTGTCCCTCCCGCCATCCCTAAGAGGCTTGGTTGCGGGGATTGGGGTTCCCGGTTTCAGGGGGGGGGGGATTTCTGGAGGGGTTTTATTGGGAGCAGGTGCCATTTTTGGTTAGGTGGCTGAGATCTGATTTCGCTGGGGGCAGGTGCTGGTAAAAGTTTGTTGGGGTGGCGCTTTTTCCTAGTTAAGGGAGGGGTAGGATAGGAGGAATGAGGTTCCTGGACAGAGGTGGAGGGTGTGTACAGATGGCAAGAGTTTAAACAGTTGAAGCAGGTGTTTGGAGAGTTGGTAATTATGCTTATTTGTTTGCGGGGGCAATGTTTTAGGGGTGGCGGTGGGGGCTTTGGTCAGGTATGTGCATATTTAGTTAGGCCTAGTTTTGTACGGCAAAGGCCAAGGATGTGGTATTGTTAAATGCACCTGTTTCCCAATAAAGAGGCCTTTATCACACCTTATATTGTCTCCGTCGGTCTTTCCCCTCCCCGTCTCCCGATGGGCCCCAAATGCACTTTTTCTCCTTTACAAACGCTTATACATCTGTTAACAACAGCGACATGTACAGCTCGAGGTTCATACATACATACAGACACACACTGCTAAACTTACACCCCTTTCTACAGACCCATCGATAATATGCAGGACATTGCTTGAGACATCTAGCTGGGCTTCTGTGCATGTGCAAAAGTGTTAGAGGGATAGGTACTCATATTTTTAACTTTGCGTGTGAAAACGTGTACAAGGAATTGACAGTTAAATTTCTAACGTGTATGCATGTGTAAACGCGTACAAAGGATCGACCTTCATATCTAGCTTCTGTGTAAACATGTATGAGGGACTTACACTCTTATTTCTACAAGAGCCTCGATTTTTGGATTTGGGAAAGGTCTCATCCATAAAGTTATTCCCCATATTTATTCAAATCATGTGCTTGATGGATAGATATTGAATTTTTTTTTTAAAATCAGTAGAACTTTGTGATGCTCTTCTGCCCATTGTCACTGCTGCAAACAGCGAGTTTTACTGTCACCTAAATTTAATGTACTGTAAGTGAAGTGTTTTTAAATTTTTGACGTTAACTTTTTCTAGAACAATAGCCCATCAAAGCATACAAAAACACAACGCATTCTGAAAGTTAAGGCAACTTAGATGTGTTATCTGTCGCAGACATGTACAAGCACTTTTACTGCTTTGCAAACGCCTATGTATCCATTCTCAACCATGGCATGTACAGTTAGATGCTCATATATATGGACATACATACACACTGCTTAATTTATAGCCCTATCTACAGACCCACCAATAACGCACAAGACATTGCTTCAGACATCAAGCTCGTCTTCTATGAGTGAGTAAATGTGTAAGAGGGATCGAGACTCATTTATATCATGTCACTCTTATTTCTAGAACTTCCTCGACTATTATATTTGGGGAATGACTCATTCATAAAGTTGTTTTCAGTGTTTATTCAAATATTGCACTTGATGGATGTACATTTTGAATAATCTAGGAGGGCCGTTGGAAAATTATTGATAATCCACAGACATTTAACTTGAGCTGTCACCCAGCCCCACCGCCCTTTGGCATGAAGCTACCTACAGCTTAACAGAGCACTCCTGTTGCTCTCTGTGTATTTTTGCATAATATTGTTCGTTTTGAATTGCGATTTAAGGGGCAATTTGACTCTTGTATAGGGGAATTCTTGCACGCTTAGGGCATTTTACTTTAAAGCCTGTTTTTTTTTTTTTTAAACTGGAACATACCTTTCTTTAGCTATTATATATATTTTTAGCGCTTTTTGCACCTGATTTTAGCACTTCGGGTGAAGCCTGTAAAAAACCCCCGCCTTACTGCCTTCCTGGTTTGCTAATTGGAGGCAGGGGGATCATTCTTCTCCCCCAACAGCCGTATTGCTTGTGGCGAGGAGAGGCCAATGTGAAGACCAGTGCAATTGGCATGCCACTGGTACACCAAAGCCCATCTGCACCCACCCGCACCTGGATGGTGCCTGGGACACAGCCTGTTTGATGTCCGAGGGTAAGTTATATCAATACTCCCGGTCTGATCTAATGAACTCGCATTTTTGACAATACACTCACCTTTGATACTCAGGTGATTATGACCACAAGTTCATGTTTTTACATGATCAAAATCCTAGAAAAATATATTTCCTCTTATACCAGTGGAGCTCAGAACTGCAGTAGTTATTGCATTGATTATGGCTCGTCTTGTCTCCTGCAATGCACTATACTTAAACATTAATGAATCTTCACTCCGTAAACTTCAGGTATTTCAAAATGCAGCAGCCCACCTGGTATTCAATGTACCTAAACGTCTGAAAGCTAGGAAAGGCTGGCACTCTCTGGATTAGCTGCCTGTCAGACAGCCGGTGATCTTTAAAGCACTCTGTATGGTCCATCAGGCGCTGCACCTCCAGGGACCGGTACACCTGAGGTCGGTATTTCACTGGTACTCTCTAAAGAGACAGCTGAGATCTTATTTGAGGAAGGTGTACATTCCTAGGTTCCATGAGGCTAGATGGGGTGGTCACGTCTTTTCGGTAGCAGCAGCAAAATTGTGGAGCATGCTGCCTATCATCATTGCCAATTCATTTTCTCACATGACCTCCTCCCATGAGCAACTGAAAACTTGACTATTCTCCCGCCTGTAACTGATTTCTGTTTTGGCAGCTTCTTGTCCGCTGGTAGCCCATTGGCTCCACCAATGTCCCGGGGTGCCCAACCCCAGGACATTGCAGTTTACTATCGGGTGATGAGAGCTCTTGTTCAAAGTGGAGCACTTTGCTTTTTGCACCCCAGATGATAATCTGAATAAACCTTCAGGAAGGTCAACATGGTGTTCAAATACTAGAAAGGAACAGAACATTTTGGACAGAGGTCCTTTTAATATCCAAAAGGCCTGCAATCGTAATTCCATTAGGCAATCAAGCAACTGCCTGAATTATGAAGGAGCTCCTTCCTTGCCTTAACAAATCTCAGGGGCCTTATTTATGAAGGCCTTGCGCCACCAGTGCGTCACTTTTAACATGGGAAAAAGTGACGCACCGGTGGCGCAAGGCCTTCATAAATAAGGCCCCAGGTGTTTTAAAATGTGTTCATGGGACAAACATTACGAACCAAGAGAGTCGCAAAATTCAGTCTTGATAAAGATGGTGCAATAATTTTCTTCCCATCGAAATGCGTCAATGCTTTTTTACACAATCTGTGTACCTGCTGGAACCACAGATTATGAATCAATTGAAATATCGGGTTCTAGTTGGTGTTTATTGTTACATCATGGATGTGTGTGTTATGACAAAGTCCGGTGTCTTCTTTTATGTGTACTCTCTTTATGTAGTTTGAAATGTGTAACAGATTGTGGATTTTAGATTGATTTTAAAAATTTCTTTTTGAAGTGTTCGTACCAAATCTTTCTTATTCACATGGTAATGAATAAATTGATATACTGCTGCTTTAAACAAAATTTTGTAGTTTGAGTTTGGGTTTAACTTTCTACTCTCACTACATGGATGGTGTAAATGAAGTGTGCAAACATATATGGTACAGGTGCACAGCCTTTATGTACTTCAGTATGTTTTTAAAAAATATATATGTTTATGATTTTATAGGTGCTCCAAGGGTGGCGTCTTCCGTCCTAGATGTCTTACTAGAAACTATAAATGAAGTGCTTCTAATGAAGCATTAGCTGCATCCCCATGGACACTCTTTTCCTGGTTCCCCCCAAAAAACTGGGACTCCCAAATAATTATATTTAATTACTTAAACGTTTTCTTTATTCTTTATCCAATTATTTCATGCTTGGTCAATTAATGTCATTTACATTTTCCATAATTATCCTTCTTTGACATTGTTGCTTATTCAACTCCTATGCATTTCGGTCTGAAAAGCCCTTCCTCAGGGAGCATCACTATGAATTAAAAAAGTAACAACATGCATATATATCAATCATCTGTAAATGAAATCATCAATACAACAACATGTTATGTCAACACTTATAAACCATAGCAAGCATATAGTGATTATGATACCTCTTGGTGAATACAATGTGTGAAAATTGTGTAAAGAAGTGCCTGTCCGATGTGTGTAGTGCCCATGTGATTTCTACAAATCTCGCCAGGTCCAGACTTACATGTCTTTAAATCAATCGTGCTTGTACGTCTGCAACATAAAGAAAAGAAAGCAACATCCTGGTCATCTATAACGAAACTACCATGGTAAACACTGAAGTCTTAACTCTGCAAAATACGGGTGAACTTACTGTTCAGAAAACTCCTTCGGCTGCATAAACAACTTCTCCCGTCTTACGCGGAACGCTGCCTGCAGTTCCGTGTGTTCGAAAAATAAATGCGCGCGATTGGACGCTACCCGTGCGGTCACGTGTTCTCTCCCACAATAGATATGGATAACAGACTTTGCCGCAACTTCTTCAAGAAAACAACCAACTAGCCAGCCTTCAATGTCCAGAGTGTCAGAAGGGAAAAAATACAATAAACCTCACTGTTGAAAACACGAAATGTGCACGACGCATAAATATAAAAAACAAAATATATGCAAAATGTTTCAAGTCAGAAAAACAAAATGAAGTGTGATTGACAATGTGTGAAATAGTTAGATGCTGTAAATAATGATATAACCAGATTCAGATTATGCATAGAATTAATACAATCAAATGCAATAAACAGCAATATGGATTCCAAGATTGCAGGCAGCTCAAATAGCAGCTAAACAGCTATGGAATGTGATCATAGATAACATGCCAGTTCTATACGGTCATTGAGACCATTTGGTTTGTTGAAACTCAGTTTATGTATCCAAACATTCTCGCGTTGCAACAAGTATTTATTGTTGTCTCTTCCTTCTTTTCTTTCTATGGTTTCTAAGACCAAGAACTTTAGTTGCGATATAGTGTGATGCTCTTCCAGAAAGTGTGTAGCTACTGTTGACTTCATTATTGCGTGTTCGAATTCTAGATTTATGCTCAGTAATGCGTGTTTTTACTTTTCTTTCTGTCTTCCCCACATATACTTTCCCACATGGGCATTGTAATAGATAAATAATGTTGGATGTGTCACAGGTTGCAGAGACTCTTAGTTTAATGTTGTACTCCTCCAGAGGATGAATTATAGTGTGACCTCTTACTATGTTGTTGCAATTGCCGCAATTTAAACATGGTCTTGTGCCCTTAGGTGATGATGTTGTAGTGGCCTTTTGTTTGAGAATCTCTCCCATATTTCTGCTTCTTGTATGAGTAAATAGTGGAGATGATGCAAAGATTGCATTGAAGTCTGGTTCTAAATCAAGGATAGACCAATGTTTCCTTATTATCCTTTTGAATTTAGTGCTAACGGTCGAAAATTTTGATACAACTACCATCCTGGTATTCCACAATTTTCTACGTTATTTTAGTAGGTCAATTCTATTCTTTTCCTGTGTCCGTTGTTTAGCTGCATCACTCATGTTTTGTGGATACCCTCTATTTTGAAATCTCATGCCCATTTCTTCTATTCTCTGCGATGCTTTCATAGGATCCGATGTGATTCTTTTAACCCTTATCATCTGTGAGAATGGTAGGTGTTGCTTCAATGACATCTGGTGAAAGCTTGTGTCCCTTCGGAAACTGTGGACATTGAAGGCAGGATAGTTGGTTGTTTTCTTGAAGAAGTTGCAGCAAAGTCTGTTATCCATATCTATTGTGGGAGAGAACACGTGACCGCATGGGCAGCGTCCAATTGCGCGCACTTATTTTTCGAACACACGGACACGCAGGCAGCGTTCCACGTAAGACGGGAGAAGTTGTTTACGCAGCCAAAGACTTCAGAGTTTACCATGGTAGTTTCGTTATAGATGACCAGGATGTTGCTTTCTTTTCTTTATGTTGCAGATGTACAAGCACGATTGATTTAAAGACATGTAAGTCTGGACCTGGCGAGATTTATATAAATCACACGGGCACTACACACATCGGACGGGCACTTTTTTACACAATTTTCACACATTGTATTCACCACGAGGCACCATAATCACTATATGCTTACTATGGTTTATAAGTGTTGACATAACATGTTGCTGTATTGATGATTTCAATCACAGATGATTGATAAATATGCATGTTGGTACTTTTTTAACTCATAGTGAGGCTCCATGAGAAAGGGCTTTTCAGCCCGAAATGCAAAGGAGTTGAATAAGCAACAATGTCAAAGGAGGATAATTATGGACAATGTGTGTAAGAGTATGTTTGATATGCAATGACTGTATGTGAGGTTATTGTAAATGTGATTATGGTTTGGGGACATATTTAAGATTGTTATTTTGTGTATATTTATTGCATTAATTATGTCAAAATTGTATATCCAATAGAATATACTAATGTTTCATCACTTTTGAATTGAATTGTACACATGGACACAGAAAAAACTATGGTGTATTTACCATTCAAAAAAAGTAATTGAACAAATAAGATTAAAAAACAGACAGGAGAAAATAAAAAATAAATAATAAATGTATGTTTTTTGTAAGATTTTCTTTGATATTCTACAATCAAGGGATAGCCCAATAGAGTTCATTGTGGCCAGAATATAATTAGTGTTGGTCGAGTGGGAGGTGTATGCGTTTGTGCATATGGCTATGTCAGTGAGTGAATGGATGTCTCAGTGGTATATGGCTGAGTAACTGCATATGTGAAAGGCAGTATATGTGAGCGTTGGAGTATATTAGTGACTGTATGTGTTAGTGAGTGATTGCGAGAGTGGCAGTATGGATGAGAGAATACTTGTGTCAGTGATTATATATGAGAATAAGTATGTGTTAGTATCTGTATGAAAAAGTGAGGTTTGTGTGTGTGTAACTGTATAGGTGAGTAAGTAGCAGTGTGATAGACTCTTTGGATGAGTGACTAGGTTTGTGAGTAGCTCTATGGGTGAGTGGCGGTGTGTGAGTGTCTGTATGGGTGAGAGAGTGGATGTGTGTGTAGACAGGGGCGGCTCTAGGCTCATGGTGCCCCCTCGGCAGGGAGCGTAGGTAGGGGGCCCCGGAAAAGGGGGTCCGGATGGGGCGGAGCCCCCTGGAGCTCAGGAAGGTGGAACAGAGCCGGAGGCCGCCAAATCCCTGACAGGGGCCATCACGCAAATATGTATCCATCCCCTGAGGATTATTATATTACGGATATATATTGGCGTGGCGGCCCCTGGGGTTTGGCAGCCCTGTGCAGGTGCACAGCTTGCACATGCCTAAGGCCGCTCCTGGTGGAGACCTTTGAATCAGTGAGTGGGTATGTTCTTACTGGTATTGATGTGTCTATGGTTTCAAGAATGGTAGTCTGAAATTTAGAGTTGGTGTATGAAAGGTTATATTTGGGGGTGAATAGGTGTATCAGAGACTTTATGGATGATTTCCTCAGTGATGTAGTTTGAGATGTAAATGTAAATGTAAATGTCTTGTAAAGCACACTGCTGCCCTGAGGCGTCGTGGCGCTGTAGACCACTGGGGAACCCGTCCTGGCTATCCCTGTGAGATGGTCCCTACTGGGTATCTCCAAGGTGAAACCAGGCATCCCAGCGAATGTGGGGGGGCTTTGTAGAGATGAGGCAAGCTAATGCCCAGAGTTGCCGAGTGTGATCACTGGTTAGAGTAGGCACCGAGGCGAGAATTATCGAGTCCGCTGACCCTGGTCCACGACCCTGCCGCGTCGGGAATTGAACCCTGGTCCCGGGCCGTTCTCTGCTTCCGGGTCTGCCGCCTCTAACCAGTGAGCCACACCACTCCACTGGTTATCAGTGATGTCACCGACCATGTTAAGAGTGATGTAATATGTGACATGTAATATGTGACATCATCAGCAGTGAATTGTGGGGGTGTGAATTATAGTTAACTCCGCTAACTAAAACGGCTGAATTTCTCAGGGTTTGTACGAGTGAAACGTCAGCCTCACAATAACGTACCTGAAACCTGTGCTTTTATCAGGGAATATATATATGTATATGACAAAAATGTTTTAAAAATCCACTTACCTTTGGGTGCCGGCTGGTCGGCCGTCCCTCCCCTTCAATCCTGTCAGCTGCCTTTTTCTCTGCTTCCATAGCAGAAGGAAGCAGGACACACACAGGTTCCCTCTTCCAAGCCAATCAATGTGCTGCAATGCAATGCTGTGATTGGTCTGACGGGGACTGTGAGGCTTTGCATGCTCATCACAAGTTTGTGGAAAGAAAGCCTGGTGGGGGATATGCAAAGTTTGCAGGATTGTTTGGCCGGTCCTAAAGGGCCGGCCAAGTAGTCATGCGCACTTGGTGTGGGCAAACCACTCCTCCCACATAACCCCGTCACCCCTAACCCAACCCATCGGGAAAAATAACATGATAACATTTTCTTGCTGCACTGCATCTAAAGCAGTGGGGCAACAGCTGCCACTGACATGTAGCTGCAATTGTGCTTGTTTTGTACGAAAAAGACGGGATAATAAAAAGAAGAAAAAACAATCCGGACTGCTTTTGTATACTTGTGAAGCTACTAATCAGCGCTACTGTATGGACTACCTATGTGTGCCTCGGTACTTTGGTATGTTCACAGCTTACCAGATAGTGCTATCAGGATTCTTGCTTGCAATTCACTTTCTTTGGAATGTGCTGCATCCTGTGAGGCTTCAGCCTCTAGACCACGCCATCGTCGTGGAATAGTATGTCCAGAGTTTCACTGTTTTACCATTCGAAGATGCTCAAAACATTCATTCTAAACGTGGTGTCCATGCTGGAACTTTAAAACAACAAAACACCATATAGAATACCATTGCAGGACCACCACATGCAGCTATGTTTAAATTTATTATTGTATGCATCAGCATGCCATGTTTAGGTGGCAGCCTGTTTTCTTTTTTTTTACTTTTATTCTTTCAACTTATTGTGTATATATTTGAGTTTATAGTGGATGGTTAAGTGTACGAATACAAAAATGATTCAGTGAATGGATGACTGGACACGAGCGCTAAGATGAGTGAAAGAGTGCATGTATGATGACTTATTGAATTCCTAAACCCTTTACTGACTGAGAAGGCATTTTCATTTAATCCAGATCTATTGGCATTGCCAATGTTTGTTCTTTCTAGCGGTCTCTTGTTTTCGGTCCTCCTCTCTGTTATTCTTCTATTATAATCTCAAAAGCACCAATTGCCTCTCTTGGGTGCCAGAGCACTTCAGAAATATATTTAAGACATCTTTAAATTGAATAGGTCAACAGAAACGCTAGTGCAACGGCATGACACTTTATTGCTTTCTTTGAGATTTACTAAATAAAGGTGTGTTGCACCCTAAATGACTATTTTGGAGGAAACAAAATTACTTTACAGTCCTTAATTAGAAAAAAATATGCTTTAGTTATGGTTTAATGCATGGCTAAATTTAAAAACTGCATTGCCTAGCTACTTAAACAAATAACATTAGTATGACCAATCGACCACGAACAATCTTTTTTCAGGAAGATAATATACCAGTAACACCTAGTGCCAATAAACAGATAAGCTAAGCATCTGGCAGAGACGCCTAGGGTGCTTCAGTGCGTCTTTTCTAAAGATCTACAATTATCTAGGATTTTGAAGAACCCATTAACCTAGGATCAATAAAGAATAAAATGGAAAAGAAAATTCCCTATCATCTGATGCCATTAACTGCACTACATGCCTTGGGGAGTTTTAATAAAGATCATTTTTTTTTATTTAAGCACATTCTGTTCTCTAAAATACCTGTGGATCGAAAAGGAAGTAGGGACGACCATTCCTCAGCTGAAGTGCGATGTATTCCTCTTGACTCCCCGGGGATACAGCAAGCAGAATCAACCCATCAGCTTCCTTGGTTCGAAACTTCACTTTAATACCTGCCATAAAAGAAGGCCATGGTTGGAACTTGATTTATCTGCAGTTCTGAACCTAACAAACATTATATTATCAAACACAAACATGTGCGAAAAGAAAGATTTTGCTTCAGATGTTCACCATCAAGAACTGAAAGATTAGTATCCAAAGAAATAAGGCAGCAATTTAAGTCTTAAAAAACAGCATTAGCTTTTAACCCCTTGCGTGCTGATGACAGAACGGTTCCGTCATCAGCGTCGGTTGAGCTGTGCTGATGACGGAACCGTTCCGTCATGACTCCGCCCGCGCAAGGCAGAGTCAGCACAGGCGGGGAATACGCCCCGCACGCAAGGGGTTAAAGTTCAAGTCCAGTATTACTAGTCATTTCACCTGTTTTGGTGATTACAAAGGATGTCCTGCAAAGAGCCAGAGAGAGGTTATAATAAACTGGTGTACGACACTACAACGCGGGCTATTACCATGCGTGCCATTACAATGCTGTTTTTACAACACAAGTCGTTACAACGACTTGCTCGGTAAGCTCTGGATAGTGGAATATTTTAATTTTCTGTTCCAACTCCAGCCCACGTTACAGTAGGGAAGGTGTTGGAATAGAAAATTAAACTATTCCCTATACAACAGCGCATTCCAGCGCAAGTTGTTGTAACGACTTGCATTGTAAAAGCAGCGTAGTAATGGCAGCGCGTGGTAATGCCCGCGTTGTAAAGGTTGCTCACCATCCTTAACAGTGGAGAGGGGTTCACTTCACTGTTAGGAATCGTATTGTGGATGCCGCCCACAGAAGGCAATGACAGAAAAATCTGAGGTCGAATCCTAGCAATGAACTCCTCAGAGGTAACAGCAGTGAAACTAAAATCTGTATGTCAGAGTGGGTGGGTTCTTCCCAGCCTTCCCCAGTCTCCACTGCCTACCCCTTGCCTTTCACGTGTTTATAGAGGTATGGGTGGCAAAGCAAATCTCTTGTGCCTTTGGCAGCCTCTGCGGCTTAGCACCGCAGGACAGTCCCTGCCCTCTAATGCAGATAGGTGAGTATAGCACTTGATGAGGGCAGGGGAGGGAAAGCCACAGAAATTTGCGACTAGCTACAGGAAGCCAGGAACGAAATGGTGGCAGGATGCAATGTATTATTTTAATATATTTAACCGCATGCGCGCTAGCAGGTTTTTCCGCTGTGCGCTGAATTTTGAAAATCGCGGCTTTTGTGACAAAGCCAGCTCATCATCCGCGTAGCGCAGGTAACGCCCATGACGAGCTTGCTTTGTCATCCGCGTCGAAGGGGTTAAGTGATGGAGGGATACGTTAAAGCAGACAATATGTGGGGACGAGAGTCTGAGGGCGGTGGAGAAGGGCAATAACAAACATTGCCTTTTGCTTCGCTCTGACGCACAACTGCTCCTTTTTAGCTGATTAGTGAGATCATATTACAAGATGGGTACTTTAAAAAGGGCTAATTAAGCATTTCAGCATTAACCAGAGGTGGCCAACAGGAAGTCAGATCAGTCCAACTGTAGAAGGAACAGCAGAGGCTGAGCATATGCGACTACAGGCTGCCTATCAGGCCACAGTTCACTACTGAGGGCAGAAACCAATAAATCTAAAACAAAAATAGGAAGAAGCTCTTCATAATTTAGGAATTGTTCACAACTTGATTCATATACGAGTGCAGAAATGTATGAATCACAAGTTTATACAGACAAAGTAACACTTTCACTTACATGGTTTTTCCCAAGTGGAAGGTACCTAGGACTACACCTATAAAGGTGTGCAAGTGATACACTTGTATGCATAATTTTAGGCAGCCGCGGCCAGTGCAGGTAAGAGCAGTGAGGCGGGTTGGGGGAAATTTCGAAAGACAACTATGAGGGACATGTTATTATTGAATTAATTTTCCCTCGTGGTCGTCTGTTGAATCCCTCTCAAACTGGCCCCACCGCTCTTACCTGCATGAGCCACGCCTGCTTTTAACTTATATTGCCACACATTTTGCACAGAACAAAGTCAGCAGATAGTTCAGAAATTTGTACATGAAACATATTTTTCTATGTTAAAAAAATATTTTCCCACACCCCCACAATATAAAAATCCATTGGGAAGATTTGATAATTCCATCAGAGTTAACAATTTATGTTTGCCTACCGTCTTCCCAGTGGCCGTCACTCTGCCCCTTATGTGTTCCTACCCCAATCTCTAAATGTACAGTTGGTTGTGGTACCAGAAAATCAATGTCCGACTGGCCTCGGACATAAATATAACATGCTAGATATAATCTTCAGAATATCTCCCACTGCATCGCATAATAAAAAATATACACCCGTTGGAGTCATATTTTGTAAATGATATTTAGGGCACAATATGTATGTCAGAAGATGCATTTCTATACAATATTCATTCAACAGATTGTAGCTGCCACTTTGTACACACGTGAAACCCTGGTCTGTAAAAAGTGATCAGGCATAAATATTAAAAAGTGGAAAGACATGATGATTTATACAGTTCTGCTTCTCCGTTGACATTTTAGTATGTGGATTAATCAGTGATACTGGCCAGAATATCTACAAAAAAAGTAAGTCTCATTAACATGGTAGACTGTCAAAGAAAACACTATCCAAAATAAAAGAATTAGAAATCAAAATAATGTGATGGCAAACACAATTGCTGGCCTTAAAAAAGACAATTGTCCTTTTGAAGAGGACCACCACAAAAGGTAAATCATTTATATCTCTGAGCTTGACAAATTCGGGACTTAGAGAGCCAATACAGGAAATGTACACAAGAAGACAGAGTTGGCAGTAATAAACTGTTAGAACTGGGGGTCTCTAGTTGGCAGAGGTAGGTACCACTGTCCAAATAGGGACCCTTGCTTCTAGTCAGGGTAAGGAGGAAACCTTCTGAGATAACCCCTGCTTACCCCCTTGGTAGCTTGGCACGAGCAGTGAAGGCTTATCAAAGGCAATGTGTAAAGTATTTGTACCAAAACTCACAGTAACACAGTGAAAACACCACAGACTGACTCCACAACAGTTTCTAAAAATAAACTTATTTAATCTAAACTACACAAGACCAACACAACAAAAAATTCAACATAAACAGTTCAAGAATATGGTTGCAAAAGAGGCTGCGACAATCTCGGTCTTCTTAGCAACGGGAATTTTCTCGCTCGGCTGGGATCGCGATACATTTTCTGTAGCAAAGTCTTTAAAAGCTTGATTTCCAGCTCCCCAACACAGGTACAACTTCCAGAGGAACCACACATGGGCCAAGCACTCCAGAAAGGACACAGCACAGCTCTCTCAGCAAAGCTCATGGAAGCTGGGGGTGAAGTCCTTTTGTTCTTGGGACTTAAAAACAGGGAGCCAGTTTTCCTCAGGCCCTTGGAGATTCCTTCAAGCAAGGGGACACAGCACAAAGCAAAGTCCTTCCCCTCTCCTTGGCAGCAAAGCAACAGTAGGTCATTCCAGCAGAACAACAGCAGGACAGTCTTCCTTCTTCAGTTTCAGCTTTCTCCTTGGCAGAGGTTTCTTCTTGATTCCAGGATGATCTCATTTTCTGTTGTCAGGGGTCCTGTACTTATACCCCTAAAGGTCTTTGTTCTCTTTGTGCAAGTGGGCCCGGTCTGAACCAGTTCTGGGTGTTCCTTAAGCACTTTGTTTTCCTGGCTTCACCTTTCCTTTCAGAGTGAGGGGCAGGGTCGTCAGTCGCTCAGCAGGAGGAGGAGCCAGCATTGTGGAAGGAAGGCACAGCCCTATTCAGGCCTAGGTGCTATCCCCTCCCACCACTCAAGTTGCATATGGAGTCATTCAGACTTGGACTGACTCAGCCAGCCTCCTGGGGAATCCCCAGCCTCTGTAACTCTCAAACCAGACAGTCAATTCACAAACAGGCCAAGGCACACAGAAAGGTCAGACAAGAGAACAGACACTTTCTAAAAGTGCTGTTTCCAAACACAGGATTTAAAAACAACCTTTCGTAAAAGATGTGTTATTAATTTCTGAGTTCAGGGATACCAGATTTGTATGTCCTATCTTGTTCCTATGGGAAGATATGCTGGTAGCCACAGTAGCCAGCATCCCCCGTGATAGCTAATGGAGCAAGATAGCCCTGCAGCAGTGAAAAACGAAAATGGCTGTAATTCATTACCAGAGCACATACACTGCACCTTGCCCAAAGGGGTACCTTGGGCCTTCCATAGGGGAGACCAATGTGCACAGAAAGGGAAGTGCTAGGCCCGGTCAGTGGGGACCCTGACCAGGAGGACATGGCAGTTCACAGACTGCACACAGGCACTGCAGTGGCAGGCCTTAGACACCATTTTAGGGCTACTTATGTGGGTGGCACAATACGTGCTGCAGACCCAATAGTAGCATTTGCCATCACCAGCCCTGGCACACTTTACTAGGGATTTCTGGGTGATATATGCACTTTAGCATATGCACTTTAGCACTGATCAGCAGTGGTAAAGTGCCCAGAGTCCTATTGCCAATAGCCACGGGTCAGGAAAAATAGGGGAGGAAGAAGCAAAAAGTTTGGGGATAACCCTGCAAAAAGGGCCAGTTCCAACATAGGCATTGATATATATGTATATAAATACTGCACAATATACAACCATTGATGCTGAAAAGAATTCCTCTTGCAAAGACAAATACAGTTGTAACCTATGGAGCCAAACTTAACCTACTTACTTAACCTTGAATTTAATGATACAGACAGACTCCTTTTAAGACCGTAACAATTGATGAGTAAGAAAAGCAACAAGTTAGAAAATAATACAATTTGAAAAATAAATGTTCTCTTCTCAGAAAGGTTTAAAAGAAAACTACACTTCCTCGATTTCTGTACCCGTGACCGAGCTGGAATCTGAAGATCTTTCTCTTACACAACAAATTTTCCATTCAAATGCTAGTATACATAAGAATATTAGAGGAACTGTTAAGAAATAACATGTCTAGAATCCGGGAAGAACCTGAAAGATTGGCACAGATGTGTTCCCAATTATGATGACAAGAACTGAGAAACAGATGGAAAATGTGGACTACCACTCAGTATTATTGAGACAACAATAGTGTGCAGGCTATGCACAGTTACCTTTACTCTTGTCCCTGGCAGACTGAAATCAGCAGAACATCTCATTGGTTTGCTATGAAATTCTTACCTCATACGGGCTGGCTAGTTATCTATTCCCTGAAACAGTGGTTCTTAACCTATTGACTAATATGGACCCCAACCAGCCGCGGCCGGTAGTGGGAGTTCCTGCTGGGCGGTGACGTGGGGAGAGGGGTAGTAATGTATGGATTACGGAGATTTACAGGTAAGTAAACATAAAAATAAATAAAACAAATTTCGTTGTGCGCACTGCACCACATTTGGTGATGCAGTGCACGCAACAAAATTTGTTTTATTTATTTATATGTTTACTTACCTGTAAAGCTCCGTAATCCATACATTACTACCCCTCACCCTGCCCCCCCTCCCCACGTCACCGCCCGGCAGGTACTCCCACTACCGGCCGCGGCTGACCCCAACGTAATGATTAATGGAAAACAGGGACCCCAATGAGTTATTATTGAAAGGCAGTGACTCCAGCTGAGCATTTTGGATGATTTGAAACTCAAACTAATATACAAAAAGTAGAGAAACAAGCATTCATCTAACAAATACACAAATGATGACATTTTCTACTTAATTCACAAACAAATATTTAAAAAAATCGAAATGTTAATGGGAAGGTTGGAGCTTTTCAAAATTTAGGGCACTCAGTGTCTACACTATATTCTGTTTGATGCATCTGCAATGGCTCACAAATTTATCTGCGGATACTAAGTTGATTTTTAGCATCTATTATAAATTCCTACCATATACAAAACGTTTTAAAATATTTAAGTGTACATTTTGTTTCGTTATTTATATATACTCATTATTATTATGATAATGTTCTTTAATTTTTGAAGCAGTCGCGGACCCCCTAAGATAGCTTTGTGGAACCTCAGGAGTCTCCAGACCACATGTTAATGACTACTGCCTTAAGCAGCAAGGTCTCAGTACAAGGCAAAACAACATTTAAGACTAACGAACAAGTTACTTACCTTCGGTAACGATATATCTGTAAGAAACAGTAGTTAGTATTAGATTCCTTACCTTAGAATATCCCCAGGCGTCAGACTGGATCCGGAAACTTTTGCGTAGCAGTACCCCTGCGCGTCGGTAGGCGTCGTCTGCAGGCGTCCCCTCCGGCTCCGCGTCCGTCGTTGGCGTCGTGCGCCGTGATGATGTCGCTGGAGTATATAGACGCCGCCTCCGCGCGCTGACGTCAGTTCTTTGCACACAGCTTTTCCGCGCCAGAACACGCAGAGCCTTGTGAGAACCAACACTGGTGCCATTTGAAACTAGGGCCCTGAAAGGGATGTCCTTAACCCTAGGTATCAGTTCGCAGAACGGGGAGGATGGGTGGGGCGGTAAGGAATCTAATACTAACTACTGTTTCTTACAGATATATCGTTACCGAAGGTAAGTATTGTATTGTATTGTATTGTATGTTGGATTTATATAGCGCTTATAACCCAGGGGTCTCTAAGCCCTTGCCTTGGGAACCCGTCCTGGCTATTCCCTGTGAGATAGCCCCTACAGGCCATCCCCAAGGTGAAAGCCAGGCATCCCGCCGCGGGGGGCCGTTGTGGAGATTAAGCAGGCTTAATGCCCAGAGTTGCAGAGTGTGAACCCATGATTAGGTCAGGCACCGAAGCGAGAATTATCAAGTCCGTGGACATTTGAGCTCAAGACCCTGCCGCGTCGGGAATTGAACCCTGGTCCCGGGTCTGACCTCTGCTTCAGGGTCTGCCTGCTCTAACCAGTGAGCCAACTTGTTCATCTGAAAGAAACAGGTTAGTATTAAATTCCTTACCTTAGAATAGATACCCAAGCAATACCAACCCCGGTGGTGGGTCTGCGAACCAATACAATCCTACACCAGAAAGTCCTGGAGGACAGAATGGCCAAAGAAGCCATCCCTCTGGACTTGACTGTCCAGGCAGTAGTGCCTCGCAAAGGTGTGCAGTGAGGCCCACGTAGCCGCCTGGCAAATGTCCTGCAAGGGGACTCCCCGGCCCAGGGCAGTAGTAGCCGCCGTGGCCCGAGTGGAATGGGCCCTCAGCCCACCAGGAGGCTCCTTCCGAGCCAAAGAGTAACACGCTTTGATGCACAGAATGACCCACCGAGAGATGGTCCGTTTATGTACCGCCCGTCCCTTCTTCGCACCCACGTAGCCAACAAACAGTTGGTCATCCACCCGGAACTGGCGTGTGCGATCCATATAAAATGAAAGCGCACGTTTTGGGTCCAGACGATGGAGCCGCTCTTCATCCTTTGAAGGATGCGGAGGCGGGAAGAAGGAAGGGAGGGTGATGGACTGCCCGATGTGAAAAGCAGAGACAACTTTGGGCAGGAAAGAAGGTCTAGTTCTCAGAACCACCTTGTCTGGATGAATGGACATGAAAGGAGGTTTGACAGAAAGAGCCTGGAGCTCACTCACTCTCCTGGCAGAGGTGATGACAACCAGGAAGGCCGTCTTTAACGTCAGGAGACGGAGAGGACAGGAATGAAGTGGCTCAAAGGGAGCACACATCAAGAAGGTTAGTACCAGGTTCAAGTCCCACTGAGGCATCACAAACGGAACAGGTGGATACATGTGTGTGATGCCCTTCAAGAATCTTGTTACAATGGGGGACTTGAACAAAGAAGGTTGATCAGGTAGCCTTAGAAAGGCCGAAAGGGCAGAAAGGTAGCCCTTGATAGTGCCCAGAGCAGAGCCCTGCTGGGCAAGAGAAAGAAGGAAGAGAAGAACCTCAGAAAGAGGGGCAGAGAGAGGATCCACAGCCTTTGCTGTGCACCATGCCACAAACTTGTTCCACCGACAGGCGTATACCGATTTCGTGGAGGAACGCCTGGCTGCCAGAATCACATCACAGACTTCAGGAGGCAAGTCAAATGGCCTCAACTGTCACCGCTCAATCTCCACGCATGGAGGTGGAGGCTGGACAGGTTCGGGTGGAGGACGGTCCCCTGCTGCTGCGACGGAAGGTCCTCCTGAAGGGGCAGGCGGATCGGGGGACCGACTGACATGCTGAGTAGCTCGGGATACCAGTACCTTCGAGCCCAGTCCGGAGCCACAAGGATGACTTGGGCCCGGTCGCGCCTGATCTTCTTCAGCACTCTGGGCAGAAGTGGTATAGTCGGAAAGGCGTATAACAGACCGCAACTCCACTCGCGCCGAAAGGCGTCGCCGTGCGAGTGCCGTCTTGGAAACTCCAACGCGCAGAACTGATGACATTGCGCGTTCTCTTCTGTGGCGAATAGATCTAACCAAGGCTCTCCCCATTGCCGAAAGAGGCCTTGCGCCACGTCCGAGTTCAGACGCCATTCGTGATCCATCGAGCACCGACGGCTGAGTTCATCCGCCCTGGCGTTCAGAGAACCTGCCAGGTGTTGAACCGTCAGAGTCACGACCTGACGTTCCAGCCATTGCCAGAGGCGCAGAGCCTCCTGGCAATGGGTCCACGACCCCACCCCGCCCTGCTTGTTGCAGTACCACATGGCGGTGGTGTTGTCCGTGAACACCTGCACTACACTCCCGTTGACAAAGGGGAGGAATGCTTTCAGTGCCAACGAAACGCCCGGAGCTCCAACAGGTTTATATGGAGCCGGGACTCCGCCGGAGACCAGATGCCTCTGATCTCTGCCTCTCCCAAGTGGCCTCCCCAGCCCTGGAGGGACACGTCCGTCACAACAACGTGCTCCGGTTGGGGAAGGGAGAGGGATCTGCCTATGACCCAATCACGGTCCGTAAGCCACCACTGCAGTTGTCTTACAGTGCCCTCTGAGATCAAGACATGGTCGGACAGGTTGCCCTGATGCTGGGCCCACTGAAACTTCAGGTCCCACTGCAGAGCCCGAATCCGCCACCGGGCGTGACGCACCAGAAGGATGCAGAAAGCCATCAGCCCCAGCAGCCGCAGCGTCAACCTGACCGAAACCTGGGATAACGGCTGAAAGATGGGGATCAAAGCCTGTATATCCTGGACTCGCCGTTCAGGAGGATAGACCCGAAACTGCGCCGAGTCGAGAACCGCTCCGATGAAAAGGAGCTTTTGAGAGGGACACAGGTGTGATTTCGGCACATTGATGGAGAACCCCAGCTCGTGCAGGAGGTCTGCCGTCATCTGAAGGTGGTGGACGACTGTCTGGGGCGAGCCCGCCTTCAACAACCAGTCGTCTAGATAGGGGAAGACTGAAACCCCCAATCTGCGCAGATGGGCTGCGACCACCGCCATCACCTTTGTGAACACCCGTGGGGCGCTGGTAAGGCCGATGGGGAGCACGATAAACCGAAAGTGCTCGTGGCCTACCGTGAACCGCAGGTAACGCCGGTGGGCCGGCAGGACGGGGATGTGAAAATACGCACCCTGCAAGTCCAACGCTACCATCCAGTCTTGCGGGTCTAGAGCAGCCAAGACCTGAGCCAATGTCAAGATCTTGAACTTCTCCTTCCGGAGGAAGCCGTTGACGTTCCTTAGGTCCAAGATAGGACGTAGGCCCCCTTTGTCCTTCTTGGGTACCAGAAAGTAGTGGGAATAGCAACCACGTCCTACTTCTGGCCCAGGAACGCGCTCGATGGCCCCCTTGGCCAAGAGGGTCGTAACTTCCTCCCTCAGAAGCGCCAAGTGGTCCCCCGACACACGGTGGTTCTGCGGTGGCATGGCTGGAGGAGTGGTCTCGAAGGGGAGGGAGTAGCCCCTTCGGACGAGTTGCAGCACCCACCGTCCGATGTTATTGTGCGCCTGTGGGAGAGGTGATGGCGAACCCTGCCCCCCACCGGCGTCACATGGGCCTGAAAGCACGGACTAGGAGGATTTAGTGGCAGATGCTGCGGGGGGAGGTGTGGCCTGACCTCGCCGCTGTCCCCGACCGCCACCACAGCGGTTTCCACGGCCGCCACTGCGTTGATAAGTCTGTTGCTGGCAGCATGTGTGAGACTGCCCCTTCCTTGGCCACGAAAGGAGCGAAACGAACCCGTTTGCTGGCGCTGGGTCGAGAGACCCAAGGACTTGGCCATGACCCGGGAGTCCTTGAAGCGCTCCAGTGCGTGGTCCGCTTTGCCGCCAAACAGGCGACTGCCATCAAACGGCATGTCCATTAAAGCATTCTGGACATCTGCCGAGAAGTTGGCGGATCTCAGCCAGGCGTGGCGACGAATCGCCACCGTCGTGGACATCGCTCTGCTCAGCGAGTCTGTCGTATCAAGTCCACACCTGATGGAGTATCTTGCTGCGTCTCGGCCTTCAATCATAGCCTTGCCGAGCTTAGCCCGTACCTCCGGTGGGCATTCAGGCAGCAGGTCTGCGACCGTATCCCACAGAGAGTGGGTGTAGCGGCCCAAGAGGCACGCGGTGTTGCAAGACCGCAGTCCCAGACTCAGGGACGAGAAGACCTTCTTGCCATACTGGTCGTACCTCTTTCATTCCCTGTCGGGCGGGGCCGACGGGAATGCGGTTTGGGAAGTGGAGGCCTGGATCACCAGACTTTCAGGGGTGGGATGGATGGACAGAAACTTGGGGTCGTCCGAGCACGGACAGTGGCGTCTGGCCACGTTCTTATCAACAAGCGAACCTGAAGCGGGCCTGGACCACGTGCCCAAAAGAACGTCAGTTAAGGCCTCGTTGAATGGCAGCAGTGGCTCCTGTGGGCATGACTGCGGTTTGAGGGTCTCAGTGAGGATGTTAGTCCTCACGGCTGCGACCGGGAGCACAAGGTTTAGGGCCTTGGCAGCCCTCATCAACACCACTGAATAAGCTACCCCCTCCTCCGAAGCCACGGTAGGAGGCGAGACAAAGCCAGGGTTGGGGGAGTCGTCCAGACCACTGGCGGCACCCAAGTCACCCGTCCAGTCCACGTCGTACTGACACTCACGTGTCAGAGGGTCCTCAGACCCCTCCCACTCCTCTCCGTAATCTTCATCTTCACCATATTCGGAATCAACAATGTAGACTGGCTCCTCGGGGTTCACAGGCCCCATCGGCGTCGGACCCGGCGTCGGACGACGCCGGTCCGACTCCACGTCCGGAGTCGGAGAGGGAATGGGGGCGGCGCCGCCCGGAGCCGGCGCCGGAGAACCGGCGCCGCGCGGGGGCGGCGCCAGGGGTTGCCCCGATGGAATCGGCACCGGAGAGGCCGGTTGACCAGCCGGTGTCGACCCTGAGGGCCCCTGCGGCGCCGGGGCCGAAGCCGTCGGCGGTGCCGGGGCCGGAGCACCCGACGGCGTCGAGGCAGGAGCACCCGAACCGCTAGGGCCCCCGGAAGGGACCACAGGGCCCGAAGGCGCCGCAGAACCCGTCGGAGGAGACAGAGCCCTCATGGCCATGAGGAACGCCTCTATCTCCTCGGGCGACGCGCCTTGCCCAGGGACCGCAGGGTATGGAGCAGGCCGCGTCGGCGACTCACGCGGAGCCGCGGCCACCCGAACCCCCGGCCGCATCGCGCGAGCGTCGGGGGGAGTCGGGGGTACGATGACGATTCCCCGACTTCTTGTGCTTCCTACCTGAGGAACCAGATGAATGGTGACAACTCCCGGAGCGTTCGTGACGGCTCCGCGACCGCTCCCTCGATCGCTCCCTTGACCTCCGGCCGGACCGGGACCGCTCTCGACGCGGGGCTGACACCCGGAGCTCGAGCAGCTTGCAGGACCGCTCCCGTCTAGCTTTATTCGTCAAGGCCCGGCAATCGACGCAGGCGTCCACGTCGTGGTCGGGGCCCAGGCACCGGAGGCAGAGTCGGTGATGGTCCGTGACCGACATCGTACGGTCACAGTCGTCACAGTTCTTAAAACCGGGCATCCTACCGGCACCGTAAGAAGAGTTAAAAAAGATCAAAGATCAAAAACTTGGTCAAAAGACCGGAGTACTGCACTTTTCGGATCTGCGCTAACTGGCGCGGAAAAAAGAAGAACTGACGTCAGCGCGCGGAGGCGGCGTATATATACTCCAGCGACGTCATCACGGCGCACAACGCCAACAACGGACACGGATCCGCAGGAGACGCCTGCAGACGACGCCTACCAACGCGCAGGGGTACTGCTACGCAAAAGTTTCCGGATCCAGACTGACGCCTGGGGATATTCTAAGGTAAGGAATCTAATACTAACCTGTTTCTTTCAGATACTGTAGCCACTCCCAGGATCTTCTGTACACTTCAATAAAAAGGAGAAGATATTCTCTAACAAACAATATTCAAATATACCAAGTATACATGAGAAGAGGCCAGGCTAAGGTATTTGCGCCTCCCCTTCCTCAGACCCATCCCTATTTTGAAAATACTAATTTGAGTGAAATAGGTTCAGGCAGAACATGGTAAACATGTTCCAATGGATTTTTGCTTTTCCCCATATCATAGAGGCTACACTGGTGAAGTGTGTCACAGACCTGGGGTGTCCACCACTAACTTTGCTTTTAAGGGCCCGATTCTGATGCAGTTTGGAAAACTAACTGACCGAATGGGTGTGAGAATGGTTTCCGACTGAATTGGATCGGGAGAGCCAACCAACCGAGTACGATGCATCCAGATGCTTCCAGATACGATTTGGTTGGACTCCCATTGACTTCAATGGGACCCTTTGTTCCGACCAAATGCATAGAGTCCCACTGAAGTAAGGGGTGGCTGGAGAAAATCGGGTACCCTGTGGTGGGCACCCCCTGGTGCCTGCTACATTGCGCAAGGCTGGTAAGGGGGGACCCATGGGTATCCCTACGGGCCCGATTGGAAAGGCTCCAAATGTAGGGGGGTCTACTACGGGCCACCAAAGTCTGATTATGACTGGCGGTTGAAGTCAGATGGCACGGTTCAGGAAGGCTGTCCAAATCCAGCATCGTACTTGGTCATTCGGAAATGAGGCTCGTAGAGACGTACGATTCTGCTCCGTATGGCTCATCATTCCAAATGCCGTCGGGTTCGGATTGGGATATTCCTAACTCCTAACTCGCATTGTACTCGGTCAGTCGGAAACCTTTCCGAGGAGGTTGGAAACACACGTTCCCAATCCGATTTGGATGGAGCAAATGCCGTCAGGGGGCCTTCCTAATCACATCCAAATCAGGCCCGAAGTGTTAAAGATTGTAAATTAAACTAAGGGTGACACATAGTAGCTTCATGGAAGTGTACCCAAGAGTTATTTGGCAACTTGAAAATATTGCGATATGGACATTGAGATGCCAAATAGTCCACTTCCTATGGTCCACTAATAAAAGTGGTAAGCGAAGGACTAGCCAGAAAAATCTTCAATTAGATCCCTTAACCCTTTCCACGCGGGGCTAATTCCCCCACTGTGCGAGGGGAGGGACCGCGCGCGGTGCTGCGGTGCTAGTGAGGAGCCCAGCTAATCATGCTGCACAGTGGAGCTGTGCTCATGACGAGCTGAGCTCGTCACGTCTCCGCCCACTCCAATCGAACGCCCGCAAGGTGGGGAATTAGCCCAGCGTGGGCCGTCCGCGGCAGTTATGATGAGCACAGCTCCACTGTGCCTCATGATGAGCTGAGCTCGTCCTAAGCATGCAAGGGGTTAAGAGAATAGGGAACCAGTGAAGGGGTCCACAGTTGGTGGAACTTAAGCAGCATCAAAGTTAGACGCAGTACATATTCCCATGACACACTGATCAGCTCTGAGTCTGTTTAAGCTGTGCTGACCAGAAAAGGAAAAAAGGAAAGATTTCTAGCACAACCGAATTGTTTATATTTATTTACAACACATTTTTACATGGGTAACCACAAAGATACATTTGCTTCAAACATGAGACAGATATCTTTAGATGTATCTGGAATAACAGAAATTCAAATACGGCAGCAAATGTAAACAATCTTTTGAATGACACTGCTTTTCACAACTCATATCAATGACGTAGGACCAGCATATCTGAACCACCACCTCACATTCCACGTACCCGCCAGACAACTTCGCTCCGCCCAACTCGCCCTGGCCACCGTCCCAGGGACCCACAAGTCCAGAACTAGAAGAAGATCCTTCTCCAACCTCGTCGCCAAGACCTGGAACATCCTGCCCCTCCACCTCAGGTAATTCCTATCGCTGACCCAATTCAGTAAGGATCTCAAGACCTGGCTCTTTGACTGAACACCCTCACCCAGACAGATCAGGAGCCCCCGTGCCTTGAGACCCTCACGGGTGGGTAGGCGCGCTATATAAACCCAGGATTGATTGATTGCTATCTATGTATTTACTCCACAGCTTAAATGGCAAGTGGGCAGGGTTTGAATATGTTATGTGCCAAGACAGTATTCATTAGACATAAGCAGGAAGACTTTATTCATATAAGATCTTGCTAAAAATACCACATAAAGACGAGCAACAAATGCTAGAAACAGTGAATAACTGCTTTGACATGCTGTATAATCAACAATATTGCCATAGGAATCCGATGAAAACGAAGTGAAATCAAATATACACTATTCTGGTTAATTTTACTTTAGAGATACATTTATTTCTTGGGGCATAATTTGCACACACTCTTTCTGTCAGTACATTGCTTTTGACTTGGGCGCAAATTACTCATGAATTTTTCTTGAGAAACTCATCCTAACGCATGATTAAAAGGCTTTCACAGTCAAATACCTGAGTGAGAACATCTAACTTCTAGAAATAGATGAGAAAGTCACCTCTTCGTCTCAAGTATTCAGATATATTCACAAACAATGATATGTGAATCAGGTCCAGACTGTCAGGAGTTACTTGCACCTAACACAAGGGTATGGCAAAACCACAGATAGAAAAAAAGACTTGTAAGTCAGGCGCTATGTCTCCGCCAGATGGAAAGCCATGGAAACACTTGTTACAAAGGTTGGTATTTCTGCAGCTGCCTTGTAGTCCCTTTAGGTGTAATAAACACTCTCTTGTGGTATATTAGAAAATGGGCTTCACTCATCTGCAAGTGGACATTCCGCCAGTGGCTTGGCTCAAAGTAGGTTAATATAAATATACTAGTAGCCCGTCCGACGTTTTCCGGGGGCAATGAGGTTTCCAGGTAGCAGGAACTCCCTTACCTCACGTCAATTGCCCCCGGACAACGTCGGGACGGGCTGTCCAACAGAAATATCTTAGGGTCTATGGAGGTTCTTTGTTTACAAGCATACCCTATAAAACGCCACAGTTAGAGACCTCCCTACTACACATTTTGTCCGTCCTTTAAAACCCCACAGTTACAGACCTCCCGGGGGCAATGACGCTTCCAAGTAGCAGGAACTCCCTTACCTCGCGTCATCCTCGGGGCCGTCTCAGCCCCACGGCCCCACTGTCGGCTCCGCTGTCTTCCGCGCTCCTCCTGCCGCATTCGTTTACCTCCCCACGGCTCAGCACTTCGGCGCCGCTGTCTTCTGCGCTCCTCCCGCCGAACGCCGCAATCGTTTTCCTCCCCACGGCTCAGCACTTCAGTGAACCGGGTGTAGGTTCCGCTCCACTCGCTGAACGCCGCGTTACTTTTCACTCCCCACTGCTGTCCGCCGCTCCTCCTCGCATGATGTCAGCACGTTAGCGCACACGACGGCCGGAGGTTCCGCTGAACGCTGCGTTACTTTCCCTCCCCTCTGCTGTCCGCCGCTCCTCCTCGCATGATGTCAGCACATTAGCGCACACGACGGCTGGAGGTTCCGCTCCTCCCGCTGAACGCCGCGTTACTTTTCCCTCCCCACTGCTGTCCGCCACTCCTCCTCGCATGATGTCAGCACATTAGCGCACACGACGGCCGGCGCTACTTCTAAGGGACTACTTTTTTTTCTAAGGTATATTTTTTAAAGAACGTATTTTTGGGGGGTGTCACCCTGCCAATTCCAATAATGTATTGGGTGTTTGGATTGGCGCTCTGGTTCCCGAGTTTACCCGCCTCAAAGGTTCCCACTTCTTACTTTATAATAGTAGTATAGATTTAAGAGCATTTGATTTTGTTACTATGATCCCAGAGAACCAGAGGAAGTACATAATTTACCTCCTGAAGGGTGGTCTACAATGCATACTGCCCTATAAACTGGATAGGTCTTAAGTAAAGGCTCCCAGGGGGTTTGGTATTAAACATCATCCATCAAACTTAGATGTTCTGTACTTGCACCCGTCAAAGGAAAACGAGAAAATCATTGAAGAACAACCTAATGCTCCCCTTCTTGGGAGCTCCCATTAAGAAAGCCAAAAATTTACTTGGGGAACAGGCCATATCATCTTTATTAGTCCTAGTTAAAACTTGACAGATGTGCAAGTACCTGAAAAAAGCAATATGGGACTACTTAAGCCACAGCTGCATATTCTCAAATGAGAGGAAAACATCTCCCTCAAACATTTGTCCCAAAGTGAAACGTTTGGCAGCCTCCCAGCTGTCCCGGAAGCTGTGATGAATACAGAGCGGTAAATTAATGTTAAATCCCAAATAGGTGTGTTGGTTAAAAAGGGTAATATCTGGAAATACTTTAAGCGAGCTCCAGATAAGATTAAGCACCTTTAGAGTCTTAAACTGGTTCCTTTTGAAGTAGACCTCATCAATCATACCGATACCTGGAGTAATCCATGGACCCGTGTCCATAACCAGACAAAGTCGAGAAAAAAACAAAGCAAAATATTAAAACCTCAGAGTAGGAAGCAAGACACACACCTTAATCCTTGGATAGTTGGTGGTGCTGTTTCTTACAGCGGATAACTTTTTCCTGCTGAATTGGACCATCGGGCTCATCTTTTTCAGTTAACAGTAAATACATGGAGCAGGGACCTAGCTCAGTAGTAATGGCTAAGAATATGAGGCTTAATAGTCTTCTTGCACAGAGTACTCAAAATGACTCACAAATTAAGGTCCGCCATCTTAAATGTATTAATAATTTTTATTATACTCCTCACCGTTTATGGGTAATGAAGTGTAGAGGGGATGGTCATAGCTTTATGTAATTATTGGGCTTTTGTTTTATGGAAAAATAACAATATCTCACATCTAGCTGTGGCTGGGATCTGAAAGTGATTATGTTGGGTTATTCACTGGCTATTCCTCAAAATGCTGCTGGGCTTTGCTTCTTTTCTATCTCTCTTGCCAGACTTGCTTTGGCACGATGCTGGCTTGATATAGGGCAGCCCCTGGGCATAGTGGGTGGTATGAATTTCTGAAAAATGTTTCTTGGAAATATCTTTGTTAGAAACAAAACAAAAACAAGAGAAAGCCATTGGATATCCGTACTGCACAAGTTTCTGGGCCACTGATTCTGCTATAACCTAACCAGGGCTACTGCAGCACCCCGGTTACCCTTGACCTTGGAAATTACCATCTTTTGTGTCCAATTTTCTCCAGGTTTGTGCCTTACGTAGCTGAACCTATTTTTGTTTTTTTTGTGTTGCCCTTGGGACTGTGAAATTTAGTCCTGATAGCCATTTGAAAACTGTTGTGTTCTCCTTTTTAAACATGATAGAATTTGCATACCTTATTGGCAAATTTAATTTACTTGTACGCCCTTAATTTAAATGCTACTAGTGAACACTCACAAAAGTAGTACTGTAAAACGTTTTCATGTCATGTCACTGAAACCTTAGAGGGCAATTTTAAACTGCCATTTAGACCTAGGCAAAATAAACCTTTTTCCAGGCCTACTAATGTAGCCTTATTGCCACTGCCGAGTGCTATACCTATTGTTAAAAGCCCTGAACCTGAGTTACAGGCCGATAAAGAGGGAAAGGGCCTTTAACAACAGGTATAGTCCAAGGCAGAAGGGCTATAAGGCTATTAGAACATTCCACCCAGAATGTTCTAAATTAAAAAGTGAGAAATATGAAGACAAACATTGGAATGCTGAAGTTCCAGGCTTAAACTAGCCTTTATAAGTCAGCAGCGACTCCATTGTCTTGCAATAGGGCGCGGTGTATGGTATTTAAAAAGTAGAACATGTATATTTATAGCTTCACATGTCTTGGTAGCAGCCACGGCTTGTGCAGGGAGTTACACTGGGCGGTGATGTCAGGCAGAGGAGGGGCAGGGTGGGGGGTTGTAAAATGCAGGATATGGACGATTTCAGGTAAGTACCGGAAAAAAAACAACGAATTTCGTTGTGCGAGCTGCATCACATTTGGCGATGCAGCATGGGCAACAATTTTTTTTTTTTTTTGGGAACTTACCTGAAATTGTCCAAATCCCGCATTTTACAACCCCCCTCCCTGCCCCTCCTCCGCCTGATGTCACCGCCCGGTGTAACTCCCTGCACGCGCCGTGGCTGCCTGGTAGTGAAAAACCTCTAAAGTAGTTGTTTTACTGGAGAAAGGCTGGCACTCCCATAGAGAAATACTAGGTTACATTATAACACCATACCATGCTTCATTTGAGTTTGGGGGCAGCTAGAAAATTGATTCAATTACTTATTTTGACAGTAATTTACAATCCAACTACATAATAAAGTTAGATTTTATATTTCTATTTTGAAAATGACACTTTTATAAAGTTGTCATTTTTCTGCTAAAGCCAATGCGCCTTTCTGCCAGTGCCACCAGACAGTTAATGTGCCTTATGGAATGTTCAGTGTGTTGCTCCCAAACAGTGAGCAAAAGGCTTGGGTGTGAAGAGGTGTTTTCTTCTTTGAGCACGATGACCTGGAAGCTGTGCCAGTCCCTTAAAGAGCTTCAAAGAGCGCTTACCCTGTCACTCACAGATGTAACTCACACCTAGACCTTCCTCCCTTTGTCTTCCTTGTCAGCTTGGCTCCAAACCCAGTCGGAGGGAGGCTGCCCCAGAACTGGTTTAGTGTGATAACAAAGGAAGGATGTGCCTATTATGATAGCCACACCCAAAACTGGCTACAAACGCAGTGTAAGGGGCTGCTCCAGGATTGTTTGATATGGAACTCAAGAAGGGATTAACCCATTATCATAATCACAGTTCTGGGTAGGCAGGTTCTGCCCAAGGGAAGGATGATTCTGCCTTGTTATATTTAGAAAGGGCACAAGCTTACAATAAAACATACGGGAAGTGCTGTAAACGTGGGTAGAGTCACCCCTGGAAACATCAACCCCCATTGGTTAGGCAGTGGTCAGCTGTCACCCCACCCACATGCTGGCAGCGGCCATAAATATGACACCCCAGTACCCTCCTCCGAACACTCCTGGAACTGTGAATATAAGACAAAGGACCGCCATGCTGTGTTCAGAACCTGAAGGAAGACTGGACCTGTGTTGGAGTTGGCCCTACACGGTCATAAACGTTTTTCCTTCACTCTCCTGAACCTGCTTTTGTTGGCTTTTAGGATGCTCCGCACTTTACCGTTGCTAACCAGTGCTAAAGTGCTTATGCTCTCTCCTTTAAACATAGTACAATTGGATGACACCCATTGGCACATTTAATTTACTTATGCATCCTAAGTAAAGTGGTGCTACATTTACCCAGGGCCTGTAAATTAAGCATTACTAGAGTGCCTGCAGCACTCATTGTGACACCGTCTTAACTAGCCTGTCAAATGTGTCTCAGGCTTGCCATTGCAGCCTGTGTGTGCAGTTCTAAAGTGACATTTCACCATGGCAAAATAAACCTTTTGACAGGCCAAAGCCATAATTTTGAATATATATGTCACCTCTAGGATAGGCTTAAAACAGCCCACAGGGCAGGTTGCAGTGAATTTAAAAAGATGGGCATGTAGTTTTAAGTTTTACATGTTCTGGTAGTGAAAACCTCTTAAATTATGTTTTCACTACTACAAGACCTGCTTCTTCCATCGGATAACATTGAGTTACCTTATTACATTTAATAAGTTATATCTTTCAATTGGGAGCAAATAGGAATGTGAATCTGGTGTCTAACGAAGAAGAATTTCAAACCCTGTAGAATGGAAAAGTTGGATTTTAAGTCACAATTTAGAAAATACAACTTTTAGAAAGTTGGTATTTTCTTGTTCCAACCATTTGGTACCTGCAGCCTGTATCCTGGCCTGTATGACTAGGTGTAGCTGGCAGTTATTTCTTATGTATTGCTCAGAGACAGTGAGATAAAGGGTAACTAGTTGTTGGCAGGATGGACCATCTTTGACTTGATAAAGGAGCGGAGCTGTCACCTACCACACTTGCATATCACAAAGCCTCTGCCTCAGCACGCTCATGAAGGGTTTAGCACAAGTTGTTTGTGTCCCCAGACTAGCTGGGGCCAGGGCTGGGAGGCAGAACATTTCAAGCACCCCTGTGGGTTGAATCCTCTAGAAACTTCTCCTACTTCAAAGTTGGTACCAAGTATAAATATTTGATCCTGATACCCAACTCTTCATCACACTCCTGCACCTGCTGCATCAGTTGAGTTCCTCCTTGAAGAAAAAGAGAAATCCTGAAGTTTTGGGCTTTTTGCAACCATGAATTGGCTTGTTTGTACTAAGATATTGCCGTCCATGCCGACGTCCAAAGCTTTGGTGAACATAGAACCTTAGTGCTACAGCGAACACTAGCAATGACCGTAAGTGCGAGATTTGCACTTCGCACTACCACATTGACAGTCCACTGCAACCGCCAGTGCGAATCACTAGCGAAGGTCATTCGCAATGCCCAACAGGATCTTTGTGCTACAATGACGGCCAACCGATACGCCCAGCCTGTTCTTCATGCTACAGCGGCAACCATCTGTAACGCTCTCCCTGCTCCTTTCAGCTTCCTCCACCGCAAACAGGTCTCATTGCCCTGTACTTTCGAAGGTAACTTTTTGACAAAGGATTAACTGGGTCCCTGTATCCGCCCCATGCTCCATCGCGGTTGGCCTGAGCTTGTAACTTTCTCATGGTCCTGCACCACCAGATAACTGCGAGTGGCACTTTGTGCCTTTAGGCACTATACTTACCTTAAAGATTTGAAATTGCATATCTCTGGTTCAAATGATTGGATTTTTATCATTTTAGTGTTAAACAAGTTATTAAATGTTATTCTATTTTATCAAATTGGTGTGGGAGCTTTTCTTGTGTTGTTCACTTTAATACACTTTGTGTGCTGCATAACTACTTTACACATTGCCTCCAAGTGAAGCCGGACTGCTTTTATGCCAAGCTACAACATGGAGGGTTAATCACAGGTTAATTTAGTGACTTTGTATGGTTCACCCTAAAAAGGATTGTAGCTTGAGCAGGGTTTCATCACCCTCAACCAACAACCAAATTTCTCATAACCTGGTTGCCTTGTACTCAGAGAAGTGGCTTGAAGGGCTGATCTCCTGTTTGAGCTACAGGGACACAACAAGCTTCCAGAAGCCTTTCCTGCAATTGCCCAACTGGCCTGTTCCAACTGGACCTGTCCAGGACCCTGCTGCAGTCTTGACCCCATATGCTGTCCCCAAGCTCCACGACTCTTGACTTGTGTCAAAGTGTACTCCTCCTAAAGGTTTCTGAAATTTGGGACTTAGAAATATTTTGTCAACTTTTTGCTCAGTGACCGACTTGGCCCCGGAACCATCCTACCAAGCTGAGCTGATGAAGGTGCTTCATCGTTGGGCCACAGACTGAGGTTGCTTTTGCTATGCTCTTCTCAGCAAATCCGATTCAGCAGGACTTGATGGAGAAAATGCCTGGCCTCATGAAACCCTCTTTGGCTACAACCTGCAGCCTTGACTTCCATCCCAAAGAATAAGTTAGAGGGTAAAACTTTCACCAGGACAAATCTGGATGCAAGCGAAACTGCATCAACATTTGAATTTGTCCCGGTTTAGCAAAATCAGATAACCACGCTTGGCCCTTTAAGCTTTTCTGAGCTATTTTTAACCTTAAAATTCAAAATTTATTCACTGGTTCTACTGCTTGGATTTTTATCATTTTGGTTTAATTTAATGTATTTAAACATTGCCTATTTTTCCAAATTGGTGTTGGAATTTTCTTCTGTTGTCTTTTCATGTTATTACTGCTTGAGTACAATATAAATACTTAACACATTGCCTTCAAGTTAAGCATAACTACTTTGTGTCAAGCTGCCAGTGCGTTAAGCATAGTTTTTTTTAGTGACATTTGTGTTACACCCTGACAAGGATTGTGATTATAATAAGAAGTGAGTTACCACCCCTTCAACTAATGATTCAATTTCTCACATGGGGGTAGCAGTATACACATCACAGAGACCCATAAGGGGTGGATCAAGAAGACGGGTGGCAGCGTGCATGTGTGAACAAAATATTTATGGGATCTGCTTTTGAGGTACAAATGGAGAGTCTTAGAAAAGCAGGATAGATGTGTAATGCATTGAGGAAAGCAGATGTAATCTCAGCAAAACAGCAAATCAATTTGCCAGTACTGTATCGTATTTGTACTGTGGTGTCGTTCCTATATGCTTGATAGGCTCTGCGCATTGGAATCATATACACTATAGTTTTGACATAGGACTGAGGCCAGTATGTCTCTATCGAGTACATTAAACTTAATTACTTGTGTGTGACAGCTAACTCAGAGGTCACTAAAAACTTCTTGAATAAACAAGAAGGGATTTTTTTCTGACAACCGCATAAACATGACAACTTTGTTTCCCTTAGAATCGGAACAATCTCAGAATTGTGGAAACAATAGATAACAGTTTCACTCAGTCAATCGTGCATGCTACATTTCTACAGAGTTACACAGAAATAGATAAACGGGTGTTTCGATAAAAAAGGTTTATTGAACAGTCTTATTTCTCGTGCAAGAGATATGAACTGCTACAATCTTAAGACGGAATGCGAAGTATAATAAGTACAGCATTAGCAGTAAGATAAAATAATACTGCAATACCATGGTTTGTAGCTATGACAGATATTCATAAAAATACATACATAAATAACACTGGCTAAAGTGTGAATACTCATCTGATGCTTTTAGCTAGTTCTACCCCAGTGTACCTAACCTAAGTGTAGTACAAGGTAAGAAGTAGGTGCTGTTTGTCTATAGTCAAGTTGGGCTATAATTTTGATTGGTGTTGCCAAGATTTGCCAAAAGTCCCTCTAGGTTCTAGTTTGCTCCATACCTTAGAATGAATGAGGTTGGAATCTATTTCCGAGTCTCGATCTCTAACACCCCGCAAGGGGAGTCAGAAACACTGGAGCTGGATTCTCTGCAAGGCGAATGACAGTGTCTGGTCAGTGTATCAGGCGGGGACTGGACTTCCTTTCGAACTTACCGTGGCGATCAGTGTCGTGAAAGTAGGTAGCCGAGCCGTGGTTGGCCATGGTAAGTGAAGGAATATTTATCCCTTGAAGGTGTTTAGGAATGCCAGTATTGACATAAAAGTCGGGCAGAAGAACGTCATAAATGAACCCCTAAGGAATAGATGTTCAGGCATAATAAATGAGTGCTTGGAGAAATCAATATCACAGCCAGGTAAGTCCTAAAAGCTTAAGAGTCTGGTTTTCCAAGAACTCGTTGTGACGTAGATGGACAGATGTAGGTGGCCATGCCTGTATTTGGTTAGCATGGATGATGCCTAAATAAGGGTAGAATTTCTATGCCTAAATATGGGCAATGCGAATTGTGCCTATATAAGGTCATAAATCCGGAAACCTATGTACGGTATCTAAAACAGTACAAACGTTTTTTATTGCAAGGAAGACAGCACATTGTTATGACTAGACATAGCACAATCCAGGTTTTACCCCTCCCCCACTAGTGGGTCTTTCCATGTGCCTGTCATCCCATCCTCCACCAGCAATGTGTGAGATATCCTGGGCAAGCAGTTGCACACTCCAAAACTGACCATGGCCATAAACGTGTACCAATGGAGGCTGGTGAACTTAGAAAGTGGTGAGGCGTAAAATAAATACCTGCCTCATATCGGTCTAAGCTGAGCACTGCCAGTGATCCAACTCCCTTCTTGGTCGTTCGGCCCATGGTCAGCAATTGCTCTTCATCTTAGCACCCAGGACACTTTGTAAAAGCAGGCCCTATTGTTTCATTTTACAGTAACATTTTCATGTTAATTAACTACAAATATTGAGGTTATGAAGGCACAGTAGACAACATTTTATTATAGTTATGTTTTAATCCAGGCAGAACGTACCCTCCGTCCGAGAACTCTACCCTCTGTAAGTAATCTTTGAAAAGATCTTCATCAAAATGTCCCCAAAAATATTCTTAAGAGTTATATGTGTTACAGGCAATTAAGAAATGTAATTATGTAACGTGGCACTGCCTATCAGTTTGCAAACTATATGTCATGTTTTACTCAGCTAGTGTTATCTGTTCTGTATCATGCCGCAAATACACATTTTAAGTCAGATTAATGCATTTAGGTATCGGGTAATGAGTTATGAGCTAGAAAGATGCACATAATCTGACAAACGGTTAAATGTGCCTTGTGTTGATAAAACACACATCTTAGAATGACACCTTCATATTCATTTTCTGCCATCTAAACACACTGGAAGCTTGTGATTCACACCCATCTCTTCGCACTCACTGTGCCAGTAGTGTGTGTTGTAGTTCTGTCACAGAATCTGGCACACTGCAGGATGGATTTTACAGCCATCATTTACAGTAAGGAGCACAATCGTCAGGTTTGGGCACCGCACCCAAACCGACAGTCCATGCACGAAACCTGGGCTTCATCCTGGACTCCTCCCTCTCCATGACCAGGCAAGTCAACAACGTCTCCTCGGCGTGCTTCAACATCCTACGCATGCTACGGAAGATCTTCTGGTGGATCCCCACCGAGACCAGGAAGACCGTCACCCAGGCCCTCGTCACCAGCCGACTGGACTACGGCAACGCCCTCTACGCCGGTACCACCGCCAAGCTCCAGAAGAGACTCCAGCGGATCCAGAACGCCTCAGCCAGACTCATCCTCGACATCCCACGAACCACCCACATCTCCGGACATCTGAGAGACCTTCACTGGCTCCCCGTCAACAAAAGAATCACCTTCCGCCTCCTCACCCACGCACACAAGGCCCTACACGATCAAGGCCCGAGCTACCTCAACAGCCGAGTCAACTTCTACGCTCCCAAACGCCACCTCCGATCAGCCAACCACGCCCTCGCCGCCGTCCCCCGCATCCGAAGAGCGACTACAGGAGGAAGGTCCTTCTCCTACCTGGCCGCCAAGACCTGGAACTCCCTCCCGACCGACCTGCGCCTGACCCAAGACCACCTCTCCTTCAGGAAGAAGCTGAAGACCTGGCTGTTCGAGCAGTAGCGGCACCCCCCCCCCCCTCAGCGCCTTGAGACCCTACGGGTATGTAGCGCGCTTTACAAGTGACACTGATTGATTGATTGATTGAAACGGCAGAAGTAGTACCATCAGTGAGCTCTTGGCTTGAAGACAAACAACCTCTAAAAGAAGAACATATGAACTCCCCTTGCAATCGCCCCACAGAGAAGAATTGTGGAGGCAAAGATGGCTACTTGGGTCTGGCGCAGAGATGCGAATACTGCACTTGGTCCACAAGTATGCTGTTTAGGGCACTTCTGCAGTAGGGTAAAACTAGTAAAAATAAGCACATTAGAGAGAACTCTTCAAGGTGCCTAGCAAGGAAGCTTCCGACTCCCAGTCTCCAATTAAAATAAATCAATGCCCAACACCCCTGCTCTTCTGCTTCCGCTGCCTAGGGGGCTCTACACTTCCACATATCTCCTGTTATAAACTGCACTTTTTTTTCTATGTCGCAAGTTTGCACTAATGGATCAAAAACAACAGCAGAACAACGGCAACTCATTTTTTTTTTAAGTCGTTGGTGTTCAGTTCCCATATAATGAGCCCACAGAAACCAGCCACGCTACTGTCTAGAACAGGGGTCTTCAAACTGTGGGGCGCGACCCCCAGGGGGGCCGTGGAGCAATGCAAAGGGGGTCGCGCCTTCACAGTGTCACTTCTGCCCTGGCCTCCAGGGCTTCAGCCCCCCCTCCCCCATCCTGTGTCTCAGCCCGGGCTGCTGCAGTGCAGCTCGCGCTCCTGGGGCCTCGGCTGGCAGCTGGCAGTGTCTGGAGTCTTATCTCCGGCCCGAGTTTTTCACAGGTCTATAAAGACCATTAGCATATTTAAATGCCTTTGTTAAGTGATTACCAAAGCTTAGTTTTTTTATGGTTCCAGTACCCCCTGGGCCCCCACTCTGCCTATTCCTTACATTTGTATTTTTACACTTACTGCTGTAGTGTTAGAATGCATTTAATGAAAAGAAATATAAAGTTGGGTTGCCAAAAGAAACATGCCTGCTGTGTGCTGTTTAAAGATCCTGCAGAGACCTGCTCTTGACACTAAATTGAGTTATAAATAAAAAAGTATGTATTAATTAGTTATGTGACTTTTCTGTCTTTATTCTCTTTAATTATTAGTCATGGATCATTGAGGCATCCCTACAACACAATTAAAAGTGCTTTCTATTTATATTTTCTGTTCTAAGTATTCACAGATAAGTGCAAAAAATACAGCTGTAGGAGACTGCTTATTTCTGGTACATCAAAATAATGAGCTGGTAACCCTAATCATTAGACTGGAAGTTTGTTGCAGGATCAGCACATTATTTATTTCCTCCACCCTCAAACCCTGATTAATGCCATTATAGCAATAGTTTAACTTATATCTGAAACCCTACGTTTCAAGTTTGTGGGAATGCACCCTGCTTTCAGACTACTCACTTCTCATTCTCGCCTCCAATTTCACGTCCACCCTGCACTCCCAGCGATCACCCTGCACTCCCAGCGATCACCCTGCACTCCCAGCGATCACCCTGCACTCACACCCTGCACTCACACCATGCACTCACACCATGCACTCACACCCTGCACTCACACCCTGCACTCACACCCTGCACTCACACCCTGCACTCACACCATTCACCCGCTCACCCTGCACTCACACCCTGCACTCACACCCTGCACTCACACCCTGCACTCACACCATGCACCCGCTCACCCTGCACTCAGTGATCACCATGCACTCACACTGATCACCATGCACTCACACTGATCACCATGCACTCACACTGATCACCATGCACTCACAACATTCACCCGCTCACCCTGCTCTCACAGAGATCACTCTGCACTAAAAATTCGCTTGCATTGTTCGCTCTGTACCTCACCCTGCAGTCACACGAGCACACTTCTCACCCTGCACTCATGTGACACTCCACTCACCTGTCCCCCCCTTACTGCTCAATCTGTAGCTCACTCAAACAAGGCCATCACTAACCATGCACTAATTCGTCTCACTCTGCACTTACAGCCGAACCCAAATTCATATGGTCACCTCACTCACCCTGCAGTCACTCCTTTTACCCTACTCTCACACTGTTGCATTGCTCACCGTGCAGTCACATGGGCCCTCTTGTCACCCACAGAGTGCAGAAGGTTAAAGTGCCTGGTACAAAGAAGATGTACCATGCACATCACAGAACTGAGTGTGAGTAAACTATGAGTAGCGCTATAAAAAAATGAAATGTTTGTCAGACAGGTGCTATCGAGAGATGAGGTGTATTGTTGGCGAGTGGTAGTGAGGGAATTCATGGAGAAGGTGGAAAGACTGTTGCACCGTGTGCGACCAGTGCTTGGACAAGCCCTGGCTGGGTGTGTTAACACACCCCCCCAAAGGTCTAGTGGATCCCCTGCTTCTGCCTATTATTTACATTTGTAGTGAGCTACTGTTACCAAAAGGTGTCCTGGGGCGAATAACCATCTGCGTGCAATGTGAGAGAGGGATCCGGGATTGGGAGAGGAGAAAAGAGAGGGATGGAAGGAAGGGGGTGAGAGGAAAGGGGCATGGGTAAACTGCTTAACTCTGCACAAGACCGCCAAGGTTTGAATGCACCCTTGCTGCTCCCGGCCATGGCCAGGTGAGCTTCTAATGTGGCAGCGCGTATCCCTGTGGATTGGGAGGCCCTTCACAGAGGTTGACTAGACATCTTTCTGATGTTAATTGCTGTATTTTGTTTATAAACTGGTACTGAAGGGGTGAAATCTTTCCTCAGTATTACTGTGCTTAAAAAATTTCGAAATAATAAAGCAATGCTACCCCAAAATACGCAGCATCACAGAACATTATTTACATTTTCTACTCAGACAGTTTAGTCAAGCCTGTCGCATAATTTGGTCCTCACCTTCCTCATAACCTAGAGATTTAGAAATTTTTGTCAGGAGGGGGTCCTTACGTTTGAAAATGTTGACAAGGGGGTCTCGGCATCCAAAAGTTTGAAGACCTCTGGTCTAGAAGCTGGGAACCCTGTCCAAACATGAGTCTGTGGAGAGAGGAGTGACCCAGCAGAGGCCCGAGGCTTTCCTTTAAGTGCGCATCTCCCACCTGTTGCTGTTGGTGACACAGAGAGGGGAAAGTAGAGTGTACTACATAGAAAATCAACCAAACGGAGGGAGTTTACCTTTTGTTTTACTCTGCGGCCCGCCGCTTCTGTGACTTGGAGCGTGCTTGCTTGTAATTTCGGCTGCCCGAGGACATTTCCAGTGGCGAGGGGACCCACGAGGTGATGGAAGGAGGGGTCCCATCTTGTCTGCAGCAATCGTTGCCACCCACTGCACTGTGTTGCTGTTGTTGGCCAGCCCCACCCCTTGTCCTTAAAATCAATGAGGCTCTGCTAACCGCGCCCTGGGCCACGTCAGAAACGCCCCATTTGAAGCTCATTCACTGCTGCTTGGTGCAGCCACTCTTATCAGGATGATGTCACTCTCCTCCCTTGTGCCTCAAGGGTGAGGAATTATCCTCGCCCAGTTCAGCACATGCATACTAGGAGGGGACTCTCGTCCGAGGGTCCGACCTTAAAAAATAAATGACGACAATTACTTACATATTAAAGTTTCGAATCAGTAGAAGTATTTAAGTGGAGCACCAAGCAGCAGTGAGCATGCCATCCATGGTGGTGTTAATTTTCTCCCTTTTCTCCACTCCGAAGCTGGGAATGGGAAGGCAACGCCCCCTACGCCCGTTAATACCAGCCGCCACTGACGTCTACGGTTCTGCTTCCATTAACTGTTCTGGTCAGACCAGTTTCTGAAAGTCCTGCTTTTGATAAGCCTTCCAGCTCTCTGGTTGAGAATTCTTATGAAGCATTCATAGGCAGTGGTGGCATGTTTACTACTCTTGGATAATGAAAGTGTGCTTCAAATCACAGGCAACAAATGAAACTACCTCTTCTGCTTCGGAAGGGGCTTGGATTCCGGAGTTTAGAACACTGCACCTCTGTGAAATACTAGCTCAAAGAGGAAAGTGCAGGCATCAACTCTTGACACTGGGCTCTTGGCCAGAGCACCTTTTTCATAATCGGTGTGCAGAGGGAGTATGTTATGCAGTTGAGAAAAACAGCCTCTTGGCAGCATTTCTTAACTTCCTCCCACCCACCATATTTAATTGAGTGAGTTTGGCACGGGGTAATGGAGAAGTTGGCAGGCAGCAGTACATCAGATGGCAGGCGCAAGTAGTGATAGGATCGTTACTTAGACAGTGTCTGGATTTTTAATATCATCGACAACACAGGTGCAAGGAGGGTGAGACTAAAAAAAGAGTCGGTCAAGTGGTAAAAAGTTATCAATTCTGGGATGATCCACTAGTGGTGCAGAACGGTAAACTTCATGCAGATAATTTAGTACCATCTCACCAAAATAAAGGAAGATGTAGGGGGCTAAAATGTTTTCAGGTAATAGCCCCCAAAAAGTAGAAAATTAATTCTTCCCCTTTAGAGGCACTAAGGATATTTAAGTGTGTGAAAGCAGAAAGTGATCCAACGCACAAAAAGTGAAAAGACTGCTCTTACCTTATTTCCAGTGGTTAGGCAAACTGCAAGCATTTATATACATCACCTTTTGTGTTTTTGATGTACCATCCTAAGTGGCAAAGATAAGCCCAGACGTGGACCCCGTGCTCACTGTGCCACTGAAGCCAAACTATACGTGACTGATGAGCCACAATCAGAGCAAATCTGATCAGGGGGTGCTTGTGTTGCAATTCAGAAAGAAGCTGGCCAGGCATTTCAGGATAGATTGTCCCACTGCAGCAGGGTCATGACTAATTTGCATAAGGCTGTTTCCAAATTCAGGTGGCACGGTGGGCAAAAGAAAGATAAGTTGGAAGGCTTCCCTGTGAAATTGGCATTGGTTAGACAAATTGCAAGCATTCCACCCATCACCTGTGTGTTTAAAAGCAGGAATTGGTACCCAGGAAAGTTTGAGGAAGTTTGGGAAGCCTGGGCAACCAAGATGACCACAAATGGGAGCATGCTTGTGACTTCAAGCTCCGTAAAGATCGAAGAGCACCATATATAAAATCTAATGTTAGCTCTTATAACTGCAGACAAGCCACCATAATTCAAAGCTTAATATGGCATCATATATTGAGGCACCTCTGTTCGCTCCTAATACCGCTACATTTTTATCAAGCAAAATCATGGCCATTTCAGTGCTCATTGCTGATTAACTATGAGTAGATGTAAAGACATTACTGATAAAGCTAGGTTGAGCATTTCACACTACACAAATTCATCTGTAGCACCACCTGATCTGACACGTCATACAGCTGCAAGCCTTAACTAAATAAACAATGTGAATGCATGATTTAATAAATCAAATAAGATGAAAATGAATAATGTATGATTTTGTTTGACAAATTTGGGACTTTTCAAAGTTCCCAAGTCAATCAAAAATCTTTCAGGCTTTTAAGAGTGGGATACAGTATGTTGACCCTTCATAAGGGCCATTTTCTATTTACAAATTAAATGATTTGTACCATTAAAAAAAAAAAAGTTCAGTAAGAAGAATACTTCTAAAATAGCCTCTACGGGCTATCAATTCGAGCCTAAGCAGAGAATCATAAACCAGCTCTGTTGATTAGCGCTGTCTTAAATGTGAGTATTTCTTCTTTGGGAAAGAGGTCAAAAGGGGAAGACTTCTTGCCACAGCTTCCCAGCTTCGTGGAATTGGATGATGACTGTGGGTTATGTTTTTAAATGCTTCCTTTAAATTGTAGTGGCTGCTCTGATGATTATTTTTGTTTTTATTTTTCCAGCTCCTCCATGATTTCCTCCACTGGCAAAACAAACAGCACATTTTAACTTTAATCTTCTTACTACATAACCCAAATAACTTCAGTCATGTTTGCATTAATGCTGCATTAATCATGCTGCGTATTAATGAGTTTTTCGGCTATGCTAATTACTGTCATAGATTCTGCAGCAGCCCATTAAATATACAAATTACGGAATTAAAGAGCCAGAGCTTTTCGTGATTAATCTTCAAATGGGGAAAAACTAATGATCTCTCTGCAAAGTTTCTCCCTACTTTTGGCTGACTGAGCCCACAGAACAATCAATTAGAGTAATTGAGGGATGAGGACATTTTACATCTTAAAGATTTCATATAGTGATTTTATGCAGACAATTGATAAGTTTACGTTTAGCACAGAGAAGGGACATGCTACACCGGCTACCATCCTGAGATTTATAATAAGGCAATTGTGATGAACTTGTTAAGCTCCACTGAAAGCAAGGGAGAGAAAGAATCCAATCAAACTATATCAGGAAAGACATTTCTCTCCATTGAGGAAGGCATTAAACTATTAAACAGCTCAGAAGGAAATTTAAAGAAAACCGAGGCACTGGTTTTGCATTTTAGAAGAGTTGGCTGTGAAGAAAATAGTTATAAGTCTGTTAAAACACACATACATACAAATGTAAACAGAGAATGGAAGCATTGGGGGACTGCTGCCCTTGTATTAAAAAAATGTACAATTGCACTGGGGTTCTTTGTCATAACAGCTGAAGACCCTGGTTTGGCAGTGTTTTTTACAGTTATTTTGCTGCTAAAGAAATAGTGCACAATGTGGCAAAAATAAAGCAAGGCATTAGAAGGATGCTATCTACCAGAGTGTTTCTGCCTCGGGACGCTGGTATCCATAGGGGATTTCTTTCAGTCATTAGGAGCATGGCACCAGAATGAGGGCTGCACTCCCTTATCCCATAGCTTCCATGATGCTGGAGTGCATTGCGCCTCAATCATGTGTGAAGGCCCCTTCACTGGTCATAGCATCCTCTTTAGTGGTGTATTTCCTCAGACTTCTTGGTGGCAGTTGTGACGTGCACAGTGACCAAAAAAATCCTACACTAGCAGTCAGCTTACAAGTAAATCATTACATTTGCAATAATTTGAGAAAGGGAGGTGCCAGCTGAGGCAGTCAAGTCTTGGCAGGAAGAGATCTGATCTGGAGCAGGTGAAAGAAGACATTTGAAGTGTGTAGGAAATCCTACAAAAACATTGGGGTGTAGGCGGCTGTGTGCATGTGCGCTGGGGAACAGGGCCACAAGCAAAGTGCAGAATACATTTCCGGGTGAAACTCAGCAAAGTTTGCACTTATAGACTAAGGCATGTGAAACCAAGACAAATGATCCCTGCCATTGCAATCTGCATTCTGCCTCTTTACTACAACCACAGTGTTCAGTGGTTATCTCATGGTTCTTTTTGGGGAAACCTCAAGAGATTCCTTTTTCTCAGCCTTCATACAGGCACTCTGATGATCCTTCAGATTAGAGCAGATCTTCTGTTTCCTGGTCTTTATGTTCCTTGGAACGTGTCCTACAGATGTCTTCCTTCGTTCAATGTATACTTCCTATTTGTTCTGGTAAGAGTGAGTTCACTGCCATTATAAATCAAGACAGAGTGTTACTGTTTAAACCCTTTAGGACATAATAGTACCACTGTGCTTGTACATTCCTGTAAGAAATGTTGTTTTTAGTTGAGGGAAGTGAGAACCACCTCGAATAATAATCACAGTCCTTGTCAGGGAGAACCACACAAGTCACTGAATAAACTGTGCTTAACCATCTGGTAGCATGGCACAAAGCGGTCAGGCTTAACTTGGAGGCAATGTGTAAAGTATGCAATACTCAAACAGTAAAAATGTAAACACACCAAAAGAAAAATCAAGATCCCAAAGTAATTTCGAAAAGCATATCACGTTTCTATACATAAAAGGGGACTAAAATGACAACAATCCAATCAGTAGAACCAGGGCTATGAATGTTTAAAATTAAGCTTCAAAATAACGCGAACATGTGTAAAGTGCCAACTGAGGTCCTCTGTCGAGCTTGACTAGGACGGAGTCAAAAGTTAAGGCTGACCCAGCTGAGCACAGGCACATTTCAGTGACAAGGTCTGTACTGGTGAAATGTTTTACATTCTGACTTAGTCTATGGAATGGAAGTCAAACATCCTCTGCAGGGCAAGGCAGCAGGCTGTTGCCAAAGAGTGCGCCACATCATTGGAGAGCCTCTGGACAAAGTCTTGGGAAGCCATTGATTTTTCTGAGAAAGCGTTGAGAGGCAGAAATCTGAATTTCACGAAGGTACCTTGGTGGCAGAATACTGCACTTTCGCCTGGTGAAGAATTCTACCATTGGACTTTGTCACTTTTTTGGAGATCAGATTCTTCCAGAGGGGCAAGGCTCTAGGCTGTAGCTGAAGAGGGCCCCATGAGACTAGTCAGATTCTCGACAATGTCTTGCTGGATCAGATTTGCTGCTGCAGAGGTCAAATGTAGTAGGAACAATCTGGATCTTTGGCCTACCGACCTTTGTTGGATTGGTGTGGTGGTTGTTCCTAGTCCCCTGTTGATTCTCAGAGCACAAAGGTGGAAAAATGTTATAAGTGCCAAGTGGGAGGAAACTTCGGGAGGAGCACACTTTGACACCAGCCAAGGGTCCAGTGACAGCAAGAACAGCATTTGGGGGGGCCCAGTTTTAACCCGTCAGCTGAGAATGCAGGAGGAAGACTCTTGGAGCTTTCTGTGTCCCTGTATCCCTAGTAGGTCAGCCATACAACCCCTGTAACCCTCTTCTTTGTCCTGGGTAAACAAGGGAGAGCAGGACCTGTTTTCAAGGCTATTCTCAGGTCACAGTCAGTTTTTCCTGAGGTCAATAATTGATCTGAGAAGGATACTGGAGATGCTTCTTTTATGCCCAGTGGGTGGGGATAACTCCTGACCACTCCTTAACCAAAGGGGTAAAAGTTCCCAGAGGTGACCCTACCCACTGTTACCGCACCTCCTGTTTGTCGAAATGTAACCTATCCCACAGGGACCCGCTCTAGATAAATTCAACTTGGCAGAACCCCTTATCCCTAGGGTAGAGCTCCCAGTGCTCACCCAGATGTATGGCTTTAATTGGTAAACCCTTTCTTATGGCCAATCTAAACCAGTTCTGGGGCATCCTCCCTCCCCTGCCCCCAACTGGGTTTGGAACCATGCTGACCAGGAGGACAAAGGGAGGAAGACCTGGGTGTGACCAACATCTGTCATTGACACGGTGGGCACTTTTGGAAGCTCAGGAAGCACCCAAGTCTTTTGTCCACTGCCTGGTAGCAATACCCATAACATGCACATAACGCCACAGGAGAGCCATTAACAGTCAGGTGACCCAGGCAGAAAGGAGCATTCGGCTTAGGCAGATAAATAACACTTTCTATAAGTGTCATTTCTAAAATACAAATATTAAATCTACCTTGTTCATTAAGTTTGATTTTAAATTATCATTCACATGAGTCACGTGATCATGGTTCTAGTAGCTCCCAAACTAAAGTTCAGCATTTTAAATTGTTTTAATGTAACCCAGTTTTTCCTGCAGAAGGACTTTGCCTTAACACAGTGAAAAATTACTTCAGAAATTTTTCACTGCAAGGACATGTAAAAAGTTGAATATACATGGCCCATTTTTAAATACCATGCACCCTGTCCTATGGGCATTTAGGGCCTACTTTAAGGGTGACTTGTGGGCATTAAAAAGGAAGGTATAGGTCTGGAAAATGTTCATTTTGCTAGGTCAAATCTGCTGGTTTTGACCTAGCAAAATAAACTCGCTTTACAGTGCTACTGTAGTGTGTGGCACAATGAGTGCTGCAGTCTACTGATAGCCTTTGATATGCAGGCCCTAGGTACATGTAGTATCATATAGAAGGGACTTATAAGTAAGTTAAATGTGCCATTGAGGGGTAAATCAATTTATCTATGTTTAGAATTGAAACCGAAAACACTTTACCTCTGGTTGACAGTGGTAGAGTGCAAAGAGTCGAATGGCAATTCAAAAACAGCTTCAGCAAAAGGAGGCAAACCCTGTGGGGAATACCATGCAAATGATAGGAATTCTAACACCTGGAATTGTCCAAAATCTAGGGGTTATTTCTGGACACTTCCAACCTGGATGTGAGGGCCGACTTAAAAGCAGAGAATTCCAACGTTCTAACAGAACTGGCAATTATCACCACAAGGGAAACCAAAACACTGTTATTTGTTTATTTTGAATTTAATGCACTGTTTTTTATACAGGGGTAATTCCAATTTGCAAAGTTTAGTACCATGATGACATAAGCATTTGCCATTAAAGTGTATTTTAAATGCACACAGATAATTACACACACTTCGAGAAATATATAAAATAGTCCCCTAAATTAGTTGGGCAGTCATCAATTAATTAAAACTGACCCTGAGCATGGCTCAGAGTGTGGATTATAGGCAGCATAACCTGCATTTAACGAGACAAGGAATGAATCAAAGCCGAAAAAACTTTTCTAAAGATGAGTTATGTAAAGAATGATGGAGTTTGCCAAAAATGTTTTCTTATTTAAAAAGTAGATGAAACGAGATGAACTCTATGGGGGTCATTAGGATGGTGGGCGGACTTTGCCCGCCCGCCATCCTCGTGGTAATCAGGACCGCCCGCCATAAGGGCGAGGGTCCTGTGGGGGGTATTAGGATGTGCCCGCCACAGAGGCGGGCACATCCTGTATTTTTAGCATTGTGGCGGGCGGTACTCTCTGCACCGCCCGCCACAATGCTAAAATAGCATTTCAGCATTTGCATAATCAAAGCAGCAGGCACCACAGCTACCCCCCGTGTGCACCCTTGTACTCTCCTTCACTCTGGGGGCCCGCAGCGGGCCCCCCAGAGTGAAGACCGCATGCCGTAAAGGCATCTACCAAAGACCATTGTAATATGGCTGGCGGTGTCTAATAGACACCGCCACCATATTAAACATTTTCCGCCCCAGCCGCAAGGCGACCGGGGCAGGAAAGTGGTGTGCAGTGTTTTTCTCCGCTGCGGTCCCCCCCCCGAAAGTGTAATATGGCGGGGGCAATTAGCCCGACATCCTAATGGGCCCCTTTGTGTCAATTAGTGTTTCTAAAAAGAAATGTTATATCTGTGATAAAAATTCAAATTCTTCAATATTAGGAGCACGTTCGTTTTAGTGTATTACGAAAAAAGTATTATTTTGGCACATTAGTGCAAGGTCAGAAATGACTTTAAGTGGACTTAAATCAATGAATTATTTTTTTTTTTAGGTTTGCTCCAAACCAGTGCAGACTTGTAGTTTGTTTCCATGAAAGGCCAATTGTTTTTCTCGCATTTTTCGTGTGATGATATTATCTAGCCACTAGAAGAACTTTAGAAAGAAGGCTTATTATTGTTTCATTAGATTTTAGTACAACATGTGTTTCTGCAGGTTTCATTTTCCAAGAAATGTTGCACTTATTCTGATTTGGAACTGAGAAATAAAATCCTGAGGTTAACATTGAAAGACTGACAAATCTACTGAGTTAATATTTAGCAGTTATGAGATCTGTTTTCCTACAAATTGACTCCAGGGGGCATATTACCAAGCAATAGCGATAATTATCGCTATTACTTGGTTAGAGACAAAAATGTACCGCTGAGCTGCGGCGATTTTTACCGCAAATAAACCTTGGTATTACCAAGGTTTATCGCAAATGCGATAAAAATCGCCGCAATGCATGAATATCGCTGAAAAATCAGCGATATTCATGCATTACCGAGCTAATGCTCTTAGCCATGTTATCCACCTCCCATTGGATAACATGGCTAAGAACTGCTCAGGGCAGGTGTTAGCTTTTGGAGATATTCACGCTTAGCGCGAATATCTCCAAAAGTTGGTAATAGGAGATAGCGATGTTAGCGACTGTTTTCAGTCGCTAACATCTTGGCACGCCCACTTTGCATGTCATTAGTGATAAATATCACAGAGATGCAAAGTGGGGCCCAAGATGGTCGATATCTCCTACTAGCTGTCGCTAACTGGTGTTAGAGACAGCTAGGTAATAGGGAGATAAGTTTATCTCCGCTTTCTTGGCTCTAAAAGCCAAAAAAGTGGAGATAAACCCCCTTGATAATATGCCCCCAGATCTGTTAACTTCACAGGCGACGTTCGTGCAAGGTCTGACAAAATGCTGTCACTTTTCAATGCATGAATGGACCTGTCTATAGCAAAAGTACATTACTGCAGGATTTCCCTAGCAAGCTTTTAAAAGAATCTGTAGATTCTGTTCCAAGCACATGTCTCATTATTTGCAAATTAAATCACAGAGAAATACAAGGACAGAGGTTGGATAACAACTTCCTAAATGTCTGTTAAGAGTTTCATCAGGTGGCAGCTTCCAGAAAAAGATTATCTCTTTAGACTCAGGAGAAATGTGGTAATCTTGTGCAAACAGTAGCGGCTCCTGGAGGGAGTGCTGCGGGGCAGTGAGGTGGGGGAGGGGCAGGGTCGAAGGTAGTAAACTCCGGCATACGGCCAAACCGAGTTAAAGTTCATAAATAAATAAATAAATAAAACTAATTACTTTGCACGGGCTGCAACCCAATCGGCGATGCAGTCCGCACAATGTAATTCATTTTATTTATTTATTTATGTACGTACCTCGGTTCGGCTGTATGCAGGAGTTTACTACCGCCCACTGTGCCCCTCCCGCGGCCCACCGCTCCGCAGTACTCCCTCGAGGAGCCGCCACTGTGTGCAACCAAAGATCTCTCCTTCATACTCCATCCAGCTTTATAAGAATTTCTTGCCCTAATCTGTACAAAATGTTTCACCCAGTCTCTAAGCCAGTATGTGTATGTTCACCATGCTAATTTATCTTAAACCTACCAAGTGGGTGTACATTATGTGTGCACGAGTAGGACTGAAAGAATAGGATCTATATGTAATAGTCTCTGTTTTACTATCTGACAGTCTTTCCAAGTCATTACTACGGTTGGGTGGAATGCTCCGTGCACAAAACTGGAGGAATTCTGGTCACTCTGGGTTACCCTTTAACATGGAGTTCTTACCAAATTCCGCCAATTGCTTTGTGGTGAAATTTTTCTTCTGCGAGGTTCCAGAATAGTGAGCAGACGAGTGTGAGCGAGATTTGGCATCCTTTAGTGCAATTTTCTAATAAGTGTGGTCAGAGGGCGGCCATTAGAGTAGATGTGCTGCAGCTCGAGATTTTCTACTCATGAGGCAGCAACACCATCTCAAATGGCTGGTTGCTTTTGCGCAATGCATGGTGCTGTTTGCGCTGATTTTCGGTGCTGGTCACACTATTGGCACTAAATTGCAAGGCAAGCTGCATATGTTTCACCCATTGGCAAAATTCCATGTAATCTTGCAGAGTTTTTCTGTAAGTGTGCGCTCCACCCACCCCTAGTTCTTACCACTTGTTATGGTGCCAATAAATCAGTATCCTTAACAATTGCATTTATAATAGAGTGTGCCAGTTGCAAGGAGAAGGGAAACATGGTAGAACTGTGCTATTCCTCCCAAGGGATATTAATTGTTCTTTTGATATGCCCTCAAGTCCTGGGAAAGAGTATAGGGAGTCATAAATTCACCTCCTGTCGGCTGCCTTACCTTTTCCCAACTATCATCCCTCCTCCACTCTTCCTTCACAAACCATGGCCCACACCTTGCCTAGAAAAAAGACTAGGAAGTCAACAGTTCACCTCCTGTCAGCTACACATCTTCTCTCTGACCAACAGGAAAATAGCTATTATTATTATTTATTTTTTCATCCAATCAGTAGTTACATTCCTTGAAACATCACAATTGCTATACATTTAGCTTTACACCTCGTATGAGATTACAACCTTTATCATATACATATCATTTATCACGTAGCAGCTTCTTAATACGGCAGACGGCAACCTATATTGCTAAAGTACTTCTCCCCCACGTGGTTCGCTACATCACATCATACATATTTGTCTGCTGCGTGTATTTTCCCTTATCAATAATGTATGTAAATAGATTGGTCATGCAGGTTAGTCTGTGGTTTCGGACTCTAATGTAGCCTGTAAGTATTGGACAGGCGGTTCCCAGAAATCTCTGGGCCTCGAGGCTTGTGGAATTTCTTCTGCATAAGTCTCTAACGTTACCTTACAGTAGCTCATGTCCGCTATCAAGTCTTTAAGTCTAGGGGGTCTCTTGCTCCCCCATCGGATAGCTGTGCATATCTTAGCAAGTAATAGTGTGACTGCTACAAATTTCCTACGCCTAGCATATTTAAATTTCTTAACTCCTAGTATACACACTAAGGGAGTGTTGGGAATCTGTTCCGATAACATCTCAGTGAGAGTATTAGTGATGTCTCGCCAGCATATCTGCAATTGAGGGCATGACCATGACATATGCAAAAACTCAGCGCTTGGCGCATTACATCTCTGGCAGTGGTCCGTCTCCATAAGTCCTATTCTGTGTAATTTAGCCGGCGTGTAGTATAGTTAATGGAGGAACTTGAAATGAATAATGCGCAAGTTGCAGTTTGACGTAAGGAGCGTGACTTTTGTGCAGCTGTGCTGCCAATCATGTTCGTCAATTGTCTCACCCAGTGCTATTTCCCAACTGTGTGCCGCTTCATTTGGCTTTGCAGCCTGTTCCTCTTGGGCCACGTTGTATAGGCGTGTCACCAGGTTCTTGCTTGAAGGTGCTGTTAACAGTATTTGTAGTGTGTTCAATTGTATGGGTTCTTCTGGGAATGTGGTGTTTAATGTCCTGATTGCCGTGCGTAGTCATAAATACGCACATTTCTTCAAGGGGGACTGATGTGCGCCAAGTGAGGGATCTGTCAAGTTAATGAATTTATTATGTGGGAACATAGTGCCGATAGTGGTGAGCCCCATCTCTACCAGCAAGGTGTAAATTTTCTTTTCCTGCGTTACAGTGAGCCTGGGGTGTCCGGCCGGGGGGAAAGCCTGTGCATAAACCGGTAGCTTATGTGATCTGTGTGCCAGCGCATGCCACACCCTAGAGGTACATTGAGCTGTTTGTATCTTATCTCGTGGTGTATACTTCATTGGATCCGCTATAAGGGCAGTAGCATGGGATGGACGCTATCCTTTTCCACCGCAATGTGTGGGATATATGCGTGAGGTTTCGTCCAATAGTGTGCATGATGAGCCTGCGTGCAGAGGAAATATAATTGGAGGTCTGGCGCCCCAAACCGACTAAGTGGTACAGTTGAGTAAGGGTCCTCCAGCTAGTCCTGGCTTGTTTTCCTGCCCATAACAGGTGTTGCAAAATAGAGCGTAGTCTGATAAAGAATGCTTTAGTTAGCCATATTGGTATATTCCAAAATAGGTATAAATACCTTGGCAGTATGATCATTTTCTGTAAAGCTATCCTATCCGCCATGGAGAGAGGCATTTTAATCAATTTATCCACCTGCTCTTCCAATCTCACCAGCGCTGTACCCTAGAGGAAAATAGCTATTATACAGGCCGTAAAGGAGGGCAAGATTATTTACCCCCCCGCTCCACCTATCTAATGCTTTTACTCATTCCAGGTAAGAAAGCCTTCTCTCTTTTCACACCTCTGTTCGGGATTGGTATTTTGACTCCGAAGGTGAGGGAAGCCACATCACCATTTAACTGCGTGCCCTGGCCGTCTTTCCTTTCAATTGAGCGGGACTTGTGATGGTGGCTTGCCTAACACCTAGGGCTCGAAACACTGGAAAACTTGTCATTTTCCTTTTAGGAAATCCCCTGCGTTCCTAAATGAGTTGTGGGGGGATTAAAGTGTTTTTTTAACCCCTTCGATGCTCATGACGGAACGGTTCCGTCATGAGCATCGGTCGAGCTGTGCTCATGATGGAACCGTTCCGTCATGACCACGCCCGTTTTCATTAGGGCCCAGCACCGGCGGTAAATCTGCCCCGCACTGATGTGGTTAAATGAAAAGAACTGAGCTGGACATTCACTTATTGTGCCTACTGCTTGACTGCTTGACTTTGGAGTTTCTACTCCTCGCACTATCTCCATAAGACGCCCTGGACAGCTCACCCTTGCTGCCCTGAGCGCCGCACGCGGGAAACTTGTCCTTAGTCTAGTTTGCATTTCCAAAGTAGGGCAGCGGCCAGGAAACCCTGAGGCAAAAATCCTCAACCACCATGGATGTGGCCTAGTAGCTGATGTCTTGCCCTGTGGCCTCTGAACTGGGTCTGACAGATGACATTTAGATTCATATGCTGAAACATGTCAATGAAGGTATCTCTCTCTGAAAAGAAAGTACCAATCAGTGCATTGCGGAAAATTCCCTATTTCTGGGCTGCTGTTTTTCTCAAAACCATAAATGAAGAATATTTAAAAAATCGACAATGTTATAATAAGAACCAGCCCTAAAGGACATTGTTTCAGGCCATTGAATTCCATTTATGACAGATATGTTTCAAAACTATTCTATTTCTCTGTAGTCCAGTGGTTCTGATTCACACTGTCGCTGAAAAATAATTTATAACATCATTCATTAAATAATGGATTCTTTGTACAAAGTTAGATTTATGCTAACTTGAGCATCTACCATTTATAATTGTGAGATAACTAATGAGGGCCATTATTGTGGGACTATTGCACTTTAGAAGGGGTCAGCAGCACACATTCATCATTCAGTAATTGTAGATCACAATTGGACACCTAGATATTCTGCCAATCGTCTGGTTTGATTTGCTAACTTTTCAATATATCTGAAACTTTTAGAAAGTGCTGCCTCTGGCAGTGTGCTGCTTGCAGACAAGGTTATAAATAAAACAATGTCACATGCAATCAGTCTGATGAATGGAGAGATTTTGGTCTAATTTGACAAGACTTAAGGATTTTTTTGAGAAAACTGTTTAATAATTGACTGAAATAAAAGAATAACATTTTTGAATGCGAGCGTTTCACGTTGATTCATTGTGTGCTGCTGTGGGTAATGTTCCTAGAATGCGTTTGCATTTTTATTGCAATTCTGAATTTGAGATCAAAGGCAATACAAATATTTCAAGACTAAACTTTTTTCAAGGAAATAAATGTTTGAGATGTATTGAAAACAGTGGTAGGTTCACGAAGTTACAACAACATGGCAAATTTTTTTTTTACCTGTGCTGCGCTATATTGAGAAAACACTGCAACAAGTCTCTTAGGAAGTAAATGAATGAATAAATTATAGGAAGACCCATCTATAAATGTCATGTATCTAGGGGGAGATCATTTTATAACCATGGTAGAAGATTTTAACTTTTAACCTGCTTGAGAGATTGTTGTGGAATATTTTAATCAATAATTAATTGTTATGTATTTGTTTAAAGATTACGATCTAAATAAACATTCTTTTTGACTTGACTTGACTCTTAGTTTTCGAAGTTAGGTAAATAAATGAATATAACCAGATTATTTTTCTAGATCATTAACTATGTTTTTCAGGGTTTTGACCCACACATCCCAAGATACGAGCCTTCACAGGAGAACACCAAAATTAAAATCTAGTGATTAATTACACCTCTTGTAGATTAAGTATGCAATATAGATTTTTAAAAGGTACATCTAATGCAGGCAATGCTCATATTAGAAGTTAAAGAGTATTTGTGCCCATTTACTGTCAAATTAAGAACCTTTAGAGTAGTACTCTAGGGTAATGTTAAAGCACAGAAATGCCTTAGACTGCTGCAGGATACACAGAAAAGGAGCTCAGCAAAGCTGTTTTTTTATGCGACCACCATACATTCAACACCTCCCTTAGACCTCAGTAGCACCAGCCTTCCTAATGACAGCATTTTGACCCTTATGTCAGTCTTTCCGTTTTCATCCCATTGCCCACTGGTGTTCCACGTTTGCTATGGCTCCAAGGTTTAAGTCAACACTCTTTTGCACTGTTGGGAATAAATGGCTCAATACATGGAGTCTAGCTCTCCTGCTCTGCCTAGAGTTGTGCTTGATCAGCCAGGGGTCACTGGTCTTCCAGAGTGCTGCACTACATACACTAACATTCACACGCTTTTGGATATAGATTTAATCAGTTTTCGTTTAAAAAAACCTGTAAATATAGTAATATCTCTTGGTGGCTCACTATTTGCCTTTCTAGTCTCCCTAGATTTGTTTCACCTTGTTGATTGATTTTGCTGCCATTTTGCCTCTGGGAAGAGTGAGAATGCAATTGAGATGTACAGTGCATGAGCTATGACTACTTATGTCCTGACCCTTGATATGAGGTAACATTGGCTGGACTGCCAAAATAACACTCTTTTGGCATGTACAAAAACCTACATTTATACATTAGCATAGTTAATATTATACTATTCAGGTTGGGTAAAAGCTAGAATATACATTCAAAACTTATTTAGAATATTTATCTAAAGTCTAATTCAATGGTGAAGGTAGAAGTTTGCTAAATATACTGGAAAGATAACTATGTGAAATATCTACTTTGTACTTCCTGGAAGAGTTAGAAGAAATTAATACAGGTCTGTTCTGCTTACCCTGTGAGAGAGACGTAGACTAGATGAGGGATGAAGCTGTCCTACTGCCAGTAAACAATAGGACTGCTTCTAGTAGTAGGAAGGCTGGAAGGTGTAATCAGTGGCCAATTATCCTTGAATGTTGGAGTTGGGAGTGGACAGTTACACAGCTGGCATGACAAAGGGCCAAACTAGATCTGATCCTTCTTACATGTTCTCTTCTCAGTAAACTGGGACCTTGCTATGAGTGCAGTATGGAGGGAGAGATGGAGGTAGTGAGGGAGGGAGGGAGGGAGAGGGGGAGAGAGAGAGAGAGAGAGAGAGAGAGAGAGAGAGAGAGAGAGAGAGAGAGAGAGAGACCTGCTGAACTTTGGCCTAGCTCCTAGAAGCCACACTCCTAGCTGTGAGAGAGAGAGAGAAAGAGACCTGCTTGACTTTGGCCTAACCTCTAGAAGCCTCACTCCCAGCTGTTTGACAGCCTTTGGAGGGACCAGAAATAAATTTACCACCACCCTAATAAACATTTGAAGTTTACCAATTCCAATTCCAAAAATTCTTTATTTCGGCCACATGGGCCATAAAAGATGCAGTAAAAATACATACAGATAAGACACAATATATACAATAAGAACCAGCTGGACCTGCAATGTTAAAAGATACAAGGTAATATGAATTAACCAGACATTTTCTTCCTTATTACCCATGCTGCCATTAAGAATTTAGACACCGCAAAGACGATGTGGCCCAGGGTGCTGGTTTTCATAATCCTGTAGGCCTGTAAATAGTTTCTGAAGCCCAGGTTCCGACACAGAGGAGCTAACCAGCGCCTCCTCGGGCTCCGAAAGGCATGGCAACAGAACATTATGTGCAAGTCGTCGTCATCCTTGGCTTTACAGCATGAGCAAAGCTTGTCACCCCCTAGCGACCATTTATAAGTAAAGACTTTAGTAGGGAGCGTGCCAAACCTCCATTGCAGGAACAGTTTCCTCGCCAGAAGAGGATAGATAAAATCCATAAAAGGTTCAAAAACATAAGAATTTTTGGATACTAAGAAACGTCCCGTCAAGGTGCCACTATTGTAAGCATTGTCCATATCAGCAAGGCTTTTGTTCTTGTAGAGCTGTGCGAGGGTTTTGCGCGAAATCCTTCTACAGCCCAGCGCTGGATCATCCCATAGATCTGGCAATTTCAGGCTAGACAGTTCTGACTTGATGAATGCCAGCCAAGGGATCTTACCATTTACATCCAGCCTCATGACGTTTATAAGGTCCTGCCTGTAGTGATACAATTCCTCTGTGGACCATAACCGATGCCAGAACTTCACAGGTTTTGACTGTAGGTCCTCAGCAATTGATGGAAGGCCCAGGTCGAGTCTTATGGGGAGGAGTGGAGTGCCTTGCGGGAGAGCAAGTAAGCGTCTGAGGAAACAATTTTCCACCCCTGCCATAACCTTCCCAGCTTTGTGTCCCCACAGCTCACTGCCATAAGAGGCAGCTGCCTTCACCTGGGTCCTATACGTTTCCAGGGCCGGACTAACAGGCTTGAAGGTGGATTTGTTGGACACCCTCAAGAGTGCGCCCGATAGCTGGGAAAGTTTCAACCTGGATTTAGCTACCTGGGAGTCCCATGTCAGATTTTCTTGAAGTGATACCCCCAGATATATAAAGGTCGAGACCCTTTCAAGGCTAGTATCCCCCAGTTTTGGATTGGGTCTGGTTTTGGTGGGAGGGTTGAAGATCATGAACTTGGTTTTTTGCGTGTTCACCTCCAACCCGTGTTGTCGACAGAAGTGGCCAATAGGGGATTTGGAAAGAAGGAGGGTATCATCGGCAAACATTATTGCCGGAACCCTCCTTCCTGCCAGAACCGGGGCGTCATTGTCCCCAACAGCGTCGAGATGTTGGATGACGCTGTTAATGTACAGACAGAACAGTGTCGGAGCCAACACACAGCCCTGTCTGACACCTCGGGAGACCGGGAATTTACCCGAGGGCTTGCCATCCCTCCCACACCTCACTTGCGCAAAGTTGTTCTCATGCAGCCTAATGATGATTCTAAGGAGGTGGGGGGGAACTCCTAGCTTCTGCAGAACCTCCCATAACTTCCCCCTCGGGACTAGGTCGAAGGCTGACCTCAGGTCCACGAAGACCATGTACAATCGACCTCCCTCTAGCGTGACCGTCTTCCAATACAGGAGAAGGAGGCGAAAAATTTGGTCCATGGTCGACGTGTTCTTCCTGAAGCCAGCCTGGAGGGGGCTCATGATGTCATTATCCTCGACCCAGTCTAGGAGATGGTCCAAGATGAGGCGCGCAAAGAGCTTTTGGGGCACATCTATAAGGCTTATAGGCCTGTAATTGGAAGGGAGCAAAGTAGAACCCTTCTTATGGATGGGTACAATCTCTGCCCCCAACCACGACCCAGGGATCGCCATACCTCCAAGAATGGCATTGAAAAGGATAAGAAGGTATGGACCCCAGATGTCCGGGTGGTGCCTAAATAGATCCCCGGGTAACCTATCCAGGCCTGGTGCCTTCCCCACTGCCAGGCGTTCTAGAGCATGCTCCACTTCCCCCAGGGATAATTCTATTCCAAACTCCTGAGTACCCAAGGGCAGTTGCAGCTCTGCGGCCGAGCAGGAACTAGTATCTTGGTAAAGAGCCCCAAAGTGGGCCTCCCAGACCGCAGGGGCTATATTGGGCTCAATCGCTTTACTGAGTTCCCCTGTCCCATTGTTTACTAGGGCCCAGAATTTCCGGGAGTCCCTGGCTTTTAGGGCATCAAAAAGATCCTGCCAGTGATTCCAGTCCCACTCGGTCCTTGCAGTCACCAGCACTGATTTATAGTGCTTCCTAAGGCCACGTACATTGGCCTTGTCTGACCCCTCTTTTATTGCTGCAATGAGCTCAGATTTTGCTGTCCTGCAATCTGAGGTGTACCAGGAGGGAACAAGGGTCCTTTTCTTTCGGATTGGGACCTCCGGATGGAATACCTCGGGCAAATCCCTCACTAAAACCTGGTGAATGTTACCCAGTTTCTCATAGTAATCTGGGGTTCTTGGTTCATTCAGGAGAGCATCCACCTCCATGAAGCTTGGCAATGCCAGCTCATATAATTTCTTGATGGACTCTTCCGAGCTCACCAACTTTCCCCACTTGACCCGGCGCCTGTTTGTGGTGAGGAACAAATCCCCCAGATCATCCCCTTGGCCAACTGAGGATGGGTCCGTCATGGGCAGGGGGCACAGGATATTTAGGCAGAGGGCATTGTGATCGCTGTCTGACCTCTTAATTACCCTGAAGTCAAGCACTTTAGGCCAGAGTGTAATGTCCACCATAATGTAATCTAGCCTCGACTCATGGCCCCTCCTATTGAAAGTACACACTGAGGGGGTATCGGAAGGGGTACGACCATTACACGCCCTCAGTGCGCAATTCAGGGTAAGGGACATGAGTTGTAAAGCTAGAGGGGACCAGGCTTTTGGGTGAGGAGAAGATGACGGTGGAACCCCCCAATGGTCATCCTCGGCCGTAAGGGCACCATCCAGTAAACCTTCCAGGGGTTCAAAGTGGCAGTTGAAGTCTCCTCCAAGCACCACCTTGAGGTCACCCGGTAGTTGGCCCAAGAAGGTAGCCAGATCATTTAGGGTTGGTGATTCGTTTGGCGAGGCAACTGGACGCGAGTAGACGTTGACAATGGCCCACAAAGTTTTACCAGGCCATGTGAGCCGCACACACTGGATGTCCTGCGAGCACGTGTGAACCTGCTCCGCCTGGCACCCAGTGTGACTCGCAATCCAGATTGCCAGGCCACCTGATGGCCTCCCCCTCCCAGCCCATTTGGCAGGGATTTCGAACACTTCAAAGCCTTTCCTGGGCTGAGTGGCCCTCGCCCAAGTCTCCTGAAAGAGGAGTATATCACAACCACCTACCAGGCAATCCCATTCAGGAGAGCCTTCCTTGTTTGCGATTCCTGCCACATTCCAGGAGAGAATTCTCAGACCCGGGTCGAGTGGCATGGTGCCCTGGGCTCCAGCCAGAGGTTGCGGAGGGACCATGGGTGGAACAGCGTCTAAGGAACCATTTCCGCTGACCGCAATAGTGGCAGGCCCGGCCTGCTCCACTGCCCCTGTTTGCAAAATATGGGCAGACCCGATGTTAGGTGAAGGACCCAGTTGGCACAGGTTGTCGTCTGTGGCAGCCCCTCGCTCTCTAGCGGTGTGCAGCCGGGTTAGTTCCAACATGGGGACTATGCCCGATCCCACACATCTTTGCACCTCCTCCACCATCTTCCCAGGACCAGACAAGATTGCCCTGGTTCGTGGTCAGTCGACCTGGTCCAAACAGGAAAACCTGTTGTGATGTATGAAGTTTGCCTGGGCAGTTGGTAGGGAGTGCCTTGGTCTATAGCGGGAGCCATCTACAGCAAAGCCCACCCTAGTCCACCCCTTCTCACTCCCTCCCACCGTGTTGCTACCACTGGGATAGAAATATGAGAGGGGTACAAGTTCAATTTTGGACTTGTCAGGCCTTACAAGCCAGTTGCAGATATAGTTTGCAACATGTGGGCTCTTGAAGCTTAGGATGATACAATCCCCTGGCCTGTTCTTTATAGTAGAGCCTATCCAAGGAATCCTCCTTACCATCAGAACCTCACCCTTCAAATTTGGAGGCAGCGGTCTATTAATGCTGAGCCAGCTTATAACCTTATTGCGTAGGGAGTCTTGAGACTCCCTGACACCACCAGTTAGCTCAGGAACTCCCACCATAATTGCCGTATATGGGACAGCTTCTGGGGGTAGGTTGACCACCCTGCGCCTATCAGAGGGGGGGACAAGACCATCGCTCGGGGCATTAGTAGGACCCACTGTCACCCTAGACTGCGGCACGGATTGTGGCGCAGGGGGTAACTTGGATCTCCTGGGGGCCGGAACAGGGGGCCTAGGTGCTGGGGGTAACAAGGTGCGCGTCTGGGAAGTAGACGCACCGTTTGCACTCGGCAATATCCTACTGGAGACCTGGGGCAATGTGGAAGGGAGTGAACTATTCCCAGATAGTTCCCCGGTAGCTACAGGAGCATTTGTGGCAATAACAGGGCTTTTCCTAGTTTGAGTATTTACCCGGGCCTGGAGTAGATTTTCTATAGCATCTAGTCTAACTAAAATGGGGGTTAACAGATTCTTAATAATAGCTGTAAGTGAATTAATTACTAAGTCTGTGCTGTTGGAGGATACCCCACCGAAGATAAATGGACCCGCCGCCACTGGTGATAACACAGGAGCTGGCGAGGCCACAAGATCCAACCCAGACCCAGATATAATAAGCTCTGGGGAGACCGAAATGTCTGTACTTTCTTCGAGAGATGGATCAGTAACATCAATTTTTGCCCTTTTTACCCTCTTTAATTCACTAGGCCTTTTCCTTTTTAGAGGCTGTACCACCCCACTATCTACAGGGTCTGTTAACCGGACCGCTTGGCCCGCTTCCAGCGTGTTTGGACCCATATTGTCCAGAGTAGCAGAATGGTCAGAAGTCCCCAATGGCCGTGGGGAATCTTGAACCCTCTGCGTTACAGGTGATCTTAGCTGCCGAAGGACCGACTCAATAGTCTGGTCAATGCTGTCCAGTAATGACATATGGGTAGTGTCCATAGTGAAGGGTGTGCTAGCATCATTTGAAGCAGATTCCCCAAGGTCCAAAAACACACTTTCAGGACCCAACTCAGGGTGAGAGTCCATGGATGAATGACACTTACTGATTTGGGAGCTTACCTTGGGGAAAAAATTTTCCAAAGTACTTGCGCCATGTTGGACAGACTTGCTCCTTAAGGCTCTGGACGTCATACTGGGGTGAATAATGGGGCAGTTTGGCGGGGGCGTTAGAGAGGGGGCCCGGTCCGGTCTCTCCCGGCCTCTAACGGCCTAGAACGGCCCGCTCTTTGCCCGGTCTTCGCCCCGGGGATCGCCCCGCGCGCGTCCCGCTGCGCGCGTGAGGAGGTTCTCCTAAGTATGACAATGGGGCGTGGCACTGGGAGGGGGCGCGAGGCGCGGCGGGAAGAGGAACCAGCTGGCGCTGCCAGATGGACTGCTGGTCCTCGCAGTCCCGCTCGCCTCCGCCTCTCACCTCCGCTGCGGCCGGTCCAGGAATCAGCAATCCCCCAGCTGTACGTGAGCACCCAACCACTCCTGTGGCAAGGAAAGCAGGCAACAGTCCAAACTCCTCACACGAGCGGCACCCGCGGAGCGGGGGCCGCGAGGAGTAAAAAGCACTACCAGGCAGGGGGGCGTGGCACTGGGAGGGGGCGCGAGGCGCGGCGGGAAGAGGAACCAGCTGGCGCTGCCAGATGGACTGCTGGTCCTCGCAGTCCCGCTCGCCTCCGCCTCTCACCTCCGCTGCGGCCGGTCCAGGAATCAGCAATCCCCCAGCAGTATGTGAGCACCCAACCACTCCTGTGGCAAGGAAAGCAGGCAACAGTCCAAACTCCTCACACGAGCGGCACCCGCGGAGCGGGGGCCGCGAGGAGTAAAAAGCACTACCAGGCAGGGGGGCGTGGCACTGGGAGGGGGCGCGAGGCGCGGCGGGAAGAGGAACCAGCTGGCGCTGCCAGATGGACTGCTGGTCCTCGCAGTCCCGCTCGCCTCCGCCTCTCACCTCCGCTGCGGCCGGTCCAGGAATCAGCAATCCCCCAGCTGTACGTGAGCACCCAACCACTCCTGTGGCAAGGAAAGCAGGCAACAGTCCAAACTCCTCACACGAGCGGCTCCCGCGGAGCGGGGGCCGCGAGGAGTAAAAAGCACTACCAGGCAGGGGGGCGTGGCACTGGGAGGGGGCGCGAGGCACGGCGGGAAGAGGAACCAGCTGGCGCTGCCAGATGGACTGCTGGTCCTCGCAGTCCCGCTCGCCTCCGCCTCTCACCTCCGCTGCGGCCGGTCCAGGAATCAGCAATCCCCCAGCTGTACGTGAGCACCCAACCACTCCTGTGGCAAGGAAAGCAGGCAACAGTCCAAACTCCTCACACGAGCGGCAGCCAGAGTGTTCGCTCCCATGGGAGAGTGTCTCTGGGGCAGTGTATTAACCCACGAATAGGGCCAAAGAGAACACTCTGTTTTTTATTTTATTTGGTTTTGAGGGAATCTTGTGAGAGTCCCTCAAGCTCGAACATCCAGATATTCAAATATTTTGTGAGCTCTAATACCTCAAAAACGAATGAAAAGATTTACACCACATCAGAAAAAATCACGTTTTCCGAATCAAGATCTAGCTTCCGGCCTAATTTGGTGTAATTCTGTTCAGTTGATTTTGCGGCAGCGCTGCCTAAATAAAGTCTATAGAAAATGCATGGGGAAGTTTGTTTTTAGGATCCTCCTATTTTCTCAGCCCCCATTTGACGGATCATCCCGAAATGTTCTGTAAAGAGCAGTGCTTAATTTGAGCCAGTGGTTTCCGGGGCTCAGCACTAATACTCAATTGTCAACACTGCACTTCGGATAGTCTTGCACATGGTGCCGCAGCCCATCTAAATTAGAGTTGAACAGAACAACGGTTGTTTATGAATACAATATACATCATAAATTACTAATACCTGCCTGCCCAGCCATTCCTTTAGCTTTGGTTACCTGGAATAATCTGAACTGTCACACTTGCAGGCGAGGGAGATGGTTAGGAGTTGTTTTGGCAGAGATGACAGGAGCGATGGGTGGTTCAAGTATCAAGAAGATCCATTGTCCAACGTGACAGCAAGGCACATGCAGGTCTGAAACTTTGCTTGGCCTCATAATGGTTTTCCAACGTGAGCACCTCAAACTGTTAATAGCAGCTGCAGCTGGTGTTGCAGTGCGTCATTCTCCTTAATTATGAATCAACAAGCCAGGCCTTATTTTTCATTCTATAAATTAAAAGCTATAGCATTACAGCCCAAATGAACAAATACACATGCATCTGGCTTGCAGAGCAGTTGCCTCAGTCTACAGAGTAGTAAAGTCTATCAGTCTTTTTGGCTAGGACAGTTCATGACTTGACTAAGATGTTAGTGCCCATAAAAGGTATAGAAGCTATTGTGTGATTGTGTGAGCAGACTTTGCACTGTGGATTGCTTTTAGCAAAAACAAGGAGAAATCAACGAAGTTGAAATAATCAGAGAACCGCAATGAAGCCGCCAGTACAGCCGGTCCCCACTGTAGGGAAGACATCATCTGGCACAGGCAGCAGCAAGTAATTGAATTCCTAAGAAAAGGAAAACAGGAGTGCGACTGGATGAAATACAAATACATCTAAATTAAAGTCAGTGTAATGATCTGAAACACAGTGAATGTAGACAAAGCAAACTAGGGAAGGCAGAAACTCATCATGACGCATTAGAGCGGACAGAAGCACAATAGAATAGACATCCTGCAGGAAAGGAAGAGGCTTATTGATTGGTTAAATTCTCTGTTGGAAAAAATGAGAACAGCCACAGAAAAGTGCAAGTGTGCTTTGCAGTGAAATAAGCCAAGTAGGGAATGAGAGAAAACAGGCAGCATATACATTCTACGTAAAGATCAAGTGCAGGCAAAAATGGACAGGTGAACATATATGCTTTTATCTGGCATATACACAAGTTTTGCATATTTTACCAGTTGCACTGCACAGAAAGCAATAGTTAAATACCAATTACTTCATTGCATTGATGCTATGTCCATCATTTATTTCTCATACTTCATGGAAATTACATAATTCGCTTTAATTGGTGTTACATCTTCTGATTTAATTCTGACCAGAAAATAGTTATCTGAGCGAGACAATGCATTTAGACAATATACAAGCCATTGTAGTACTTCTTGAAGGTTTTCTCATCCATTCTTTATTTAGTATTTTCTTCAAGAAATTCGAGGGAATAATTGAAGAAACGCTCTTACTGACTGAATTTCATACTTAAAAAAATTGTTTGGGATGGCAGGTGTTTTTCCAGTCATCAAGATGTTCAATGAAAAATGTACTTCATACATTCTACATGAGAATAAACAGTGGCAGACGAGTAAAGCCTTCTTTTCAAGAGGTGGAAAAGGATCCATTAACAAAAAGCAAACACTCCACATGTTTAAAAACAATGGGTGGAATGAAGAAAAAAGCCCTAGCAACACATTTATTAATTTTAATAGTATTGCAATATTGACTACAATTGGCAGTTCTCAACAGATAGTATACTGCATTTTATAATCTACTTTAGATGTTCGTCACTATGAAGGGAGGTATGTGAAGAGAGAACAGTCTCTACCTACAGTCTCCTTTGGACATATGTTACTCTGGGAAGATGTCTCAGGTGACAGAGCAGTGTGTTTCCATACCATAGTCTCTAAAGTTGTTTTGGAAGACAGACTTTTTAGCATAGAGGTAATTTCATCCATACACCTTACTTGTATATCTGTCATCTTGGTGAGAGCACCGATCAGAGAGGTAAGCGCCTTTTCACGTCCTAATTTGCACAACTATCATTCAAGACACATCTCACAGGAGAGGGGCCAGTCTCTTTCCACAATGTACTATGCAGACTTCTCATGCAGGAGAGATCTGTCAGGAGTCAGGGCAGTTCCTCCCAACAGCATACTATGCATATCTGTGAGCATGGGGAGAGGTATTACTAGAGAGAGATCAATTGTTCTCAAACCCTTCTACAGACACCTTTCACCCTGGTAAGATGTGTTAAATTGACAGGTCACTCACTTCCCAGACACCACTGTGCATCCCTGTTGAAAGTTGTCAGCAGAGAAGCCATTCCTTGCTAACACCATACTGTACCTCATGTTGTCTTGGAGATGGTTGTTAGTGGAGAGGAGAATGTTACCCTACACGCGACTGCATATGTATGTCATCCTGGGGATAGCTGTAACTGGACAGTAAAATCCATTCCTGCACCCTAAAATATATGGTTGTATTCCTGTGGAGAGGTCTCTGTTGAGAGCCAAGTACTTGTTATTTTCAGGTCTTACATGTGAGGTGGGTGTGTATCTCCTCCACCCTACTGTGCATACTGCTGGGCTTGGGGAATGACGTGAATGGAAAGGCAGTGTCTCTTTACACTCTACCCACTGGTTACCTTCACGCAAAGTGTCACTGGAGATGCTAGCCTCTCCCTATAGTCTTCCATACACAGTTGTTAGGTTTTGGAGAGGTGTCAGTGAGATACAGTGGGTCCTTACTCCCTATTGTGCACTGGACCATGCAGTTGTCGCAGCCTTAGCTCTGGTGAAATGAGTCCACAAGTCTTCAGGAAGCCACTTCTTGGCCAGTGCGTAGCAGATCTTGATGCAGAGAACGGTCCATCGAGAGATGGACCATTTTTGCTCCACCTGACCTTTCTTGGCACCAAGATACCCCATGAAGGATTGGTCGTCCATCTGGAACTCACATGAGCAGTCAAGTTAGAATGACAATGCTCTTTTTGGGTCCAGACAGTGGAGTCACTCCTCTTCTTGACAGGGATGTGAGGGATGTGGAGGAGCATACAAAGTAGATGAAGTGCTCGATTGGTCCACCTGAAATAATATTACAACTTTCGGCAGAAAGGAGGTTCTAGTGCAAAGCACCAGTTTATCCGAATAAACTGAGAAAAATGGATGCTTAGAAGGTAAAGCCTGCAGCTCTTTCACCTTCTGGGCCGATGTAATAGCCACAAGAAAGGCTGTTTTGATGCTGAGCAGCCTGAGTGTGCAATGGCTTGAAATGAGTGCACATCAGGAATATGAGTAACAAGTTAAGGTCACACTGAGGCATAATGAAAGGGGAAGGGGGAAACAAATGTACAAGACCCTCCAAAAATCTACTTAAATTAGGGAACTCGAAAAGGGAGGGTTGGTCTGGCAGCCACAAGAAAGCAGAAAGAGCAGAAAGATAGCCCTTAAGAGTGCCCAGAGCAGAACCCTGCTGGGCAAGGGAAAGAATGAATAACTTCCTCAGAATGAGGGGTAGAAAGGGCATCAATTTGATGAAACAACATTGGAATGTGGGTAGGTTAGGCCCGGAGAAACAACTGCCATTTTATATGTACGAGTTTCCTAAGTTGCCTTCTTTTCCATACATTTGCTTGCATGACAGTGCAGTATTAGTTCCTCTGAAACCAAATTGATTACAATTTCACTTTGTAAGTACACTATCACGAGACCTTGAACATTAGGTACAAGGCCTGAACGCACATTGTGCAAATGTTGTTGTTTATTATTCTTCCATGAAACGACAGCTATCATAGGGACAATAAACAATGTCAGCCAGGCAAAACCCTCGACACGGAAACATGGATACTGTTGTTAAAAATACAGATGTATTTCCATGCTCAAATTAGAGGATCACTTTACTGTCACTGCGAGGTCATCACAGTGTTGGAATCTCAGCCCAGCTGATTCCTGTCTACCCTCTGCGAGGAGGGATGTCCAACTTGTGAATAAGACAGGGACCTACATACCTTGCCTTCAGGTCATCTTGATTTTGGTCACCCAGTATGGGATTCTTGGCAGAACACAAGCCCTAGGCAACTAGCTTAGGGAGCGAATAGTAGAACTATCCAATACCCAGTACTTATATTGCAGTATATATACAATGTTTTAGCACAATGGTGGAATTGTTCATTCTTTTCACTGTCCTTATATTACTAATCACTGTTATCTGCTTCTGTCTATTAATCATTGCAGCACATATATTTTATTCAAGAATCGCAATGGTTCAATAAATATTGAAAACTCCCCTTTGTGTATTTCTTGTTTATCTCGCTGAGTGAACATGAGTGACTGAGCTATTGTGGGGATTCTGATCATACACAGAACTATGTGCAGGAAAACAGGACCTCGGTGTATAGGGGTTGTACCTTCCTACCACCTTAGTACCCAAAATCCCCAAACCTACCAGCTATAGTGTCTCATTCGTTCTCCTAAATCAGAGCTTACTGAACTCCGGGTAAAGTGGATCGGAAGTGGACTAACTAGTTCGTTGTCTGATCAACCGAATCAGGGGCGTACCGCAGCCCTCTTTTTTCAATCTGCTTGACTATTCAAGGGCATATCATAGCCCGCACTTACCAATACTCTGCATAAAAGGGTTCTATTATAAACCCTAGTTTTAGAGTACTACCCCATTCTTGTTAGAAACTAAGACAATATCTTAGCACAGATTTTTAATATGAAACCTTTGCAAATGACTGGAGACTGAACATGCCTTTTACATGATCCGGTCCCTTTGAAGTGGAGTTCCGTAACAGTTTTTCGGTGCCGGTAATACTGTTTACCAGAGTCTTCTGAATTTCTGTGAGAACCCTATATAGCTTTTGAGTTTTGGATTGACCACACGGTTTTAAGAAATTACATCTTTAAATATTCAAGCCTTGAAGAAGTTACATTTGTAACAAAACACATGTCGGGTGCCATCCTCTTTTGCCACCAAAAAGGTTACAAGAATTGGACCTTCATGTGTTAATTGTGTTAATACAGTCCAAATGTGATTAATAGATATATGTTTGTTCTAAAAATCAGATAGACTATTATGTATAGAGTGTTTCCTGTGAGCTGTTAAACTTGACATATCTGGGAACTTTGATGTGCATATTGCCTATGAATAAAAATATAAATATTGGGAGTGCCGAGGTACAGGTTTTGTACTAAGTTTGGCACAGGGTTCTGGCTGAACTCTTGTGCAGTGACATCCAAGGTAGTGGGGTGTTTTTGTTTACTTTGAGGGGCTCCGAGATGTTTGTTTCTCATTGATGATGCCTAATATATGCTTTCCCAAGGATTGATGTGCGACTGTCTATACCACCACTACCTTTTGTATATATTGTATTTGAGGGACTATGTTTGTAATTGATTATCTTTTCCATGCGGACATTTTTCCTTCAACTATGTTAACATTAGTTAGTTCAGTCTTGTGTTGTTTTATTTTTAGTATCATTTAAATTAATGTTCTCTTTCATGTATGAAGGGAAAAAGGATGTGTTGTAATCTGGTATGTATCTTTAAATGCACATGAGGTAATTATGTTCTGTATTGGAACACTCCTTTCTGAATATGTTGAATGTTCCTTTCCAAGTCAGTTGATTGCTGGCTGGAAAGGGAGCATCACCTGCAGTTGTTTATTGCTCCAATAAATACTTAAACCAAAGAGAACTTCGCGTCTACTTTACAAAAGACAGTTTGCTACTTTCCCCACTGGATTCTTTTGTGTGGTTAGACGTGTATTTATAACGAAATCCTTTTACACTAAGTTGAGGATTTTGTAATTTCCTGCCCCCTCAAGAGGATGACCAGTGTATGGCATTTACACCACCCACCCCTGGTGAATTGGGTGATCTTTGCAAAGTGAGGACAACACTCAGTCATGAGACTGAGTGGTAGCAGAGATGTCTCACTGCAGTGACCAATAAAAAGAAAATTATGTACGGGGAGTCTAAGATTCTTGTCTTTCCAGACCTTAGCATGGAATGAAATTTCTTAAATGTTTACTGATTACAGAATTGTGATTTTATTAAAGACAAGGAGGCTAGCATTATTCGTAAACTTATTTACTCTTTCTGAGAAGCAACTTTTAAAAGCTTCTGAAACAGAACTTAAAACACATCACAATATAAATTAGAATCCTCGGTCCCATAAATACTCTTTGCCCTCCATATTCCTCCTCTTTTATGTGACTCTTCTTTCTAATATTCTTCGTTCTCCTTTTCTGGTTTCTTTATCCTCCTTTAGCTATGTACAAAATGAATCAAAATCATCTCTCTGGTTCTAAATCAAGTGTACTCCTGTTATAATCACGTTACTGTACTAAAACAAACTTTTCATCTCTAAAAATTACATTTTTAAAATTTAGCAAGGTCTTTCCTACTTTCTTACCCACCTAAGCTCCTCATCTTATGGGAGAGGTTGGATAATGCTAGCCTCCTTGTCTTTAATAAAATTGTGATTCTTTATTCAGTAAACCTTTAAGAATCGTCATTGAATTGCAAGCCAGGAGGCAAGCATTATGCATGTTCAAAGATGTTCAAAGCACAGCTTGAAACATGTTCTACAGCTCTGAAATAAAACCCCCTAAATGTATCAGCATTAGACCAATCTGCAAGCCTTCAAAACGTCCTCCCATCATACAAACCTTAGTTGCAGTGGCACCCCTGACAGAGTGTGCTGTACATTTTGGCAAATCTACACATGCTTCCCTCATTACAGCCTTTACCCATCTAGCAATTGTTGCATTTGTGACAGCTTTAAATGGTTTTACATAATCACGGGCGAAATTTGCGAATTCGCGTTCCGCAAATTTGCGGATTTCCCCGCGAAATCGCAAAAAAATCCACAAATTCGCGAATTTTCCCTTAAAATCGCAGATTTTTTTGTGATTTACCCTTGAGTACTTTCTATTGGCTAATCCAGTAAGTGCTCCCTCATTGGGTAAATGTATAGTGCTTTTACTACACTGCAGCTGCGTAAAGGGCCAGAAGATGTGTCTCCAGTAACCATGTGTGCCTGTAACACAGGCACAGGCACACATGGTCACTGGAGACATATCTTCTGGCCCTTTACGCAGCTACAGTGTAGTAAAAGCACTATGGGGCAGATTTACAAGCCATTTGCGCCTCTTTTGCGCTGCAGTTGCGTCACTTTTGTGACGCAGCGACTGCACAAAAGATGTGCCATGGTGCTGGGTATTAACAACGTGACGCATCTGAGAGATGCGTCACGTTGGAAAGCCCTGCGCCATCAGGAGGCGTTCCGGCGCATGGGAGGGCGTTCCTGCGCAGGAACGCCTCCTAAAAGTGGCTGAGTGAAATCTACAAGATTTCACTCAGTCACTTTTAGGCCAATGCTGCGTCAAAACCCTGCACCTGCTTGAAGCAGGCGCAAGGCTTGACGCAGCATTGGGGAGATAGGGCCCCCCAGAGCATTGCTGGAGCTGCGCCGCGCTTGCGACGCAGCTCCAGCAATGCGCTGCTTTTACGGCACAGATGCGTGACGCATCTGTGCCGTTTTTGCCACATGGTGCGCCGCATTGTAAATGCGGCGCATCATGGGTGGCGGAGCTGCGGCGCACAATAACTAGCGCATCCCTGGGGATGTGCCAGTTATTGTAAATCTGCCCCTATACATTTAGCCAACGAGGGAACACTTACTGATTGGACAGTAGAAAGTACTCCAGTTGAGTAGAGGTATTGCACAAAAAGGTGGCATCTTCGTGGACAAACACGCAGGGCGGAATTCATTCTGCCCCCTGTTGGACTCGTTTTTTGTGCCCTTCTGCCCTCTGTTAGACTCGTTTTTCCCTTGTTTTTGTGCCCTTCTGCCCTCTGTTAGACTCGTTTTTCCCTTGTTTTTCTGCCCTTCTGCCCCCTGTTAGACTCGTTTTTGTGCCCTTCTGCCCTCTGTTATTCCCTTGTTTTTGTGCCCTTCTGCCCTCCGTTAGACTCGTTTTTTGTGCCCTTCTGCCCTCTGTTAGACTCGTTTTTGTGCCTTTCTGCCCCCTGTTAGACTCGTTTTTTTGTGCCCTTCTGCCCTCTGTTAGACTTGTTTTTCCCTTGTTTTTCTGCCCTTCTGTCCTCTGTTAGACTGTTTTTTTGTGCCCTTCTGCCCCCTGTTAGACTCGTTTTTCCCCTGTTTTTCTGCCCTTCTGCCCTTTGTTAGACTGCTTTTTGTGCCTTTCTGCCCTCAGCATCACCACATCATCACTCAGCGCTACCCCAGTATCACTCAGCACCACCACATTATCACTCAGCACCACTGCATTATCACTCAGCACCACCACAGCACCACTCAGCACCACCACAGCATCACTCAGCACCACCTCAGCATCACTCAGCACCACCACAGCACCACTCAGCACCACCACAGCATCACTCAGCACCACCACAGAATCACTCAGCACCACCACATTATCACTCAGCACCACCACAGCACCACTCAGCACCACCACAGCATCACTCAGCACCACCACAGCATCACTCAGCACCACCACAGCACCACTCAGCACCACCACAGCATCACTCAGCACCACCACAGCACCACTCAGCACCACCACAGCACCACTAAGCGTCACCACAGCATCACTCAGTGCCACCACAACATAACTCAGCGCCACCACATTATCACTCAGCACCACCACAGCACCACTCAGCACCACCACAGCATCACTCAGCACCACCACAGCATCACTCAACACCACCACAGCACCAATCAGCACCACCACAGCACCACTCAGCGCCACCCCAGCATCAATCTGCGCAACCATTCAACAACAACTGGTTCAAATATGTTCTCTCAATGTTTCAAGCTTTATTACAAATGTCACAAAAAGATGTTAATATTTCACTTCTGTTCTTGGATTTTCGTCACAATAAAATACACTGAACATAATCTTCACAAAAGTTATTTACAAAAGTTTAAGCTATTGCCATTATAAATTAAAATCACTTTTATTTAAGTATTAATTATTTAAAAAAATTAAAAGCCATTGTAATTTGTAATATCAATACATCTAAGTCACGTAAATAAAAAACATGTTGCATTACAAATGCTATAGGTGTCACATTTGCGAAAGTTATAACTATTGGCATTGTAAATGACAAAGCTATTAATTTAGCTATTTTCAAAACCAACACATAAATAAAAAAATTGTCATTTACAAGACCAATTGCTCAAACTTTCCTAATGCGAGACCTATTGCATTGCAAATGCTTGTTTTTATATCCGTCAGTGCTTCCTGTTGAAGTTTAATTTTCGTGGCAGGCGCCTCATTGCCTACTTGTAACCATTCTCTGACCCTGCTTCAAGGGTCAGAGCAGGGTCAGAGAATAGTTGCAAGTAGGCAACGAGGCGCCAGGAAGCACTTACAAGATTTCCACAGCAGGTGCCCAAGTTGAAGTTAATTTCTTTGTAACCCTTTTGTAAAAGGTTACAAAAAATTAGCTTAAACTTTTGCACCTGCTGCTGAAACCGTGTAAGTGCTTGGCTGAAAATTCGTTCCCGCTGATTCGCGGATTTTACAGCGATTTCGCAAGATTTGCGGATCGCGAAATCGTGGAAAATACGCAAATTCCGCGAGCGGAACACATTTTCAGCCCATGCTTAGTTTTACATAGGAAATCAACTGCTACCCCTCCCCAACACATCTTTTTTTCCATCATCCTAGTTTCATGCTCTTCAATACATCTAACCACACAAAATTTAGGAGAGTTTTCAAAGGTAAAATACTGAACAAGGCATTGTTTTAGTTCTCATCCAAATTTAAAAAATGACTTCATCTGGTTGAAAAAATCTATTGGACTCTTCTAACACCCTTATATCTGAAGCCTATCTGAATGAGATTAAATACAATAATGTTGCTAATTTCCATGTTAATTTGCTTACTCCTAGGTATTTATTGCTTGGCCATTCCTCAAATTTCTTTAAAACCAAATCAACATTCCATTAGGTTTTCTCTAGGCAGTCTCTTCAACCAAATTCCTTTCATTACCCTGCATAGCAATAGACTTCTGCCCATTGATAATCCTTGTTTTAAAGAATGTCTTGCTGCAATAGCTGATCTATAACAATTAACTGTTCAATGTGATAATCCTTTTTTAAATACATTTGTCAAGATATTTGCCACCTAGTTCATCTTCTTCCACAGGATCCAAATCCCTTTCCATGCACCAAAGTTCCGATATTTAACATGCACTTCAATATCTCTGTCTTGTTCCTGGAGTCAATGAATCATTGGGGAAGTTTGTAGCTGTTCTAGAAAGGCCTGTGAATCTACCCGAACTCCTGATATCCTCCATACTAGAAGGCTGAGCAAACCCGACTCAACCAAAGGGTCTTCTCCCTTCCCCATTCCTTTTGAAAGGCCTTTGCATGACCTTTTATCAAATAGGGGATTTCTGTCACCATTTCCATAATAGTTTGGAAACCATGCTTGTGTTTTCCAAAAAGGTGTGACTAGTAATATTTGACATCTCTGCCTCCTCTTCTGCACTAATACTCTCTGAATTATAGAAAACAGGTGAAACACATATCGTTTCATTCTCTTCCAGTGCTGCAAAAAGGCATCTACAGCTTTTGCTCCAAGGTGTGGTCTCCAACTGATATAATGTGCTAACTGAAAAATCAATCGGGAAGCAGAGCCACCACAAACGAGCCCATAAATTCCTGACACTTCTGAAAATAATCCTCCCTCAACTTCCAATCGCTGTAATCTTTCAAATTCCAGTCTGACACTACATTGTGTAAATATTCTGCTTTCAATCCTATCTTTTGTTCCAAGCAAAATTCCCACATTTCTTTTGTAAAATCGGATAGTCTCTTCGTCCTGCTTCCTCCCAATTTGGTTATATATGTTAATGAGGTTATGTTGTCCATCTTCAATAATACTATGCATCCCCTCAACTCTTTCCTGAAACTGTGGAGGGGAAACAAACCCTCTCTCAACTTCAGATAATTTATGTGTTCCTCTTTTTTCTACCACATTCCAAACTCCGCCCTCCTCCTGTTTAGGAGCATATGGCACCCCATCCTGAATGGCTTGCACCTGACTCTAGAAAAAAATCTGGTTTTGTCCCAGAAATTTTCCATCTGTTCCAGGCTTCCAAATATTCCTTCCACCACAACAACTCCTCTTTCGCTTTTTGACTCAAAGGTATCATGTCCCGTACCACAAACCTTTCCTCAAACCTAAAGTCTTTAGATGTTGAAGGACCTCGTAATGTGAAGGACCTGGGAATACTGCTTGGAATAATAAAAATAACAGGCCGATCACAACTTCACTTCTTCCTTCTTTGACAACAACCTCACTTCTTTTCTTCTTTAACTTCTTCTCCGGTAACAGTAACTGACTTGTTACTGAATAATGGATAAATTAGACCTAGCAGTTAAACTAAGTCCTTTGTGATGTTAATGGTGCCCAGCTAGACTAGGAAGCAAACTTTTATCACCTTTAATCGTAATAACTTTAAGGTGAAGGCCTTCCAGTATTTAGGAGTCCTATTTTACTCCAATACGAATTGGAAAGCTTTAATGGACGCTAAGAACGAGGAGTTCACCAGAGCTGTGGCTTCAGTCTTTCACCTCTGCTTCAAGACTGGGTAGTAACGGCCAGGGCCAGATTCATCAAAGTAAAATCGGCTCGCAAAGGGCCAGATTCTGAGAAGCCGGCCCTTTGCGAGCGCTATTTTTGCATTTGGGATTCATCATCCCAAATGCAAAAATCGCAATTACAGAACTCGCTAAATTGCGAGGAATCGCATTAAAGGAATCTCAATTAGAGATTCCTTAAATGCTATTCATGGACCTTTTAAAAATTGTGAATTCGCAATATGGGGCCGCTATTTACCGCGAAGTGTAACTTCGTGGTAAATAGCGAAAACTTAGAAAAATGCACTTTAGTGCATTTTTCTAAGTTGTATGTTACACACACACATGTCCTTTGGACATGTGTGTGCACAACACCTGTGTACATTTGCATTTCAGGGGTGCTAGAGGGTGTCCTTTGGACACCCTGGCACCCTTGAAATTGCATCCTTATTTGCGATTCGCTAATTGCTAATCGCAAATAAGGATTGACTCCTCATTCATTCCTATGGGCCTTTAGGGCGATAGTACTACAATTAGTAGATTTAGATACTGTACCAGTAAGTCACCAAATCGACTAGTTCTTTTTTTATACGAGCACAATTTTGGGGGGAACAAATGGAGAAACTATTGAATCCGTTCACACCACCATATACTTCTTGTCTCTGGCTATTCTTTTTTTGTTGTAGAAGGCCCTACTGTTCCTAGTGTGCTATGTGTTGTTAGAGTGGGTGATCACGTGAGTGGCGATAATGTGCTGCATGGCTAAACACATAAGGTCCCAAAGGCGAGACCTATTGGCTATGCCAATGCTTGTTGTGTCTGGGCAGGGGGAGTTTTCTTAACAACCCTGAGAATATTTATAAGTCTGACAGAAAGTGGGGAAGGATAACTTCCTAGAAAGAAGATTTCTGTATAGCGAGAGGACCGAAATGGTGAAACCTATGTTTGGGTGATTTGTATTGTTGAAAATGATGCAGAACATACAGTCATACCTTGCCCTTGTCAAGAGCAACAGAGACAGTTTTTGCTCAGTAGATTCAGATTAAATCTTTGGTATTTGTTGTTAGCCTTTCCCAGTGGATGTTATGATTCTGGGTGTAGGGATTCCTGCAGGGACGAAAATTTGTTTCCGCAGGACACACTACACTTGGAGATGTCTGGTAAATTTTCTTCTGATCCCAGAATAGCTTTTATTATACTGTTGCTAAAGGACAGGGGGTTTTCATAAATGCGAACCACACTCAAAATCAATTTGGTTTTACACTCTAACAAGTTTTATATCAATTGTATTGTGATTTTTACATGTATGTGTTATTTATTCCTCTGTATACTTTTATGGTTTGAAAAGAAATTGAATAAAGATATTTGATATTGACTTGTTTCTGTGTCTACCACAAATGAAAAAAGGGGCCCTCGGCCCCCCGCCTGCATGGCGGTGCGGCGATCCCCTCTCCCCTTGCCTCCCGGTGGTGGGGGGGGCGTGACCTCCCAGCGCCCAATGATCACGCGGGGGGTGTGCGCTGCACCACCGATTGGCTGGCGCCCGATCCCTGACCCGGAAGGTGTTGGCAGATTTCCGGGTCAGAGGGGCGGGCGGCTGGGGGGTGGAGAGAGGAGGCGTGCCGCCCCCTCCCCGCGTCCCCGGGAATAAAGGAGGGGGGAGCGCTCAGGTGGCCCTTCCTGTCACCTGGACGCTCCCCCACACTGGTCGTGCCCCGCGCTCGGGGCCTCCTAATTTTCTGTTCTTATTTTTCAGGTCAAGGACTGCCGCTGGAGTGTGTGTGAGCGCGACATTGGGAAGCAGACAGTCTGAGCGTGGACCATACATTCCGGAGCATTCATCTGGCAATCCGGGTTGCAATGAACGCTGAGTCGGTGGTTGGAGTACGGGACGTGGAACACGCAGGACGTCGGCGGTAAGAGGAGCGGGGGGCTAGCATTTCATTGCTTCTAGTGGCCGCTGGGTGGGTCTACGTTAGAATTTGGTCACCCCTAACAACCGGACAAGCCGGTGTGTTGCGGTCGCAGTTGTGTGGTGCTCACAGCCCCCTGGGTATCCTCCGTCTGTTGAAGGTATAAGTGTGCACGGGTTGCGAATCTGGGCAGTAAGGGTGTCGGACAGTGGGCAGCAAAATGCCAGGAGCTAAGGGGGCTAAGGGGACGAAAATGGAGATGATGATGCAAGCCATGATTCGTAGAATGAATGCCATTGATAAGAGATTGGGTAAGGTTGATAGCCTAGAGGCTCGCATGATGGAGAGGATTGATGATATTGCGGACCCACAAGGTAGGCCCAAATGGCAGATTATGGCGCCTTTGCCAAATGGGGATTCCGACACCTCACCTAAAAGGAGTCCGGTAATGGTAAGGAGGTGGCTCTGCCTCTCTTGGGGGACGGTTCAATCCCGTCCAGGAGTGAGGATTTGGCGCAACATGTTTCTCGGGCTGTAAAGAAAATGATTTGGGCGGGAAAGTATATTTATATTTTTTCTCTGTTATTGGAAATGGAGAATGCCAAAGTACTTAAAGAATGGATGCACCCTAGTGAATGGAGAGTACTGTGTGCTAAATTCAGGGTGGGGGAAACTTTGATTAATTGGATCAGGGCCTTCTCCATCCTTACGGCTATCACTGTTGAACATCATCCTAATGTACAGGCAGCAATGGCATGCTACCAGAGCAGGATTGTAGGGTGGAGCGAGCTGTACCCTGGGGAGGCATGGAAGGAATATGATGTGAATTTCAGGAAATCTAAGGAATTTGACTCGTCATTGATATGGGACAAGGTTGACTCGCTGTCGTGGCATAAACAGTTCTCGGGGAACACGGCCCCAGCCCAGCCCACCAGTGTAGCCAATGTGTTCTCTGCAAAACCCCAGCAACCCTTTCGGTCAGCACAGGGGAACGAGTTCCCGGGGAAGAATAGGGGGGCGGTGGAGAAAGGAGGGGTGTGTGCTGGGACTTTAATAAGCGCTCCTGTGCGAGGCCGGCTGGCACATATAAATTCAGACATGCCTGCGCAATTTGCGGTAACACCTCCCATCCCGAAACAACATGCAGGTCGAGAAATGGTAATCAAAATCAGAGAGGAGGGAAGAAACCAGAATAGGATAGAAGGCATGGTTGGTCCCACTCCCATAGACGTCTTGGCAATGATCCCATGGTTGAACAGATACCCAGACCACGCAGCGGCCGCCCTACTGCAGGAAGGTTTCTCATAAGGTTTCCGGATCCCGGCAGGGGGATACACAGGCAGCGCACATTGTAGGAATCAGTTATCGGTACAGCATAACCCGGCAGTAGTGACTGCTAAGATTGAAAAGGAGCTGTCCTTGGGCAGGATAGCTAGGCCAATCCAGGAGGTGCCTGTTCCCGACTTTGTGGGTTCACCATTGGGTGTAGTACCCAAGAAGGAAAAGGGCGAGTTTAGACTGATTCACAACCTATCGGCACCAAGAGGGGCATCCTTGAATGATGCTATAGATGAGGGTATTTGTAGTGTGAAGTACGCTTCATTTGACCAGGCAGTGGAACTATTGCGAGGATTAGGGCAGGGCGCACTAATGGCTAAATCGGACATTGAATCTGCTTTTCGTCTCCTACCGGTACATCCTTTGGACCACCACCTCCTGGGGTCCGCCTTTGAAGGCAAATTTTACATGGATAAATGTATGCCTATGGGTTTTTCCATTTCATGTGCATACTTTGAGACTTGTAGCTCTTTTCTAGAATGGGTCATGAGGCAGTCGACGGGCCACAAACAGGTCATGCATTATTTGGACGACTTCCTTTTCCTGGGAGCGGCGGGGACTCTGGAGTGTGCTTGGGCATTGCAGGAATTTTGCGTGCTCATGCGGGCTTTCGGGGTCCTGCTAGCGCCTAGGAAGACGGTTGTCCCGTCCACCTGTTTGGAATTCCTGGGCTTCGAAATAGACTCAGGGGAGGGGTGCTTCAGGTTACCTAAGGACAAAGTGTATAGGTTTAAGGCAGTGCTGCGCCAGTGCCTACTCAAAGAAAAGGTTACCTTACAACAACTGCAGGAGACGGTGGGTCAACTGAACTTTGCATTGCGGGTCATCCCAATGGCACGCCCCTTCTCGCGCTCGATTGCCCAAGCCATGAAAAGATTGCGAGAGAAACATCACCGCACTAGGTTGTCATCTGAGGTTCGCCAGGATATGCGGATATGGATGGCATTCCTGGAGGACTTTAATGGCAGGATAGTGTGGCCCGGTCCCCCCACGACATCAGCAGAGTTGGGTTTATGGACAGACGCTGCTGGTAGCGTGGGCTTTCGCGCCATCCTGGGGACCAAGTGGGTCGCCCAGAGGTGGCCTGAGGAGTGGACGTCGTGGGGTTTGACCACCAACATCGGATTTCTGGAACTGTTCCCGATATGGGTAGCATTGATGGTTTGGCCGGAGCACCTATGCAATTAGTCGGAGGTGTTCTGGTCGGATAACATGAGCGTGGTGAAATGCATTAACCAGCAAGCGGCCGGTGTCCATTCATACTGCGCTTGGTAAAGGAGATTGTGCTACAATGTTTGAAATGGAATGTAGTTTTCAGAGCCAAACATGTGCCAGGCGTCCTCAATAATGCAGCTGACGCCCTTTCTCGCTTTAAAATGCAGGTATTCAGGGAACAGCTTCCTGCAGCAGATCCCTCGCCAGCACCTTTCCCGGCTGCTCTCTGGCGGATTGGTGCCCCAGAATACCACACCTCATGGCATGTAGCTTATCCGACAGGACCAAGAAAGCATACGAAGGGGCGTTCTTGTCTTACTGTACTTTCTTGGGGAACGGGTGGGAGGTTCGTTGGGCGTAAGAGGACAGTTTTGTAGCGTATTTAGAATTGATGCACAAGGAAGGGCGCTCGGTGGCAGCTGCAAATAGGCACAGGGTGGCGGTTTCCTTCTTCGCACAAGCCAAGGGCATGAGGGATCCTAGGAACACTTTTGTGGTGCGCAAGGCTTTGAGGGGTTGGCGCCGCATACAGGGACACTCGACGGATACGAGAAAGCCGATCGGGCTGGTAAGGCTCACAGCCCTATTATCAGCACTTCAGGGCGTCAGTAGCTCAACATGGGGGGTGCTGCTGTTCAAAGCTGTATTCGCACTAGCGTTCTATGGAGCTCTAAGGATAGGCGAGTTGATAGCGACGTCAAAAGGTGATAAGCAGGGCGGCCTTCAAGTGGCCAGCGTTGTGATCAGAGAGGATACAATGTGGGTGACGATTCAAAGATCGAAAACGGACCAGGAGGGACGGGGGGATACCATAGTGCTCCACCGGGCTCGGACCAATCCTTGCTGCCCGGTCTCGCATGTAGAGGCTTTTAGAAGGCAGCTGGAGAGTATGGCGGGGGGGCACTATTGTGTCACACCGACGGTACACCACTGACCAGGTATCAGTTTAGGAGAGTCCTGAATTGGGGCAGCAACTGAGGCAGTTATAAGGGGACTCTCAGTAGAAAAGGTTAAGAGGATTGGAAGATGGTCGTCTGAATGTTACAAACGATATGTGCGGATTAACATGTTATAACATGGCAAAGTGACTCACGCTTGGTATTTTCTGGTTTTGCAGTTTCTCAAACCTATCACGCGGGAGAGGAACTTTCCGAATGGCGGCAAGGAACGACAGCAGCTCAACACAAGCAACAAGAAGATCAACGGACATTGGTGACTTGGATTGTGGGCCACTCTTATGTGCGGCGCGCTAAACCTGTGTTTCTTTAAGGTGAAAGGAAGAGATGGGCCGAGAAAAAGGGGTTTTCTGTTTCCTTCTTTGGGAGGGGAGGCTTATGCATCAGCCAGTTCAGAGATTACTTTCAGGAACTCCAATCTCAGCAACCTGCCCCCCGTCAGTGGTGATCCTTCACCTGGGGGAGAACGATTTGGCCAAACTGGGGAGGCGCATCCTTATAGAGGAAATCATCTCCACTGCGGGGTGGGTGTCCAGGACATGCCCGGGTTGCACAGTAGTTTGGTCGCAACTTATTCCTCGTGGCAGTGGTGAGGGGGGGACTTGGTCAAGGCGTTGAATGACTCGGTAAAGAGGATCAACACACCATTGGACAAATTATTTTGAGCCCCCCGGTTGCAGACGATTCCCCATGGCTGTATTTGGGGGGAGCATTTCTACCTGCGGGACGGGGTACACTTGACTGAGGCCGGGAACGTCCTGTGGTCGAATAACATATTGGCATGGCTAGAGGGTTTTGCGAGGTGAGTATGACCTTTAATAGGAGTAGGAAGGGGGGAGGCCAGATCGTCGGGTAACAATGCTGGCCTGTGGCGGTAAGGTCATGACCCGTGAGCAGCTATTTTAAGGTCTGAGGGGGCGGCATCATCCTTTGGAGGTGTCCGCCCAGGGGGAGGAGGGGTCACTGGCCCCTCCGACAACTTCAGGGGCAGGTATAACTGGTGCTGCAAAGGGGCGCGTGTAGGGGAGTCACGCTGTCCTTAGGCTGGTAGCCACCCCGTGCGTACTCATGACGTCAGCGTATGACGCGAGTAAGGGCCCTCCTTCAGTGGTTAAATGGAGTTCACGGGGTGGACCAAGTAAGTAACGGGCTTGGCTGCACGTGTGGACCGAGTAATTAACGGGCTCGGCTGCAAGGGTGGACCGAGTAACTAACGGGCTCGGCTGCAAGGGTGGACCGAGTAATTAACGGGCTCGGCTGCGCATGCGCACCTGCTATATGGGCGCAGCTTGTAAGACCTGACATCGGTTAGCGACCTTGCCATATGGCCATAAATGTTAGCATGCAAAAATTTTCAGAGAAGGATGTTAGATTCGGTTAGGTAACAAGCTGTGTTAGAATCTTGTTAAGGTTAGCCGATCATACTTGTCGATATGATTGTATCTAATGTTCCTGAATATTTTTGCATATAAAATTGTATATTTTGTTTAACAATTTTATTATTTTGTATCTTAATAAATACGGCCGGGGGGTCTTGCGATCCCCCGCCTTCCAAAGACAAATCATGTTCCGTGTCTATGTGTTCTGGGTTTGATGTGGGTACACAGGGAGGGGGGAGGTAGCCGTCACTGACCATGTCCTAGAAATTCCAAATGCTGCGATGGAGCCAAAATTGATTTCTCCATTTTTATTATCAAACTCAGTGTTTCTAAAGAAATCTTACCAACATCAGAATAGTGTCAATTCCTTCACATTTTGATTCATTATCTAAATGTCATCCAAATAAACAATCATTCTCACTCCTCTTTCTCATAGAGAGCCCACTACTGGTCTTAGTATTTTTGTCGAAACACCAATCTGCTGCTGACAACACAAAGGGGAGACATTGAAATTGGTATACCTGTTCTTGCCACCTGAGCTGTAAAACATTTGTTTTGTTCAGAATCAAACTCTATTTGATAGCCTTCTATTGCCTTCAAGACCCATGTATCCTTTGTAAATTTTCTCCATTGATCTTGAAAAAATCTTAACTTTCTCCCACATTTTTGGGACTAGAACCAATTACAGTCCTCATACTCACATTGTCCCTGATTGGTAGCTTGTCCACATCCTCTACCACTCGATCTCTTACTCCTCTCCCCTGGTGGGGATAAAAATTGGTACCCCTTAGTTACCTTTATAGTTTCGATAATTTTGGTATCCTGACATTCCATTATTCTGGTATCCTGACATATGGGACTTATAAAATGCTCGGCTGAAAGGTTGCCCTTTCCTCCCAGCCTTTCCATAAAAACTATTCCCTGTAAATACTCTGTGTATCAATAAGTGAGCTTTATCTAGATATGTAAACGTCTGCACATTTTTACTCAGGGATTTTACAATTCCATCTTTGAATAATAATCCCTTGGCCTCGCAACTTGAATCTTTTCTAGCTAAACCACCAATTTGGGGTCAATGTGCATTAATACTCTTCTGCGTCTCTCAGCCAGAAGCCCTGCATTTGCATTACCTAAAAAACTAATTGCACGCTGGCACCATCCTCTCATTAAATGTATATTTGGATCAATTCATTTCAAATACGCATCTTCCAATGTATCAACAATCCTAGCCAGTGGACCCACGATATCTCGAACCCTGTCCTGGCACTGTTCTAATGATCTCTCTAAACCTTTTCTAGGGTTTCAGCCCATCTTAAAAGGATAAGTTATCAATTCCAATTCTAGATTGGGTGTTAAAGTTACATTTTCCTCTGTCTCTCGATGAGAGATTTCAGCCATCATAATGTTTCTTTCCTCTTACTCTAGTGACTTCCTTATTCTGTTCTTAATATAATTAGACACATGGGGGTCGATTCCAATTCAGGAAAAAACGCTCCGAATAGCCGTACGGAGCGTTTTCCCCGTATGAATCGTACCCTGCAACATCCCCCGTACGTACGGCGAAGTACGTTTCGTACCAGGGGCTGGACTCCGTACGAATCGTACAGAGACCGCACAAATCAAATCCCAGTACGAATCTCCCTCGGAACCCGCTGTATGCGACATCTGTATGGTTCGCAGCTGGTTTTTGTAAATGTAAATGTCATGATACTTATAGAGCACACTGTCACCAGACGCTCACCTTGCAGTGTCGCCTATTTGGCTTCCTGGCGCTGATACTCATACCGCTGTGGAACCCCTCCTGGCTTTCCCTGTGAAGTGTCCACTCCTGGGCACCCCCAGGGTGAAGCCAGGCATCCTTAGCGCTGTTGGGGCCGGTGTGGAGGCTAAGCAAGCTATTGCCCAGAGTTGCAGCGTGGGGCCCGTGATTAGAATAGGCACGAGGCGAGAATTAACAGGTCTGAGGAAATTGAGCCCGAGACCCCACCGAGGCGGGAATCGAACCCTGGTCCCTGGCCAGAACCCCATGTTCACTGGGTGTAGAGTGCGTACACCCTGCGATCGCAACCGTACGGTCCGTACACCCCATTATCACAGGGGTACGCACTGTATCGCGCGATCATGGGGTGTACGGACCGTACGGTGTGTTTGTGATTGTGTGCTTTTCCGTACGAACCACCTTACCAGATGTGGACCGTACGAATCGCGTCCTCATACCCCGGTTCGGAGCGTACTCGTCGGGTCGTACAGCATGTTTACGAATTGTACGGTTCACTGTGAAGGGTCCTTGTCGTACGCTTTCACACTTCCAATTCAGACGTTTTGCGACGATTCAGACGGATTGACGAGATACGGATCGTACTACGCGTTTTGAACGGACATGTACGATTCGTACGGAGAGGGCTCCGGATACGAATCAGACAGATGCTTTTTTTTCCCGAATCGGAATCGATCCCATGGTGTAAGGGCCACCAATCTTTACCCCTTGAGTGTCTAATATTCCTTGGTCAAAGAACTTGTCTCCTAATGGATCCATAACTGTTGTCATCTCTTTATTTTTGTTATTCTCATCAAACTCAACAACCTTTGTAAACCAAGTCAAGGATATACTCATCCATGTTGGATGTTTCATCTGCCATTTTCCACTTCATCCTTTGGATCAAATTCCCTCTCAGTGTTAAACTGACTTTATTTTGTGCCGCTTTGGACACACACCATCTCTTCCTAAGCCGCTTTGGGCTCCCTTCTTATTGGACATAATATCCATATGTTTCTTTTACTTTATACTTTTTCCTCCTGGACCTCTAGTTCGATTCTCCTCACCAGATACTGAGAAATCTTACTCATTATCTACTTGTCTAAACTCCCTTTTCTCACTTAATAATTGTTTCACTGTTTCTTGAACTTTTATGATTTTCCTGGCTCGAATCTTCTTTAACTTTATCAGTCATTTCAACAATTTCATTAATATTTTTGAAAAAATATATTGTTTTATGCTCTTTTTTGGCTTTTGCTTGTGTTTTGCGTGTTAATTTGCTTATATATCTCCCGATCACCGCTCTAAACCATTCCTAGGAATGAAGGTCAAACTGGACGAGTTTTGTTGCTTGGGAAACGTGCATTGATTTCCTAATTTGCATCAAAACAAACCCACATGTTTAATAACACGCCCTACTTCCATCAATGTAATGTAATATGTCAGGCGCATATGCACGGTGTGTGGAAAGCCCAACTTCCTTTAGAAAGATGCATGTAACGCTTTCACATGGCTTTCTATGAGACAATGGTTGCCACTGCCTGATCACGTCTTTCAATCGGAGAGTGAGGTGACTCAAACCGCTCTCGATCTCAAGAGTGTGCCTGGCCAGTGCACGAAAAACGCAACAGTCCAAAAAACTGTACGTTTGTCAAATTCAATTGCCCTAGCTTTAAATGCTGAGTTAGTTTTGTACCCAAAATTCAATATTTCAATCTTCCTTCATTTCTAAACAATATTGCTTTAATGTTAATATCTATTAACCAAAGACAACAAATAAAAATGAAACTTTACAAATCTGTATTAAACAAATATTATTGCACGTACAATGGATATTAATCACAATTGCAATACATCTTTATCAAAATTAATATACATAAGCTATCATAAAAGACTAATAATAATTGCACATCCAATGATATTCAGCAGCAGCAAACAAAAGAGGAGGCATATGGAGGACATGAGTATTTATGGGACTGAGGATTCTATTTTACATTGTGATGTGCTTTAAGTTGTGTTTTGGAAGCTTTTAAGAGTTGCTGCTCAGAAGTGAATAAGCGATTATACACAATGATAGTCTCCTGTCTTCCCATAAAATCCTTCGTCAAAAGAAGAGATCTGCAACTTCTAAGGAACAACTTTCTGAGACTAGGCCTGGGAATTGTTGTGTGGTATACTACAAGATTGAAGAAGGTATACAGGCACTGGGTCGATATGTTTGTTAAGGTGGAATCTGTTCAAGCTGATTTGGAAGTTATTACAGCAGACAGTGGTTAGAAACCAGTTTTGACTTGTAGAGACTGCCTGGGATATCTGCTTCAGGGATAGGTTTCGGAACTTGTAGTTAGCCATTATTCGATTGCTAGTGCGGTCAGTGCAATTGGAATCTGTTTATTTGACACTTGTCGGTATTAACACTGCAAGTACGAGTCACTGACAAAATATCGACCTAGAAAATATCGACCTACAGAAATATCGATGCTGAAATAACGAAGGCAAGAATATCGACATCCTATCTACAACATGGTAAGTAAAAAAATATTTAAATAAAAATATAGATGTTAGGAATATCGATGTTAAAAATATCGTTTTATTTCTGTAAAAATATTAATGCAAAAAAAGTAAATAACACTAATAAATAAAATAAACATAGTAAAAAATATCTAATAAAGTTTAAAATTAATAAATAATACATATATATTATTAATACATTAATTAAACATACAGAAAATATATAATATGTACTTACTTAACAATATGTTTTAATAATTATTTTAATAATTTATAAATTAATAAAAAATATTATAAATTACAAATACATTTACAAACATAAAACAAAAACATAAATAAAAAGTAAATAATTATGTTTAATAAATTAAAAAATATATATATACTTTTAATATTTTTAAAATTAAATATATACTACATTATCTAAAATTATACAAAAAATATTAAATAATTAAATAAATAAAAGTAGTATTCAAAATCCATAAGTAAAAAAATATACAGTAATAAAAACGTTGGATAGCATAGAACTTAAAATTACCATTCCCACTCCAAAGAGCGCAACAGTAGAGAAACCATTGGATAGGTGTCCGGGTCGGTAAACTAACCCATACAGACCCCCCCTATCTTTTCTTCCTAGTAAAAATTACCATTCCAACTCCAGAGAGTGCAACAGTAGAGAAAGCGTTGGATAGCGTAAGGGTAAAAATTACTATTCCAACTCCACAGTGTGCAACAGTAAGGAAAGCGTTGGATAGCGTAGGGGTAAAAATTACTATTGCAACTCCATAGAGTGCAACAGAAGGGAAAGCGTTGGATAGCGTAGGGGTAAAAATTACTATTCAAACTCCAGAGAGTGCAACAGTAGGGAAAGCGTTGGATGGCGTAGAAGTTAAATATAACATACTTATAAATGATTGTTGTAAATAAAATAAATAATAATAAAATTTTTAAATAACCCTACATCATTTGCAAATAGCCATTAATAACTATTAAAAACATAATTACTATTGAATAATTAATTAACAATAAATTAATAAATTTCAATAAATATTAATTAATAAATATGAGTTACCAAATAATAAATATTGAACACTAAAATATATTTTTTTTAAACATATCAATAATTAAAAATTGATTAACAATTAAAAAATGGTAAACAATAAATTTGTTTTTAAATATTTTTTTTTTATGAAACAAGAATTACCAATTAATAAAAATAATTTCCAATTAATATAAAGTAATTAACAAATAAAAAAGTAATTACGAATTAAAAAAAAGTAATTACCAATTGAAAAAATTAATTGCCAATTAAAAAAATTAATTACCAATTACACACATTAATTACCAATTAGAAACATTAATTACCAATTAAAATAATTAATTACCGATTCATAATTAATTAAAAATAAAATAAATATCAATAAAAAAATCATTACTTAATTACAATTAAATTACTTCCCACCCTATTCCCCTATAAACCCACAACCCGCTACAGAACTTAAACGCAAAAATGAATTAAAATTAATTTACACTTACTAACAATTAATTATTAATTTACTATAATGAAATTACTTCCCACCCTATTCCCCTATAAACCCACAACCCGCTCCAGTACTATAACATAAAATTAACTTAAAAATAAAATTATTAATATATAAAAAATAGTACACATATCATTTAAAACAAATAAAATACTTAACAAAAAACATATAACACATACATATAATATACATAATAAAATACATAACAATAAACACATATCGATATTAGTAACATCGAAATTAGTAACATCGATATATTTGATATCGATATTACTAACTTCGATATTACTTACATCGATATAAAAAAAATCGATATTACTTACCTTAGGGTCGATATTCTGTCCAAATATATTCTTGACCTCGATATTCTTCACCTTCGATATTTCCTACTCGATATTACTGTAGGTAGATATTTCGGAATCGATATTTAGACTGTGCATTGCAAGTACATGCAATGCTGTGACGCAATGCTTTGCTCTCTGGTCTCTTCTACTGCCATCTTCAGTGAGGGCATTTTTACAGCATTTGTAATGGTTATGTTACAGTGCTGGAAGCAAGTTGTATATAATGTGGAAGCCAGTGCTTTGTCTTATTTAATTGTGATGGGATTTGTAAGAAATCAGGTTACTGGTTTGGGGGGGGTGAAACCCTACTCAAGCAGCAACCACAATCCTTGTCAGGGTGATGTCACAAGAAAATCCTAAATTAACCTGCGTTCAACCATCTGTAGCTTGGCACATAGTGGTCACGCTTACCTTAGAAGCAATGTGTAAGTTAGTTGGTCAACATTTCAAACAGTAATAACATGAAAATACCACATGAAAAGGATCCCATAATTGATTAGAGAAGAGGGGTACATTTTTATGAATAAAAGAAGACCAAAATTAGGGTAATACTATCACTAGAAGTAGCAATTTGAAGGATTACAGATTTCAGTGAAAATAGTACCAAAAAGCACAAAACGCCAACTACGGGTATTTAGTCGTACAGACCTGGGACAAAATAACAAATTCAGGCCAACCACAATGGACCATGAGCCGGCTACAGGGATCCAGTTAGGCCAATTGAACAAGAGTTCCTTAAATTCAGGGTGCGAAGTGTGTCATAATCACACAGCCAAGACGATGCGTCAGTTCCACGAAGCTGCAAGGCTGCGATGTGAGGTTCTGCATCACTGACAAGGACCCAGTCAATGAGGCTAGTGATGCAAAGTTCGGTGAAGAGGATGTGTCGCACAGCAGAGGAGATGCATTGGTTCCAAGGAGCTGCGAGGGAAGAAACTGCGTCATCATCGAGACTGCTGTCAATGAAATCTCTGCAATGTGTGCCCTGCGTCAGGGAGGCATCATACAGCAGCGGTTCTGATGTGGGCTGCAAGATCAATGAAGAGTCCTTGCACTGGGAAAATGCTCGCAGCAGAAGCAATGTGTCTGTTCTGTTCGGAGTTGGGCCACACAGTAGGGGAAATGTGATGGTTCTGCAGAACACATCTGTCTACATGAACTACTGGCTTTGCTTTCTCCTATTGTTTTGTAACATATTCTTCAATACAAAATATGTGTCTGTGTGTATGTGAGTGTGAGAGAGAGTATACATTCTATATAAAATACATTTACAGTATTTGCACGGAAGTGTGTCATTAGTGGAGAGGGGTCGAAGCACCACTCAATTAATAAATGCAATCTTTATTAAGGTGCCCCACAAAAGTCACTAAATCAACATGTGCTTAAAACACAGGTAGAGTAACACAAAGCAGTCACGCTTATCTTAGAGGCAATGTGCAAAGTATTTATGCAGCACACAAACAGTTATATAGTGAAAACACAACACATGAAAAACCCCAAAATAATTTAGAAAAATACAGTCCTTTTTAAATAATAGAATAACACCACAACGACTATATAAAACACAAGAATGAATCGAAGTTATGTGTTTTTAAGGTTGAAGGTAAAATTAGCACCAAGAGGTGCAAAGCGCCAACTGCGATAATTAGGTTGCGTTGGACCAGGACAAAGACATAAGTTTGATGGAGTGTGGGCTGGGTACTGGATTGAGTTTGGCCCATTGCGAGTAGTATTGCGTTGCTTTGCAGAGCAATACATCACTCTGTGTTGGTTCAAGTGAGGTCTTCAGCTGCGTAGCGAGTCCCTGCAGGGCTTTGTGGTGGCTCGTGTTGGAGCCATTGAAGCCTTCAATACAGAGTGGTAAAGCTCTGTGGAGCCTTGCATCGCTCTGCGATGGATCCAGTGCAGATTTCAAATGGTATTGGTGCATTGTGGCAGTGCGAGGCTTTCTGTAGCTCTGCATTGGATCCTATAAAGTTTTCAGCTGTAATGCAGGGTTCAGCTGGGTTCTGCATCACTCTGCATTGGATCTGGTGAAACCTTCAAGTGGAAGCTAAGCTGCTCAGTGAGGCTCAGTCATGCTTCATGTTGGATCTGATTCAGCCTTCAGTTAGGCAGGGAGCAGTGCTCTCTGATGCCAGCCAAATGTCTGGGTCCTCAGGGGCACCTCTTGGGTATCAGGACGTACTCCAGCAGCAGGACAGGTCAAGTTGGTGCTTTGGAAGCTTGTTGTGTCCCTGTAGGGTACACAGGAGGTCGGCCAACTGACACTTGAAGTCACTCTGGCTAGGCTACGTTCAAGGTAAGCAGGTCCAATCATTCTTCTCCGGTCAACAGAGCAGTTCCTCTTCTTCAGACAGCAGGGCAGTCCTTCTGCCTCTTCTATACATCTGGGAGTGTTCTGATGGGAGGCTCTGGAGGCCCCACTTTTTTCCTGAAGCCAGCCTTTGTGCTAAGGGAATTTTCTGACCTATATCCCAAAATAGTTCTGGTCCATCTTCCCCTCGGTTCCAAACTGTCTAGGTTAACAAAGACAATGACAGGCCTGGTGTTTGGTTCCGTTGAGTGTGCTTCAGGCTGAGCTCTTTAAATTGAAATTAGGGCAGGGTACAGCTCCTCCCCAGCCATACCACCAGGAAGACCCTCTCCCCTCACACCTACGATTCCTCTGGTCTCACTGCCTGAAAGTAATATCCACAACAGCACATCCATTCACAGTCTTGTGACCCAGGGCACTGGCAGAAAGGCCCAATTGGTTTGAGCAGAAAAATGCCAACTTTCTAAAACTAGCATTTTCAAAATTGTAACTTTTAAAATTCGACTTCCCCATAAAAGAGGATTTTAAATTACAATTCATTGGCGTTTAAATATAATTTCTCCTTCAGCTGCCAATCTGAAGTTAGAAGTTATTAAAGGTAAACAGTAACTCAGTGTTAGTCTTTGGGAGAGATAAAGTTTACAACAGTGAAAAACAACTTTAGGAGTTTTTCACTGTGAGGACATGTAAAACCTAAACACACATGTCCTACTTTTTACATACTTTGCAACCTGCCCTATGAGCCTTTAGGGCCTAACTTAGGGGTGACATATGTATGAAAAAGGAAGTCTTAACCCTGGCAAAAGGTATATTTTGACAAGTAAAGTTGAAAAATCCCATGGTGGAATTATTGATACTGAGTCTATAAGCTCCCAGAACAACACTTGTTGCCCGGACAAAATGGTGGTTTAAACCTATACTACAGGCTTCAGTGGCAGGCCTATGACAGGTTTTACAGATACATTAGAGTGGGTTCCCGAGTGCCGCACAGATGACAGTAGGGTGAAGGATGGGGTGTAAAAAGGTGACCATAGAGGTATGCAAAGCAGATGCACGCCCCAGCTAAGTTGTGTATGAAATATTATTTGCTTCTTTAGGTTTAGCTAAGTTATGGTGCTGCATTTCACAGCTTTCTGAATGTTCCGACTCTGTCAAGTGAACAACAGCCCAGGGCTGCTGTTCACCAGGGGGCCTCAATCAAAGGGCAGGGCAGGAGGGCCGTATGCGGCCCTCTGGCCGTACTTTGAGTATCCCTGCATTAGAAGGTGACACAATGAGTGCTGCTGCACAGCACTAATGTTTAATTTTTAGGCCCTGGGTACAGGGAGTACCATTAACTAGGAACTTAAAAGTAATTTAAATGTACCATTTAAGTGTATATCAATAGTACTGGGTTTTAAAGAAAGAGCACAAGCACTTCAGCACTTGATGGCAGGAGTCAAGTGTGCAGATTCTTATTGCCAACATAAAGAATTTCAGGAAGGTAAGGGAGTGTAGGCAAAGTGTTTAGGGGAATACTGTGCCAAAGATATCAGATTTACCAGTAATGCTATAGTAACAGAGTAAATCCTTAAATTCTCAATGTTAATTATTCTGTGCAAACCATTAATCGTTCTACACGTTGTCCTGCTCATGATCTCACATATATCATCACTGATGTCATCAATTCCTGACAGGACTTTTTCAATGACATCACTGGAAGCACGAGAATAGTATGAGTTTAGAAGTATGGGTGCATGTCAGAAGAGCATAATAAGTGATTTAATATTACAATGTATATGTCAAACAGCATATCTTGAGAGTCTATTGAGTGAATACTGGGAATAAGAGTTAACATTTCAGAAAAGTGTGTGAAGAACGTACTGCTTCTATACCTTGTAGTGGCCACATATGGACATTGTATGCCTTTTGTACAGAGAGATGGCTAATTTTACCCAATGCTGAAGATGTAATAATGGGGCAAACGTATGACACCCTTAGTGTATGACTGAAGGGTGTTATACTTGAACAACATGTACTATGTACTTGGGTAATCTAATTGCACATGATGGGGAAAAGTAACACACGTGAAAAGTATGTGCTGAATTCACAAAATGAATTTTGTAGTAAGTAAAGTAGTGCTATAGCATTACAACATCCTTTAAAAAGTAGGTATTTTCTTGCTTAGCCATCCAGTATGCCTCTGCTAGGTTTGTGTATTGTATGTCTGGCTTTGGAGTATCAGGAGCTGGGGAGGAGCAGAGGGTCCAGAGAGCCTGATGAGTCAGAGCTGGTCTGAATAGACCCAGGCTACATTTAGAGTAGGGGGAGTAGATTTCCTTTCACCTGAATGGGCATGGTCTGCCTTCCACAATGCTGCCTCCACCTACTGCCACATAACAGCCGTGCAGCTCCTCGAAACTGATGCACCGCCCCAAATGCATGCCCATCCTGGACACTGGACTTCATACTGCAAGCCCCGTCAATGGGATCCTCGAAAGTGATGCAGACTCATGCATTGCAGCATAGGCGCATCTTGGAACCAACACATCGCATCAGCCCTTTGACACATCTTTGACTCGGATACTCACAACGCTCTGCCAACCAGGACTTAAGGTACTTAGTTCAGCCGCCCTATCTGGGTTCCTGTAGCAGGCCCCCATTCAAGCATAGTCGGCCTGAACTTGTGACTTTGTCCCATTCCAGTGCGACCAGATATCCACAGTTGGTGCTTTGTGCTTTTAGTTTTTACTGCTATTTTGACTAAAATCTCTCAAATTGACAGCTCCAGTTCTACTGATTAAATTTTTGTCGATTTAGTTTTGTTTTTATTTATTAAAGAAAGTTCTACTTTTTAACAAGGTGTGGGATCCTCTTTGTATGGTGTTTTCACTTTATTACTGTTTAAAGTGTTGAACAAATACTTTACACATTGCCTCTAAGTTAAGCCTGACTGCTCTGTGCCAAGCTGCCAGAGGGTTGAGCACAGGTTAATTTAGGGGTGGCTTGTGCCTCACCTTGACAATGATTGTGGTTGATGCTTGGCCAGGGCTCACACCCCAGTCAATCAAGAACCCAACTTCTTACAATGTTTATATTATTGTCTTTGTAAAACCATTTTTTATGTTAAAACCATTTTTTATGTTACAACACTTTGGAACAATTTTCTCCTTGATGTCATTGGTGAAGTTGTATATGATGTCATGTATAAAGTCTATTTGAGATGTAATTCGTGGTAATCATATGTTAGATTATATGTAGTGCAAGGTAACATAGTTTGAGCAGTAACATCAGTTATTTTTAAGTTTTACTATAACCACGTTGTCATCTTTTTTATACATTTGGAAGTTTATTTGAATAAAGAGTTATTTAATATGAGCAAATGCAACTATAACCTACCTTTAACAAAGTTATTTCAGTTTTTTTTTCAATTTGTTGCGATATACTCATCCATGTGCATGGCCTCTTGTTCTGCTAAGCAGGCTCTCTGCATAGGACTGGAGCAAGGCCCCACTCAACCCAATTGTTCATTTCATTTGACCGTGCACAGCGGTTTTAGAATTGCAAGGTAATCATCTCATTGCTTATTTGATAACTAGTTATTTGGCTTTTAGCAAAAATCATGAAAGTATTTTCACTAAAGCACAAAGAGTTCACAAATTTGATCAGGCTACTTCCACACATCCGAGCTTCGTGAAAATACGTAGTGTGCACTGTTGTCGCTGAAAACAGAAAAATAACTGTGGTAATTAAGATGGGATTAATCTGCTTTGACACCCTTCCATAACTTTTGATCCACGACGAATATTCATGAAATTGTCCGGGACCGAGTCAGTGTGCATGAGCAAAGTTTAGGAATTATTTTTTGCAGCTTTATCAGATGGCATCAATGTTATTAAAGATTCCAAAAATGTCCTTTCTATGAGGGTAGTGATGTCGCTCTGACTACAGAGCTTTTTCGGCCGACTTTATAAAGTAAAATACATGTGTGTGTGTATGTTTGCACATATATATATACACGCTTCTCACCACGCACAGAGGCCGCTATGTGGGAATGCACTACCACTCCAGCCCTTCACAAAATTCCAACGAGGAAAGAGCGTGGGCTCAAGTTTTTATTTTTTCATTCATTTCGGTTCCAGCATGTCAATAAACGGAAAACATGGATCAAAAAACCCAACGCGTTTCGGCGATCAACGCTCGCCTTGCTCACGGGTAACTCATGTATCGAAAATGAAACATTTAAATAAAGTTATTTCCCTTCAAAGTGCACATGTGATGTCAGTGAACTGAGTGAACATAATAAACAAAGGACATGGAACCTGTAACATTGGCGGCCATCTTATAACGATGTTTTGCAGGCTGATTGTATCTGATATATTCATTCCAAGTGGATGATTACCCCCTACTGCTTATTTGTATTATGGACCAGCGATTTAATCAATATTATCCTTTCATGAGAAATGTCAGCAACATTTTCAACATTATCTTACCCCGTATTTGCGTGTATATCTCGTGATTCAAGGTCTGTCCTAGCCATAAATTTATACAAATTGTAGTACACCAACAAATGTTCTAATTGAAAGGCCGAGTGACCATAGTCCATTAAACAATAAATTGTCCGTGCAAGTCCTTATCTATAATAAGTCAATAAGTGTGGGTCACTCCAACCAAAATTTTTAAACCCATTTGAACAAATCATATGCTCAACAGGGACTATATTCAAATCCTTATCTCTTCCCCAGTGGGAGTTTGGGACAGTTTCCAAAGAGTCTCACGTATTTTCACAAAACAGGAAATCAAATATTTCTTCAGATGACATTTCTTCATGATCCTGTACATAGGCAGGGGAAAACAAGAAAAAAGGGAAACAGCCTGTCAGAATTGCATACTTCATGCCATTTCTTGAGAATGTGCCAATATGTGTTCCATAAGAGAGTCCAACCCTCAATCAGTGTATTAGCATTGTGAAAAAAAGGAAAATTAAAATCATTGTTACGTTGTATCGTAGGAGTTCAGGAACATACAATATATATCAACAGCGTTGAGGCAGAACCAACATACTCAAGAACAATATTGAAGAACCGTATTGAAATTATTTACAACTATTTTCATGTCAAATAGGGAATAAGAATTTTCAGAATTTTCTTGACCATCATTCTCCAAGGTGCCATACCATTTCTTCCTCAGAGTTGAGGCCCCCCGGAATCAGGGTATATAGATTTATAATGTACCTGTTCTCAAGCTGTGGCAACTTGCGAATCTTATCTCCCCTTCTCTTCATTTGAGGCAGTTTATCAACTACGAAAAACTTGAGAAGGTTACGATTGCTACCATGGAGTTCCCTGCCAAAACACGGATTTTACAACACATGAGGGCCATTCAGAAAAGAAAACAAAATTCACCTGTTGCTCGACACTTTGAGGAACTCCATGGTAGCAATCGTAACCTTCTCAAATTTTTCGTAGTTGATAAACTGCCTCAAATGAAGAGAGGGGGAGATAAGATTCGCAAGTTGCGACAGCTTGAGAACAGGTACATTATACATCTAGATATCCCGATTCCGGGGGGCCTCAACTCTGAGGAAGAAATGGTATGGCACCTTGGAGAATGATGGTCAAGAAAATTCTGAAAATTCTTATTCCCTATTTGACATGAAAATAGTTGTAAATAATTTCAATATGGTTCTTCAATATTGTTCTTGAGTATGTTGGTTCTGCCTAAACGCTGTTGATATATATTGTATGTTCCTGAACTCCTACGATACAACGTAACAATGATTTTAATTTTCCTTTTTTTCACAATGCTATTACACTGATTGAGGGTTGGACTCTCTTATGGAACATATATTGGCACATTCTCAAGAAATGGCATGAAGTATGCAATTCTGACAGGCTGTATCCCTTTTTTCTTGTTTTCCCCTGCCTATGTACAGGATCATGAAGAAATGTCATCTGAAGAAATATTTGATTTCCTGTTTTGTGAAAATACGTGAGACTTTTTGGAAACTGTCCCAAACTCCCACTGGGGAAGAGATAAGGATTTGAATATAGTCTCTGTTGAGCATATGATTTGTACAAATGGGTTTAAAAATTTGGGTTGGAGTGACCCACACTTATTGACTTATTATAGATAATAACTTGCACGGACAATTTATTGTTTAATGGACTATGGTCACTCGGCCTTTCAATTAGAACATTTGTTGGTGTACTACAATTTGTATAAATTTATGGCTAGGACAGACCTTGAATCACGAGATATACACGCAAATACGGGGTAAGATAATGTTGAAAATGTTGCTGACATTTCTCATGAAAGGATAATATTGATTAAATAGCTCGTCCATAATGCGAATAAGCAGTAGGGGGTAATCATCCACTTGGAATGAATATATCAGATACAATCAGCCTGCAAAACATCGTTATAAGATGGCCTCCAATATTACAGGTTCCATGTCCTTTGTTTATTATGTTCACTCAGTTCACTGACATCACATGTGCACTTTGAAGGGAAATAACTTTATTTAAATGTTTCATTTTCGATACATGAGTTACCCGTGAGCAAGGCGAGCGTTGATCGCAGAAACGCATTGGTTTTTTTGATCCATGTTTTCCGTTTATTGACATGCTGGAACCGAAATGAATGAAAAAATAAAAACTTGAGCACACGCGCTTTCCTCGTTGGAATTTTGTGAAGGGCTGGAGTGGTAGTGCATTCGCACAGTGGCCGCTGTGCGTGGTGAGAAGCGTATAGTTTACAGGGCGACCTCTACCCCTGATATGCACCGCAGTCGCGGGTCCCGGTGAAACGGAGGAAGTGAATTGTTTATCTAAACAGACACCGGTTGACCGCGCTGGGATACAAGCTACGTAAAGACGAAAACCTTCTTCAGAACTGTCAGACTGCAACCAAGACAACTCGGAAGGGAACGCTTTGTGCAGGATACACAGGAACCTGTCGGACCCGTCGGCGCCATCCCAGGGTGAGTCCGTTTATGTTTTTCTCTGTCAGCGTGTAAAGTTATCACGCGGTCCCTAAACAGGAAATACTATTTCTTCTTTTTGGACTTGGCCGCATATGTGAAATCTTTGATCTTGTTCACGAAGGCTAAACAAGTGACTCTCAAGAACTGAATTCGTCCCGGTTTGTTTACATCCGCAGCGTTACTGTCCTGTGTCCAACCAACAGCGTACAACAAGTCTGTTGGTATGGCACACGGGCGTCCAGCCAAAAATGTTATTGTAAACGAGAAAAAGCAGTGCGTGTGCCTAATAAAAGGTAATCCAGAATAAAGAGCATGTGTAGAGGCATTTAATCCACTACAAACAGAAACATGGATGAGGATACGGAGTCACGCAGGAGGCTCAGGGCACAGACAATGTTTGTTTAAACAGCCCCAAGTCAGCCCAGCAAAGAACCACAGTCTGCATTGATGAATTTACAGAATAAATACAACAAACTTGAAAAACGTATCCGCAAAGAGGTCTCAAAATGGTGGGAAGCTATAACACTGGAAAAATATCAAGAAGAAAAAAGAGTCCCTACAGGATTAAGAATCTTGATAGCTCCCTCATATGAGGAACCGGATATGGAATTAGCAGAAGAATGGGCAGAGAATTTGATGGACTGTTCCAATAGAATGTTATCCATTCTAATAAAACATGGGTGGAAGGACAGACTAATATTACTCAAGACAATAGCAGAACTTAAGGAGGAGATATGCAAAGATGAAACTGCAGAGGCTTTCTCTAAAAAAATGGAGGAGATCAACAAAAGAATTGGCAAACATGAAGATGAAATAGTTGCCAAGAAGGAACGAAAATTCCTGAGGGATCAAATTGATTACAGCTCGGGCAGAGTGTTCACATTCAGCAGAAAATATGACTATGTGACACGAAAAGGAGTACAGGCTAATATTGACAAAACCCAGGTGGAAGTTGAATCTGGGGATGAAGTGGTAGAAAGCGATGTCTCTGTAGAAGAGCCGACGCCAGGAACAGCAGAAAGTACAGCAAAGAATTTAACAAAATCGACAAATTTTTGGGAGGAGTTCAAACGGATGAACCAAACGCAACAACAGCAGAACTGGCAGATAGACCGGGATCGAGGAAGAGGCAGAGGATTCAAAGGAAAAGGCAAAGGCAGAGGAAATCAAGGAGAAGACGCAACCAAATCCAGTCACAAGTCAGGCGGGGCGGAAGCTGCAAGAGGAAACTTAACCCCTATGGGAGTGGAAACACGCGGTCAAAAAAGAAGAGGAAAATGAATCAACAAAATGTAATCAACTTGTCATCCCACTCTCTTTCCAAAAGTGAGCATGAGGTACTTCAATTTGGTCTTTCCTTTTGCCCCACCACTAACTTTTGCTATTCACAGGAACGCATAGACCTTTTTAAATTCACAAGAAAATTGAGGCTACATAAGTGGAATAAACTTAAGGTAAAAAATACTACCTCTATTCCATCTAGCATCAAACCAGACAGCGAAAGTATTACTGAAGTGGAATCCCTGATTACTTTGAAATGTCTAGAATTTGGAACCCCTGAAAATGAATCTATCAATGCTAAAACTTTAGGTTTTATTACCAATTTGAACTGTCCTAATTCTTTTAAACCAAAGTCCACATTTAATCCCTCTTTACCTACTTGTAGCATTGATACCTTTGAATCACTCATGATTGCTGATTTCAAACCTTTGGCAAAAGAGAAACATTGGTCAAAAGACAATCTGACTAAGTGTGAACGACTTGCCATAAAATCATTACGGGATGATCTCTCTGTTGTCATAAGACAATCTGACAAGGGGGCAATGTTGTTATTATGGATGTGAAGGACTATGTTGCGGAAGGTATGCGACAGCTGAATTGTGCAGACTGCTATGAAGTATCTTCATTACAAACTATCGAGAAAATGAATAACACATATTTCGAAATGCTAAAGAATTGGAAAGACCAAGGGCTGATTGAGTGGAATGAATACTCATTTCTTCTCAATTGCAATCCTAAGGTAGCGGTTTTATACCTTTTACCAAAACTGCACAAGAACTCAAAGAATCCTCCGGGAAGACCGATCGTATCTTCGATTGGCTCCTTGCTGGAGAATACATCAAGATACATCGATTACTTTTTGCACCCTTTTGTGGAGGAAGTCCCATCCTATTTAAAAGACAGTAGGGACTTTATTAACAAACTTAAGAATTTTGATTGGCATGACAATTATCTGTTTATTACACTGGACGTGTGCAGTTTGTACACGTCAATCAGACATGGCAATGGGATAGAGGCATGCCGTATGTTCCTGAAGAGAAGATCTATCTCTTATTTGGAGCATACGGAAATGATCATTCAAATGATGCAGTTTTGCCTCGAATAAAATTACTTTGTATTTAATGAGACATACTACCGCCAGTGTCAAGGACCAGCAATGGGAACTTGTTTTGCTCCCAGCTTTGCTAATCTATTCATGGCAAGCTGGGAGCAGCAAGTAGCGAGGACCAACGCCTTGTACCGCAGCCATGTGAAAGTATGGCTGCGGTACATAGACGACCTGTTTATCATCTGGGATGGTCCGGGTGACCTTGCTGAACTATTTATTCAAGAGCTCAATAGAAATTACCTCAGCCTAACCCTAGAAGGCAAAATCAGTGAATCAAAGGCAGCTTTTCTTGATTTATCTGTAGAAGTCTCTGAAGGTAAACTTGCGATGAAACTGTTCTGCAAGGAAACCGCAGGGAATACACTTCTTCATGCTGAAAGCAGCCATCCCAGGGCATTGATTCAAAGTATTCCGTTTGGCGAGTTCCTCCGGGCTCGGAGGAATTGCAGCCGGGACTCAGATTTTGTCCAGGAAGGGGAATGTATGAAAGAACGTTTTAGGGAGAGAGGTTACAAACAGAGTGTCATAGACCTTGCATTCGAAAAAGCGAGCAAGATCAGCCATTTGTCTTTATTGACCTCAGAACAGAAAAGTGGAAGGGAAGATAGTGAAACCATTAGATTAATTTCCACTTTCCCCTCAAAATCATGGAAAGTTCTAAAGAGTCTAAATAAACATTGGAAGGTCCTTAGGACTGAACCAACTCTGAATGATGCTCTGAAAGAGAGGCCATGTGTTACCTACCGAAGAGCGGACACACTTAGAAGGAAGGTGAGTCAAAATGAGGTTAACACGATTAGATCTAGTACCTCTAATATTCAAGGCTTTTACACTTGTATGAAGTGTAAAGCCTGTAGGTACAGTACAAGTGTGAAGAAAGTATACTATCCGGTAGAAGATAAAGAAAAAAACATTGAAAAACATCTCACCTGCCTATCGGAATACTGTGTATATGTACTAATGTGTCCCTGTCCTAAGAAGTACGTAGGAAGTACCATGTTCCCTGCCAAAACCAGGATTTTACAACACATGAGGGCCATTCAGAACAGAGAACAAAATTCACCTGTTGCTCTACACTTTGAGGAACTCCATGGTAGCAATCGTAACCTTCTCAAATTTTTCGTAGTTGATAAACTGCCTCAAATGAAGAGAGGGGGAGATAAGATTTGCAAGTTGCAACAGCTTGAGAACAGGTACATTATAAATCTAGATACTCTGATTCCGGGGGTCCTCAACTCTGAGGAAGAAATGGTATGGCACCTTGGAGAATGATGGTCAAGAAAATTCTGAAAATTCTTATTCCCTATTTGACATGAAAATAGTTGTAAATAATTTCAATACGGTTCTTCAATATTGTTCTTGAGTATGTTGGTTCTGCCTAAACACTGTTGATATATATTGTATGTTCCTGAACTCCTACGATACAACGTAACAATGATTTTAATTTTCCTTTTTTTCACAATGCTATTACACTGATTGAGGGTTGGACTCTCTTATGGAACATATATTGGCACATTCTCAAGAAATGGCATGAAGTATGCAATTCTGACAGGCTGTATCCCTTTTTTCTTGTTTTCCCCTGCCTATGTACAGGATCATGAAGAAATGTCATCTGAAGAAATATTTGATTTCCTGTTTTGTGAAAATACGTGAGACTCTTTGGAAACTGTCCCAAACTCCCACTGGGGAAGAGATAAGGATTTGAATATAGTCTCTGTTGAGCATATGATTTGTTCAAATGGGTTTAAAATTTTTGGTTGGAGTGACACACACTTATTGACTTATTATAGATAAGGACTTGCACAGACAATTTATTGTTTAATGGACTATGGTCACTCGGCCTTTCAATTAGAACATTTGTTGGTGTACTACAATTTGTATAAATTTATGGCTAGGACAGACCGTGAATCACGAGATATACACGCAAATACGGGGTAAGATAATGTTGAAAATGTTGCTGACATTTCTCATGAAAGGATAATATTGATTAAATAGCTGGTCCATAATACAAATAAGCAGGAGTGGGTAATCATCCACTTGGACTGGATATATCAGATACAATCAGCCTGCAAAACATCGTTATAAGATGGCCGCCAATGTTACAGGTTCCATGTCCTTTGTTTATGTTCACTCAGTTCACTGACATCACATGTGCACTTTGAAGGGAAATAACTTTATTTAAATGTTTCATTTTCGATACATGAGTTACCCGTGAGCAAGGCGAGCATTGATCGCCGAAACGCGTTGGGTTTTTTGATCCATGTTTTCTGTAAATTGACATGCTGGAACCGAAATGAATGAAAAAATAAAAACTTGAGCACACGCGCTTTCCTCGTTGGAATTTTGTGAAGGGCTGGAGTGGTAGTGCATTCGCACAGTGGCCGCTGTGCGTGGTGAGAAGCGTATAGTTTACAGGGCGACCTCTACCCCTGATATGCACCGCAGTCGCAGGTCCCAGTGAAACGGAGGAAGTGAATTGTTTATATATATATATATACGAAATGTGTGTGTGACTTGAACCTATATATAGGAAAACAGACGTAAGTAAAAATCAAGCGGAACGTTAAAGCCACGGCATTATGTTAAAATCCAGCAAACACCACATCCAATTAATATTTACTACAACCTCTACTGTGTGTTATATTTCTTCCAATAACTAAGGCAATATTATTTGGCTAATTAACAACCGTCAAAATATCTCTATCTCAAGAAAATATATGTACAGATTTCTGGTGGCTTTTGAGAGATGTCGCCTGCACTGCGCATCATCAAGTAAGAATTGTTACAACGCTGCAAAAGAAGCAAAAACTCAAAGGGGCATATTACCAAGGGTCATTAGCGCCGCTTTATCAGGACTTTTTCCCGCTAAAGCGGCGATAATTTGATCGCCCAATTACCAAGCTGTCGCTAACACCAGTTAGCGACAGCTAGTAGGCGATAGCGATCATCTCGGGGCCTGCTTTGCATGTCAGCAATGACATGCAAAGTGGGCGTGCCAAGATGTTAGCGACTGGAAAAAGTCGCTAATATCGCTATCTCCTATTATCAACAATGGCTTAGTTTTGGAAATATTTGCGCTAAGTGCGAATATCTCCAAAAGCTAACGCCTGCCCAGAGCACTTCTTAGCCATGTTATCCAATGGAAGGTGGATAACATGGCTAAGAGCATTGTCACGATAATGTGTAAATATCGCTGTATTTACAGCGATATTCACGCATTTCGCCTGCTTTTTATCATTTTAGAGATATACCTTGCTAATAGCAAGTTATCTCAGCGATAAAAACAGGTGAAGGGCGGCGAAAGAAATATTCCCACTAAGCCAACATAGCGATAATTATCACTAGTTGTTGGTAATATGCCCCAAAATTCCTTTATGACACGTGCTGAGGCCTCGTCATCAATTGCATCATACCACATTTTGCACGTTGCAATCTAATGTAGTGTTGAGATAGCCTGCATTTAATCATCATCACATTAACACCACCAACAAATCGGACCTGGCACCGCCCCATGAGGTTATGCCCCGTGTGGTTACAAGCTGCAAGTTCACTGATGCCTCCGATCTGTCATTCAAATGATTTTATCTGCATATGCTGGTACGAAAACCTTAGTAAAAGAACCTTCCACACAAAGGGCCACTTGTCTTGGAAAGGGCTCCCATTGCACAAGACGGGAAAGCGACCTCCTCTTGTACCTCAGTGGCTAACATCCATTCAGTTGTTGATACAAGCAAACGCTTCGGTCTTGTCTGGCTAAGTGGTTGGGTCCAACCAACTACAGTGTTATGCACAGTCGAAGACGACGATACAGAACGCATGATTCACAATTATTTTTTTTTTAGTAAGATTTTGGGGCATATTACGCACAACTAGCGATAATTATCGCTATGTTGGCTAGCAGGAATATTTCTATTGCTGCCCTTCACCTGTTTATATCGTTGAGATAACTTTCTATTAGCAAGGTATATCTCTAAAACGATAAAAAGCAGGCGAAATGCGTGAATATCGCTGTAAATACAGCGATATTCACACATTATCGTGACAATGCTCTTAGCCATGTTATCCACCTTCCATTGGATAACATGGCTAAGAACTGCTCTGGGCAGGCGTTAGCTTTTGGAGATATTCGCGCTTAGCGCGAATATTTCCAAAACTAAGCCATTGTTGGTAATAGGAGATAGCGATATTAGCGACTGTTTCCAGTCTTGGCATGCCCACTTTGCATATCATTAGCGATAATTATCGCTGACATGCAAAGCAGGCCCCAAGATGATCGCTATCGCCTTACTTGGTAATTGGGCGATCAAATTATCGCCGCTTTAGTGGGAAAAAGTCCTGATAAAGCGGCGATAATGGCCCTTGGTAATATGCCCCATTGTTTCTTACTCGTGTCTTTGAACGGCTTAAAAAGAATGTTATGTAAGTAGTTGTGCCCTACTAAGGATACACTGTGATTTATTTATAGTCTCATGAGCAAGACATGTTTCTTTTATGAAATACCTTTATGAATCATTACTATTAACCAGGGTCAGAATGGGGCCTAAAATTAGGCCTGGGCACCATAATAAAAGTGGCCCACATTAGCAAATTAGATATCTAAAAAAAAGTGTCCCACACTTGGAAACTGGAGTTGTTTTGCTCTTGTAACGGATGCTATATAGGTGCTTTGCAAGATATGGGGGGACTACATGCACTTGTGCTTGCTGTAGGCAATGTGTGTGGTAGTATCATGAATGTCCACAGTGAAAACCTGCCCACAAGCCCAAAAAACAACGCAAAAAACACAGGTCCACTCACAGACTTTTCAGACCAGCCCTATGGGGCACTGCATGACTTCCCTGCAGGCCTGCCCTACCGTGCTTTTAACATATTTCCATTGTCTCTCATGTTTCAAGTCCGCTTTCTCATTCCTGCCTCCTTGTTATTCATGTGGCACACTTCAATTGACCACTCCAGTCACAGATGGGTGTTGCCGTCTCTTTAATGTCTTGCCACCATTATGAATATCTCAATGCAAATAATCCTTCCATAGTTTATGCAAAATGAAATAATTTCGCAGTTATTTGTTCCCATTGCATTACCTATCTGTGCTGGGTCTGAAGTCCTAAATTTAGTCTTCCTATTGAAGAATTAATGTAACACGTGATGTATGCTACTGCACTTCACCTAGTTACACCAATAAACAGTAGAAAAAGGACCCTCATACTTTCCACAAAATTGTACCTTGTTTTTAAATGTTTGGCGCTGTTCTAAATGAAATAATGTTTACTGAATTACAACCTGGAAGCCCCGTTTAACTTAAATCCCAATACTTAGTGATTACTGGATCAAAGGCCCTAGTTAGATCAATAAAGATAGCTGCTGTAAATTGATTACCATCCAGGGCTATAAAAAATGTAATTGCTTACCTTAAGAGGAATAGCACCAGTGGAATGTGTGGGTCAGCCTAGGTCAATAATTATTTAAATTAAAGTCACATATTCCCTTACCCGAGCTGCGATGGCCAAGGCTCACAAATCGTGGTAATTTACCAGTTAAGCGAGACATATTAACATGTCAGCAGAAGGTTTAACAGTAATTGGGTCTGCAATTTTAAGAAGCCGTGGCCTCAGATTGTCAGCGTCACCATTTAAGTTTCAAATTAATCAATCTTGGAGTATTATGGATCTGAGGTCAGGATAATCACAGACCTCAATCCATGTTTTAGGCCGAGCGCACAATTACAGGCTACGTTTGACGCTGCACCTTGAAGCAGACAGTTTATCAGCACGAAGCGCTGTATACATTGGTGCCAGAAATATTATAGGTGCGTTTGGTCTATTGCACGACCTGCTTTCCATTAAATCAGAACAGTGGTCCCTAGATACAAAATACCAGCAATCTTATATACCAAAAGGTGGTTTATATGTGATAAAAGAAAAATTCATGAAAAATTAAAATCAAACTTATTAACAACAGCGCAGTCAGTAAAGGTGACAAAATGAGCTTGCTTGGCATCTTTTTTTGGTGACACAAAGGTTTCCAATAGTGGTCAAACTGCGTGTTCAAAACAAGAACAGCACAGCTTGTTGCAAAGTAATAAACAGTGCAAATAGGGTCCATAAAAACAGTCGAAGTTTCCACCCCTTAAGGGGATTTCGGGACCATCCTCAGGACTAGAAGGTTTTTTTAAGAGTTGGAAAGTTAGATGGTAAAAGCTTCAAGGCATTTTTGGGTAGAAATACTGCAGATGCATGTGAAAATTCTGTAATAAAAGGAGCCAGTATCACAAAGTGCTCCAAATGAAGACCTGAGGGCACTGAGTGTTTGAGTGAAAAGGATGAGAAGCCCTTATATATGGTGCAATGCCTCGGGGATCATGGTGTTTACCAAATGGAATGTCTAAACCAGGGGTCTCCAAACCGGTCCTGGAGGGCCGGATCCATGCCAGATTTTTAAAATTACTACATGTATCTCAATGGGGATATCCAAAAAATCTGGAATGGATCCGGCCCTGGAGACCCCTGGTCTAAACCGTCAGGATGTAGCTGGCACTTGGGAGGCTAAAATAGAGAGCACCCCACTTGCAGGAGTGCCCTGGAAGGAAGCGCGATGGGTAGCAAGGAATCCCCCAATCAATGCTCCACAAGAAAACTTAGGAAAGCAATGAGCCCTGGGCCATTTCCATTTTTGACCAAGATAGTTGAACCCAAGCCAACAGATACACAGGGACGAATAACGTTGCAACTGACAATTCAATCTATGCCAATATTGTTTTTGGTACAGCAGTTTGTTTTTCATATAAAATATACACAGAGCATTGAGTTACTTAGCACACTCAGCATTGAGAAATCTGTTACATTACTTAAGAAATGGGAGGCCTGATCTATCAACTGTCTCCCATGCAAGGCCTGCACTTTGTGGAAGAAAAATACATTCTCCAAAAATAAAAATGACATTATGAGTCACACATTTTTACGAAAAAAATTTAATTGTCATTGTGAGTCACAGAAATCTTTCTAAATCACAATGTCAACACTGGTCCTGTAGAAATTGCATGGAGAAGGCAAAGAGGGGGGGGGGCTTTCCTTGTGATTCACAAGGAAACCCATCAGTAGTTTGCAACTGCCATTGCCAGTCACTTAGCATATTGAAAGTGGAAGCTAATTTTGGAGGGGCAGTTGTCACTGTGTAACTGCAAGTTCTGGGCTTTGGGGTCAGCAAAGGACAGATACAAGGACCACTGCTTGCTACTGCTAACAAGTATACTTATCTGGGAGTACAATTCTCAGACACTGGGAGACCAACACTGTAGGCCAAAGCACTTGAGGCTAGAGCGGCCAAGGTTACACATGCTTTATGCAAATTAAATTGTAAGCTTCTAAGCAACTCAATGGAGGGCATTCAACGAGTAATGCAAGTAAAGCTAATTTCAACAGTGAGCTGTGGCCATCTTGCCTTTCCTGGCCTGCTCACCGATAAATTAGAGCGCCTGCACACCATGGCTTTCAGAAAGGTTTTTAAGCTCCTATACCCAGCAAGGCACCCACTGATCCTCCTGGAGCTCAATATCCTAGCAATGGATATTGAATGTAAAAAAGATACAGTTAAATGTTATCATGGTATGATCAAGGTAGGACATGGCACAATCAGGGAAGCATTACAAATAGCTTTTACCAATAACACTAGTCGCTGGGCAAGGTATCTCTTAATGGCCAACAAGACATTGGCTCTGCCAGCTGATCACATAACGGACATATACTTAACAATGGCTGGTCCTAAAAAGCCTGTTAAAAAAGCAGGGCAAGAACACCTCAAGGCAACAGGATCTCAAACGGATTACATATATCCCTGGCGCAGAGGGCTTCGTATATTCACACGAAGCCACCTCATGTCAACCATACCTCAAGGCAGGATTGGGAAGGCAAGCCCTACAGAACGTTCTGAGAACTGGGGGCCTCATTTATGAAAAGTGACGCATCGCTGCGTGAAAACAGCGATGCGTCACTTTTCACTGCGCACTCCTTGCGACACCAATGATGCGTCATATTTAATGTATGGCGCATCATGTCGCAAGGAGTTACAGATACGTCAGTATTTCTGACGTATCTGTAAGCGCAAAAGTGACGCATTGCTGGAGTGTGTCACAATAGTGACGCAACTCCAGCAATGCGTCCTTTCACATGGGGAAAGCCCCATGTGAAAGGGCTTGCGTCAGTCTTACGCCTGCTGTGAGGCAGGCGCAAGATTTTGATGCAACAGCATCCTAAAAGTGACGCAGTGAAATCTCATAGATTTCACTGCGTCACTATTACGAGGCTTTTTGCGGGGGAACGCCCCCTCTGCATACATTATACCTGACCCAGGTATAATGTGGTGCAGGGATTTAAAAATTGACGCATCTACCTAGATGCGTCACTTTTTAAATATGGTACAACAAGGCAAATTTTTTACACCGCTGGTGCGTCACAAAAAGTGACACACCGGCGGCACAAAACTGACGCAAGGCCTTCATAAATAAGGCCCCAGGCTCATAACATTACCAATACAAGACTACAGGGCTCACTGGAAAAACACACTGCCAAGAAGTAGTGGATGTCGCTTGTGCCAATACCACATAGAATCTGCTGCACACCTCATCTGTTGTTGCCCAGTTCTGTTGGGCCAGCAGCGACTATATTTAAGAACTTTGTTCCTTCAAAATGCCGTAAGATCCTGCAAGGAGGCTCTAATGTTCATCTACACCCCCACAGTGCCAATGGAGCTCGCACAAATTGCGAAGTTCTATGCAGCAGTAGGAAGGACTCTATGATTAACGCAAGAATTGATGATGAAAGTAAAATAATACATGAGCCACCAATCATCTACTGTGGCAGTAACATTGGCATCATGATTCTATACTCTGTCCACCTGCACTATTACATATTCTTCTATATCGTATAGTTTTCTTTGGCAGGTCTACTGTCCCTCAATTTATCCCATATGACTGCCTATGCATACAATAATCACAGGCATACCTCTACGACACTTTATTGCATGCTCACACACCTATGCCTCTCAGTTCTACCCAGTGATGCCCCTTTGTTTTTCTTTTACGTTTTTTCACTGTTTCTTTATGGCTCACACATTTTTCATCCCATACGTTTGCCCACGTACATAGTAATTACACTCATGCCTGTATGACACCCTATTGCACGTCCACATACCCATGCCTTTCAGCCTTGCTCGGTGATGTCCCTTCACTTCTCCGATGCATTTTCAGACGTTCTTAACAATTTTGGGGTCAATCATGTTTTTAATACATTTTAGACCTTTTAATAATCAAATGTATTTTTTACGATGTAATATGCACTGTATTTGTAAATAATTTTAGGTAATCATACAATAAAGAATATTTACCAAGAGCAACACTGCTTGCTACCTTAGATGTACCTCTTTTTTCTCAGATTTGATCATTGTTCCTTTATTGGCACCTTATGAATGCAGTGATGAAATTTACTGTAATTAGCAATCCTAACTTTCATTGCAAACGTTAGCCTCCCCCAAGCCATCACTTAGTGCAGGACTACTATGGTGCTTGGATGCAGTAAGACTGGGGCACCCCTGCTCAAAACAGAAAATGCAAAGAGACTCTGACCGAGGCAACAAAATCCTTACCATTATTCGCACTGATATCTTGTACATTTCTGTGCATGATTAGAACTACTGAAAGTGTAATCAATTTGCTATTGGATGACAGCAAACAATTGGTCTGACCTCGCGGTAAATTGCGAATTCGCAAATTTAAATTGGATGTTGAAATGCATTTAAGGAATCTCTAATAGAGATTCCTTAAATGTAATTCCTCGCACATTTGCGTCATCGCAATTAGCGATTTTTGCATTTGGGATGCTGAATCCCAAATGCAAAAATCGCTCTCGCAAAGGGCCGGATTCTCAGAATCCGGCCCCTTGCGAGCGCAATTTAGGTTCATGAATCGGGCGGTAAGAGTGTTCCACATTCTCCCTATCTCTCTTCTTGTTGTTGTGTACTCATTATCATTGACAGGACAAAAGTAACTCTTGCCAGTACCTATTAACTTTAGGGCACTCCACAACCATGTGAAAGAAAGCAGCATATTACCCTACAGTTTGCCAGTTCACTAGAGATTCCAAGGATCTATGGTCCCCATTTGGGTGTGCGAAGCACATGAAAATTTGAGTTTTTGAAAACAAAAATACTTGGAGCCAGCGAAGGCTAATTTCAGAGCTGCTTTATAAACCATGGGTTCAAGGTATGTTCACTTGACCTTTTATACTGAAGGCACATTTTCCCAGAGGTGGGGCTCAAAGCTCCTCCCTAATTTGATGGCAGACATGACAACATCTTTCCAGCCAATCAAAATGCATTGGTACATGAATCAGAACCCTAATCAAATGCTCCCCACTGCAATGGGCTTCCTGTCTTTTTCAAACTTCTGTGGACCCTGTATGAACCTAAGCCTGTAAAAAGTGAGCAATATACATAAGAGTACATTAACTATTCTCATAAACTACTGAGGAGACTGACATAAATTATAAAATTGCCCTATTCCATGGCAAGTTCAAGAATCAAGCCAAGTTTGTTGTAAATGCAGTCCGCACTTTTTTGCTGTAATGGTGAACAGAATTCATATGGAAGATTGAATGGAACACAACTCTTATTTCCATAACTTTTGCCTGTCTGGATGGATTTGTACAGAACTCAAATTTCCAAATCTATACTGGATACACCAAATCGTACCAAACTTTGATTAGATTTATTGTGCAGAAGGCTGATAGCCAGAAACCGGTCCTTGGATGCTTGATTCCGGTCTGGGAAAGACATGGCTTGGTAGTTCGGGCTGGACTGTTCCCATGAGGCACAGGGTCAAGGCTGATTTGCATGTTATGTTATGTTATGTTAAGTGAAACTTCTTAAGCGCACTAACACCAGAGGTTTCTTGGCGCTAACTGACAGAACAAAAACAGAATCCCAAGGCAGAAACTAACCGGTGCTGGAGAACAGAAAAGTTTTTAAAAGCTTCCTGAATTGGAATAAGGAACCATTAGATTTAATGACTATTGGAAGAGAATTCCAGAATTTAGGTGCGAGGTGGGCAAAGCGACGGCCCCAACCTTGCTGGTTTTGACTTTCGGAGTGACAAGTAGGTGATGATGAGCTGACCGAAGGTTACGTGCAGGTTGGTACGGAGTGATCAGTGAGCTAAGAAAGGCAGGACTGGTGCAGTGGAGGGATTTGAACGTAAGACAGCCCAACTTAAAGGCCGCCCTCCGTTCTACTGGCAGCCAATGGAGCTTATGAAGCAAGGGCTTCGCAGACTGCCATTTTGGGACTTTGAAAATAAGACGGGCTGCCTGGTTCTGCACAACCTGGAGACGGCCCACAAGAGAACATGGGAGTCCGTGATAAAGGGAATTAGAAAAGTCCAGGCGGGAAAGAACCAGGGACATGACAACCTGGGCCAGTGCCGCATGTGGTAGTAGGTGCCTGATCTTCCGGATCTTTCGGAGCTGGAACATACATGAAGAGATCGTGGCACCTACTTGGGCTTTAAGCGAGAGCTCGGCATCGATTGTCACTCCAAGGCTCTTCACCGTCTTGGCCGGAGCAGGAGGGGGGCCGAGCTCAATGGGCCAGAACTGCGGACCCCAGTAAGCAGCACTGGAACCAGGGAGAAGGAGCTCAGTCTTCCCAGGATTAAGTTTTGTTGGTTGTGATTCACCCACTGCTGAATGTAATAATAATAATAATAATAGTGGGTCTTGTAGAGCGCAATGGTGACGCACAGCGGCGTGTCCCCGCGCTGAGATGTGAGCGTGTTCAGAGGGAGTTCTGAGGGGAGGGCCCGCTATCTGGTATAGAGATATGTTTTCAGCTTGGCTCTGAAGATAGACTCTGATGGTTCCAGACGCAACGCTACTGGAAGTTTATTCCAGCAGGATGCGGCGAGGTACCTGAAGGATCTGCCACCCATCCTTGCTCTGGACACCTTTGGAATAGTTAGGCGCCCTGAGCCAGAGGATCTTAGCGCGCGGGATGGCTCGTATTGTGTCAGGAGACCCTGAAGAGGAAGGGGTGCCCTGCCATTAATAATCCGATGACAGGTGCAGAGGGCTTTGAATTCTACCCTGCTCCTGACCGGAAGCCAGTGCAAGGCCTGGAGCGCGGCTTTGGAGGCTGATCTTCTAGGTAGTCTGAGAACTAGCCGGGCAGCGGCATTTTGCAAGACCTGTAAGCGGCTCAGATTCTTCTCGGGGATTCCTAGATAGAGGAGGTTGCCATAGTCCATCTTGGACGTGACTAAAGCATGCACTAGTGTTCGGCGGGCTCTGGTGGGAAGGAGCTCCAAAACCTTCCTGAGAGTCTTAAGGATCCCGAAACAGGTGCCGACCACCCGGTTGACCTGGGGGCCAAAGGTAAGATCGGAGTCGAACCAGACACCTAAATTCCTCGCCTCCAGGCAGGGGGTAGGTGCTGGTCCCAAGCAAGGAGGCCACCACGCTGACGTCCACGCCGCCCGGTCTCCCCCTACCACCAGCACCTCAGTCTTGTTGCCGTTAAGTTTAAGGCAGTTGGCAGACATCCAGGCAGCAAGATCTTGCATGCATGCTCTGAAGATGTCCGCCGCAAGGCCGGGTGCACGCGATAGGGAGATGACCAGCTGCGTGTCGTCAGCGTATGACACCATGCGCAGACCGTAGCTCTCCACTATGGAGGCGACCGGGGCCACATATAGATTAAAAAGCGTTGGGCTTAGGGACGAGCCCTGTGGAACCCCCTGATCCAATGCCACTCGCCTGGAATAGCAGTCGCCCTGCCTGACTTGGAAACCTCGGCCCGATAGGAACGACTGAATCCATTTTAGCGCTGCATCACCCATCCCTGCTTTGTTCAGACACTGTAGCAAGGTGGAATGTGCTACAGTGTCGAACGCAGCGCTGAGGTCCAGCAGGATCAGGGCCATAGTGTGGCCCTCGTCGGCCCCCTGCCTGATGGATTCGGAAGCCATGAGGAGTGCTGACTCAGTCGAATGTCGAGGTCTGAATCCAAACTGGGTGGCGTGAAGGAGATTAGACTCTTCCACAAACTGCATTAGCTGCCGATTCACCAACTTCTCCGCCACTTTCGAGAAGTAGGGAAGGAGGGAGATGGGACGCAGATTCTCCAGCTTTTCGAAGCTGATATTAGGCTTCTTGCGGAGGGGGAGCACCACTGCTTGTTTCCATTCCCAAGGCACAGTGCTGGACCTGAAGGAAATGTCCAACAGGTGCCTGATATATGGCTCTAGTGTTGTCAGGCTATCCCCCAGCCGTTTAGGAGATGCTGGGTCCCGTGGGGAACCTGATTTCACTGATCTACATATGTTGATCAGGTCTTCAGCTGGCGGGGTAGAGAAATTAAGCAGCAGCTTGTGACCATCTTCCTCTCTAACTGACGCCTCGAACTTTCCATCTACCGCTGGTTGGGCAGGGAAGGCGGAATAGATTTTGGACACTTTGTCGCTAAAGTAGTCGGCAATGCGGTTGCAGGCAGCCACAGAGCAGTCCTCTGATCCCGCTGAGGATTTGGGGACAGCAAGAGATTTGTATACACAGAACAGTTCTTTCGCTGAGTTCTCTGCATCCAAAATTCTTTCGGCATAGTGGGCAGTTTTCGTTATCCTGATAAGATTGTGATATGCTCGTCTGTGGATGAGATATCTCTCTCTCTCCTGATTGTCATAGGCTTCCCTCCACTGCCTTTCCGCACGCTTACACTCCCTCTTGGCACCCCGCAATTCCTCGTTAAACCATGGTGCCGATCTCTGTTTACGACCACCCTTCTTTGGATGGTCTAACGGGGCCGTTTGGTCCAGCGCAGCCGTGATGCGGTCGTTAAGTAGTTTGTTTACCGAATCCGCATCATCGCCTCCAGTGGGGCCATTGGCTATAAGAGCCTCATTGAATTTGGCCAGGGAAAACCTCGCCCATTTGCGCCTGGGATGGTTAAAGGGAGTGGGAGCAGTGACCTTGTTCTTAGGGAGAGAGATTTCAAAAGGCACCAAGAAATGGTCAGTCCACGGGAGAGGCACTGGGGGAGCCACCCTAACTTCCTCCCAGTTCGCAAAAACTGGGTCGAGCAGATGACCATGTTGGTGTGTAGGAAGGTGGCCCTTTAGCTCTAACTGTAATGCTTGAAGATCCTGCCGGAACTCCATCGCTCCCTTGTCTAGTGAATCTTCGAGGTGCATGTTAAAGTCTCCGAGTAGCAGAAACTTGTCTCTCCGCAGCGCCATCTCTGTGGCACACTCTATGAGAGTGCCCTTAAACCTAGCCAGGGGGCCAGGCGGGCGGTAGACTAAATAACCCTTCACAGTAGTACCCCCATTGATTTTTATCGTGAACATCCCCACCTCACTTGCCGCCAAGTGGACGGATTCAATTTGACAGGCAAGGTAGTGTTTAAATGCAAGCGCTATGCCTCCTCCTCTGCCCTCAGGTCTATCCAGTCTTACCATCAGATAATCATCCGGTAGTGCCTGAATGATATCAGGGTCAGAGTGTGTATCCAGCCAAGTTTCTGTAAGAAATAACAGGTCCAATTGTCTGTCCACGAGTAAGTCGTGGATGTCGAACTTATGGCAGCGCAGCGACCTCACATTAAGCAAACCGCACAAAAGGGTGGGGCTGTCCCGGGTATCTGCCATTGCAGTGCAGAACCGGAATTGGCAGAATCTGCAGCCTGTGTCCACCCCTGTATGCATGCTGTGGAGCCCGTCACTACATGTGACGGAGGACAGATTCAACAGCTCGTCCCTACTCCACCGGATCCGGTTAACAGGACCAGGGGCTTTGGCCCTGGGCCGTGTCCGGTCGCGGACGGGCGCAGACGGGCTTGGCTTAGGCGCGGCTTCGGCGCGCGCCCAGCGTGCCCGCTGCGCTCGTCCGCTGCGCTTCCTAGGCCAGGGTACCATTTTGTAGAGTCAAGGTCGGGCGGGTCTGAGCACTAGAGTGCTCGCCCAGCTCGTCCCCCTCACCCAAGATGGCGGGACCGGTGAGGAGGGAACGGGGGTTCGCGCCCTGCTTCTACAATGTCAGTTTTTAAAACACAATGGAGCAGTTTTTTTTATACAAGCACTCTGTATTAAACCAATAGCAGCAATTTAAAATAATAGCAGCAATTTAGTGAACCTAAAAACAGTCCCGGCTTTCCGCCTCAGGACAGCACTCTTACCGCGCTAACAATCAGCAGGGGCACGGGTGCGAGGAGCTTTTGTAGAGTCAAGGTCGGGCGGGTCTGAGCACTAGAGTGCTCGCCCAGCTCGTCCCCCTCACCCAAGATGGCGGGACCGGTGAGGAAGGGAACGGGGGTTCGCGCCCTGCTTCTACAATGTCAGTTTTTAAAACACAATGGAGCGGTTTTTTTTATACAAGCACTCTGTATAAAACCAATAGCAGCAATTTAAAATAATAGCAGCAATTTTGTGAACCTAAAAACAGTCCCGGCTTTCCGCCTCAGGACAGCACTCTTACCGCGCTAACAATGTGGGTCATAATAGAGTGAAAATTATTGACAGCTTGTGGGGAGTGAAGTGGGAGGACGATCTGCAGATCGTCCGCATAGTTGAAAACTGTAGCGTCCCAGCATTGAAGTGAGTGAATGAGGGGGCGGAGGTACAAATTAAATAATAAAGGGGAAAGAGAGGAACCTTGGGGGACACCACAGGTGATGGGGGTTTTGGACGCAGTGAATGATCCCAAACGAACGGCTTGGGTTCTGCCGGTGAGAAATGACTCCACCCACCCAAGAGCGAGGCCCTGGATGCCAGCCTGTTCGACACGGTGGAGAAGGATGTTGTGATCCACCGTGTCGAACGCGGCAGATAGATCCAGAAGTACCAGGGCCTGAGGACTTCCCGCATCAGCATTCCTCCTCAGGGTATCCAGAACAGCCAGGATTACAGCTTCCATGGAGTGGGCCGGTCTAAAGCCCGCCTGATTGGGTTCAAGGAAGTGTGAACTCTCGATGAAATTATAGAGACATCTAGTGACATGAATTTCGATAAGTTTAGACAGGTAGGGCAACAGAGATATTGGGCGATAATTGGTGAGTTCTGTAGGGTCCACGCCAGGCTTCTTCAAAAGGGGCACGAGAATGGCCTCCTTGAAGGAGCTGGGAACCGTGCCACTGGAGAAAGATCTGTTCAGCAGGGGTAGTATACACTCAGGTAATTTTAGACAGATGTCTCGCAACACCGAAGGAGGGCAATGGTCATTCGGGGAGCCTGATTTTACCCGGATAGCCAGTTCCGCTAAGGTGGTGTGATCCAAGGCAGGGAACTGCGTGAAGGACAATGGGTTATTACAAGAAGTGTCAGGTGGTGGTGGCTGTGAAGGGGACATAATTGAATCTTTTATTTTAATAATTTTTTCAATGAAAAAAAGATTGAGGGCATCACAGGTCTCTATGGTAGGGGTTTGAGCTGGGAGGGTCCTATCGTCTGAGGTAAGCTCATTCAAGATCTTAAATACCTCTCTAGATTTGTTATTAGCAGAGAGAATTCTGTGGGAAAAATGCTCAGATTTTGCTGAAAGGATGGCCTGCTTATACTCTTTGCGGGCAGCTACGTATCTCAGTCTGGATGCCACAGAATAATCGCGTCTCCATATGCGTTCCCGCTGACGAACCTCAAGTTTGTACTTCTTGAGGTCGTCAGAGAACCACCTATGGGAATTGGGGTGTCTGGTGCGAGGAAATGTGATTAGGGGGGCGAACTGGTCACTGGCTGTCTTCAGCCAGTGGCCAACGTTAGCGTCCATTGCATTAATATTGTCATGGGTGCAGATGGTAGGACGAGTACTGTCCAGGGTCGCTAAGAAGCCTATGGAATCATAGGCATTCCATTTACGTGAGCGGCCGCCTGCCATCAAGGGAGCCATGGTCTGCCCCATAAGGGTAATGGTGGTATCAATTATATGATGGTCTGACCAGACACATGGGGAAATAAGAGGCTGGGAAAGAGTTAAATTGGTGGTCCAAACATGATCAAGTGTGTGGCCTTTGATATGGGTGGGCGAAGAGATATGTTGCGTTAGGTTCAGGCTGGTAAGAGTCTCAAACAATTCCAGGGCGTGAGGCCCAGCGTTGGCATAGTTAAACCAATAATTAAAATCCCCAAAGAGGGCAAGACTAACATGTGAGGTCAGAAGAATGGAAAGCTGTTCGCTAAGACTATTGGAAAAAGTCGGCATGGGGCGTGGAGGCCGATAGAGGAGAATAAGTGTAAGAGCTCCAGCGTCCGTTTCCAGACTAATAGTCAGATTTTCTACTTCTGGTAGTGCCAGGGGGGAGGAGGATATCAAACTAAGACGTTTCGAGATAATAGCTGCCACTCCACCACCAGGGTGACCAGAGGAGCGGTCCATATGGAGGATGTAATAGTCAGGGGGAAGGGCAGCCAGGATATCAGGGAGAGAGTCCGCAGAGAGCCAAGACTCGGTCAGCAAAAGTATATCCGGTTTATCATTTGTTAGCAAAATAAAAATGTCAGATTGGTGTTTCACCATGGAGCGGGTATTTAAGTACAATACCCTGATGGAAGTCTGGCTCCTCGGTGGGTCTACTGAGGACATATGGGGACCCGGGGATGGGGTACCTGTACGTGAAGTGCCAGCGGCAGTGACCCTCCTAATGGTGTTTGGAGAAAGTGCAGCAGGGGGAAAAAGTGAATCCCGAAGAAACTTGGCTGAATAAGTGATGTGTTGGCTAGCGAGTCTAGGCCCGTGGCCCGGCCTGGCGCGGACGGGCGCAGACGGGCTTAACTCAGGCGCAACTCCGGCGCGCCTTCATCATGCCCGCTGCGCTCGTCCGCTGCGCGGCCGGGAATGGGGTATCATGATGTAGGGAGGGGAGGGGGCGTGACAGGGGGGAGTGGCCAGAAGACAGCACCGGCAACCCTCCGAACGCCCAAGATGTCAGCAAGCCCTCGCCCGTCCCCGCTCCAGCAGCTTGCAAGGCAGTGAAGGGGAGCGATCAGCGGGAGGCGTTCCAAGAAGGTGCAGGTGAGAGTCTTTGAAGCACAGGCAGTAAGTGTCCAAAAAACGTTGCTCCCAGGCGGACGTCACGGGAGATAAAAGCAGAGTCCGAAATGCACTACATAAATTGAAAGTTAAAAGCAAAGGAAACGTTGCTCCCGGCAGGACGCCAAAGGGAGATCTGTGCTGCAAGAGTCAGGGTAGCGCGGCACTAGCGAGCACCAGAAATAGATTACCAGGGGGGAGTGGCCAGAAGACTGCACCGGCAACCCTCCGAACGCCCAAGATGTCAGCAAGCCCTCGACCGTCCCCGCTCCAGAAGCTTGCAAGGCAGTGAAGGGGAGCGATCAGCGGGAGGCGTTCCAAGAATGTGCAGGTGAGAGTCTTTGAAGCACAGGCAGTAAGTGTCCAAAAAATGTTGCTCCCAGGCGGACGTCACGGGAGATAAAAGCAGAGTCCGAAATGCACTACATAAAATTGAAAGTTAAAAGCAAAGGAAACGTTGCTCCCGGCAGGACGCCAAAGGGAGATCTGTGCTGCAAGAGTCAGGCCTTTAGCCAGTGTCTGACCTAGGGTGGTGTGGAGTGCAAATAAACGATGGATTTAGGCCCAGATATTTGTACTGGGGTGAATGTAAGACATTGTTCTGTACTCTGTCCATCAACTGTGTTTTTTGCAATTTTCACCCCGAGTGGGCTGGGGATGCTCAGACGTGAGTCCCAGGCTCTCCACATCACTGGAGTCGAGCTATTCTGGCTGAAGAAGGCTGATAACCAGAAACCGGTCCTTGGATGCTTGATTCCGGTCTAGGAAAGACATGGCTTGGTAGTTCGGGCTGGACTGTTCCCATGAGGCACAGGGTCAAGGCTGATTTGCATATAGCCAGTGTCTGACCTAGGGTGGTGTGGAGTGCAAAAAAACGATGGATTTAGGCCCAGGTCTTTGTACTGGGGTGAATGTAAGACATTGTTCTGCATTCTGTCCATCAACTGTGTTTTTTACAATTTTCACCCCGAGTGGGCTGGGGATGCTCAGACGTGAGTCCCAGGCTCTCCACATCACTGGAGTCAAGCTATCCAGGCTGAAGGAGGCTCATAGCCAGAAACCGGTCCTTAGACGCTTGATTCCGGTCTGGGAAAGACATGGCTTGGTAGTTCGGGCTGGACTGTTCTCATGAGGCACAGGTTCAAGGCTGATTTGCATATAGCCAGTGTCTGACCTAGGGTGGTGTGGAGTGCAAAAAAACGATAGATTTAGGCCCAGATCTTTGTACTGGGGTGAATGTAAGACATTGTTCTGCATTCTGTCCATCAACTGTTTTTTGCAATTTTCACCCCGAGTGGGCTGGGGATGCTCAGACCTGAGTCCCAGGCTCTCCACATCACTGGAGTCAAGCTATCCAGGCTGAAGAAGCTGATAGCCAGAAACCGGTCCTTGGATGCTTGATTCCGGTCTGGGAAAGACATGGCTTGGTAGTTCGGGCTGGACTGTTCCCATGAGGCACAGGGTCAAGGCGGATTTGCATACAGCCAGTGTCTGACCTAGGGTGGTGTGGAGTGCAAAAAAATGATGGATTTAGGCCCAGATCTTTGTACTGGGGTGAATGTAAGACATTGTTCTGCATTCTGTCCATCAACTGTGTTTTTTGCTAATGACAATACCAGCACAACTTTGAACCATCACACTTCTACAAGATTGACAATTCAGATTGTTTGAGGGCCCCCAAAGCAATAAGAATGGCTTGGTTCGTAGGAGTCAGTTGTGTTTTAATGTATATTAAATTAATGAACAACTGTTGTACTGCTCATCTCTAGTTTACACAAACAGCACCACCATATTGCAGGTGTCATAAGTGCTAGTGTTGACAAATAATTGTTGGTGCCGATTAACGGAAATCTCCGGCCCAAATTAACCACAGTTTATAAATACTATGGTAGGGCAGGTCGCCCACCTACTGCCGAACAGCTCCACCTGTCTTTCTGCTCGCCGCTGCTCGGAGACGAGTTCGAGCCTTCTGTGCCCTGACTGCCTCTGCCCGCCGCTGCGCTTTCTTTTACTGTATTATTATTTGGGGTCTTTTTCCTCTTTGTATTTTGCCATTTTCTGTACTGTATTCACAGCCCCAGTCCTTCTGTTCACCCCACCCCCCTTCCTGTTCTGCACCCCTGTTTTTTCCCACCGCTGCCCCCTGCGGCCGGCCCCTTCGTTGCCCCGCTCCCGCCTCCCAGCTCCTCCTCCCTCCCTCCCTGCCTTTAATGGCGGCTGCGCTCAGCGGGCGTGCTGAAGGTGCGCCAAAGGCACGCACGTCTGTGCCCGTCCACGCCTGGACTGCGCCCGAACCCCTGGACTCCACGAACGCCACGACACCAGAATCCACTATGACGCCAGCACCCTTTTCGCACTCAATGCCGGCCGAAACCCCACCTGCTTGTACGCAGCCCCGAAATGGACTCACGGACCCTTCTCCTGCCGCACCTGCAGCTTCACCTGCGACAGAACCACCAAACCTCTGAGGACCGGATCCAACCACCTCCGCTGCATACTCAACACCCGCTCCTCATGAAAACACGCCGTCGAACTCTGGAATCTGATCGACACCTCTGCTCCAGACGTGGCCTTCCTGACCGAGACCTGGTGGAATGACTCCTCGGCACCCAACATCGCCGTAGCCATCCCGGAAGGCTACAAGATCACCAGCAGGGACCGCGCCAACGAAGTCGGAGGAGGAATAGCCATCGGCCACAAAATCCACCCTCAAGGTCTCCACTCATGCAGACGACACCCTCAACAGTGTCAAACACCTGCACTTCCGGATCCAAACTCACCAACACCACCCTCAGAGGAACACTCATCTACAGACCCCCGGACCACGGGCTCAGTTCAGCGACTCCATCTCCAACCTCGCCAGCACCCACGCACTCGCCTCAACGGACTACATCCTCCTCAGGGACCTGAACTTCCACCTCGAGAACAACAACGGCGCAAACTACTCAACCTTGATCGACAACCTAGCCAACTTCGGCCTCAGACAACTCGTCACCACACCCATCCAGGCCGCCGGCCACACGCTGGACCCAGTCTTCTCCACAGGCTCCCACACACCTTCAACCACACCACCGAACTCCACTGGACCGACCACCGCTGCATCCATTTCACCTTCAAGAAACCAACCACACACCACCATACCCAAAAGCTTCCTCGCCGCTGCTGTAGCAAAGTCACCGACGACCAGCTGATCACCACCCTCCCCCAGAACCCCTCCACCAACGCGAAGCCGCAGCCCGCAACCTCAGACAGTGGATCGAAGACTGCACCAACACCCTCGCCCGCTTAAGAAACCATCCACCAACCACACCAGCAAAAGAGCCACCTGGTTCACTGATGAGCTCTAGAGCTCCAAACGTGCATGCCAGAAACTGGAGAAGACATGGCTCCACGAACGCACACCGGACAACTACGCATCCCACAAGGACGCCACACGCAGACATCACCACCTCATCAGACTAGCCAAGAGAGGCTCCTTCAAAAACCACCTGGACAACAACGCACACGACAGCAAAGAGCTCCTCAGCATCGCAAAGGGACTTTCCAACCCCAGCGCCAACACCAATGACATCCCACCTTCACAAGAACTGTGCGACTCACTAGCCATCTTCTTCCACCGCAAGATCGCTGACATCCATGACAGCTTCAACACCACGACCATCCCTACCACGCCAGTCGCCACCTCCCCTGCGAACACCACCAGCGCCAACCGCCTGACCTCCTGCGCCAACGTCAACGACGACGAGACACGCAAGGTCATGAACTCCATCCACTCAGGATCTCCTTCAGACCCTTGCCCACACCACGTATTCAACAAAGCAGACGCAGCCATCGCACCCCAACTACGGAAGGTCAACAACATCTCCTTCAAACAGCGACATTCCCAGAAAGCTGGAAGCATGCCGAAATCAATGCCCTCCTCAAGAAGCCCAAAGCAGACCCCAAGGACCTCAAGAACTTCCGGCCCATCTCCCTGCTCCCGTTCCCGGCAAAGGTTGTTGAGAAAATCGTCAACATCCAATTGGCCCGCCACCTGGAGGACAACAACATCTTAGACCCACCCCAATCCGGATTCAGATGCAACCACAGCACAGAGACAGCCCTCATCGCCGCCACAGACGACATCAGGCGCCAACTAGAAAATGGCGAAACATCAGCCCTCATCCTCCTGGACCGATCAGCTGCCTTCGACACGGTATGCCATCACACTCTACAAACACGCCTCCTAGAAGCCGGAATCCAAGAGAAGGCCCTGGACTGGACCACGTCGTTCCTCTCAGGCAGAACCCAGAGAGTACGCCTCCCACCCTTAAGATCCGAAGCCACCAACATCATCTGCAGCGTCCCCCAGGGCTCATCCCTCAGCCCGACGCTGTTCAACATCTACATGGCCCCCCTCGCACAAGTGGCCCGCCATCACAACCTCAACATCATCTTCTACGCCGACGACACCCAACTCATCCTCTCCCTCACCAAGGACCCACTCGCCGCCAAAACCAGCCTCCACGACGGAATGAAGGCCGTTGCCGACTGGATGAGGAGCAGCCAGCTGAAGCTGAACTCATACAAGACGGAGGTCCTCACCCTCGGACCCACCCCCTCACCCTGGGACGACTCCTGGTGGCCAACCACAATGGGAACAGCACAAACAGCCACTGACCATGCACGTAACCTAGGCTTCATCCTTGACTCCTCCCTCTCCATGTCGAAACAGGTCAATGCTGTCTCCTTCTCCTGCTACAACACCCTCCGCATGCTCCGCAGGATGTATAAGTGGATCCCGACCGAAACAAGAAGAACGGTTACACATGCCCTTGTCAGCAGCAGACTGAACTACGGCAACGCACTCTACGAAGGAATTTCAGCCAAAAATCTACGCCGACTACAACACATCCAAAACGCCTCTGCCCGACTGATCGTCAACGTCCACCACCGCAATCACACATCACCCCCCACCTGAGAAACCTACACTGGCTCCCCGTCGACAAGAGGATCACCTTCAAGCTCCTCACACATGCACACAAAGCACCCCACAATGCCGGACCAGCCTACCTGAACAGCAGACTCAGCTTCCACACCCCCACCCGCCAGCTCCACTCCGCCAGCCTCGCCCTCGCCGCTGTCCCCCGCATCCAACGTACTACCTCCGGCGGCAGAACCTTCTCCCATATCGCCGCAAAGACCTGGAACACCCTCCCTACCCACATACCATAGACCCAAGACTTACTCACAATTAGAAGACTCCTCAAGACCAGTAGCAGCTACCCCACCTGCGCCTTGAGACCCTCACGGGTAAGTAGCGCGCTTTACAAGTATTCTGATTGATTGATTGATTGATTGATTGATTGAATAATATAGTACTTATGTTCTTGAACTTGAACATAAGTGGTTTACAGCTGTAAAAAGGAAACATTCATCCTTGCAAAAGGGAAAGCACAGTATTTAAAAGTAACCTACTGTTGTTGGCACTTTAGCTGCGTCATGAAGGAACAGGTAAGGCGGACTATGTATTTTACAAACATAGTTGTTTTTAGGCCTCTTATGTCTGCAGTTAAAATGTATACAAATAATTGTTAAGGAGTACATGAAAGAGGATGTTATTGTGTGGGCTGGCATGTACACAAAAGGAAACAGGAAGACAAATAGGTCAAATAGGAGAAAACAAAGAGCTAGAGAGAAAAAAATAAAACAGCATGAGAGAGAAAGGTAATAAAGAAAAATTAAGAATGGGAGAAAAAGATGGGTAGATGGACAAGGGAAAGAAAGGGAGGAGGACGGAATAAGGGTGATAAGAGGGAAAGAATTATGAACGGAAAGAAAGAAAAAAGATCAAATGTAGGGTGCAGGGGGGAGAATGAATGGCTGGAAGGGTGAAAGGATGGCTAGGTGCATAAGTGAAACATTGGATAGAGTAGTGAAAGGTTCCACAGAAGAAAGGGTGAATGGACACGTGGAGAAAGGTTAACAAATGGATGGGTTGAAGGACGGATGGATGGATACATGAATATTATATATTGCTAGGTGGGTGGGTGAAAGGATCAATGGATGTATGTAGGGGATGGTTGGAATGAAAGTTGAAGAGATGGACTGATGGATGGATGATTAGATTAAGGGTAGATGGTTAGACGGATCACGTAATGAGGGTGAGCGAATGAAATACATTCTTGTAAGGAGGGGCGTGTTTGTTTGCTTTGCATGCTCAATAATGAATGTCATATTTCAAGTAGGGGGTATTTTCATCCTCTGGCGACTCCCTTAGGCTAAAGCTCCTAAAATGCTCTGGGGCAAGACCCAGATACCCTCCTCTTCTGACGGCCAAGGCTGTGCAGACTCATTCATTTTCCCTGAACAAACCCAATTCAGTGAAACGTAGTGCAACTACTGGGAGAATTCTGTTAATAAACATTTCTTGTGCGTCTCTAGCCTGTTCACTCATTCAGATTCCTGTGAATTAGACTGCCATGAATTGTAACAATGCCAGCCCCGGCAGTGCTAGCGCCGGGCAGAGTGGCAGTCAAATGAGTTGGCTGATATTTATCGCAGATGCACAATACACGCTCCACACACATTTAATCTTTTGATAATGGAACTTATTGTATACATCATCTATGGACAAATTAATACAAACCTTTAGAGTTGAAATACAATAATCCTGAATGATGGCTTTGACTCAACAGCATTGTCCTCTGGAATAATTCATCGATCTAGGTATTAAAAAGCGATTCCTATGAGTCGGAATTTGTAATCCTTTAATTTCTTTATTCTGCTCAGTCACTGGATAGATAAAGCCTTTCATTCTTAGAGACAGGTTATTTATTTCCATTTCTCAAAAGGATCAAAAATTAAATAGAATGGGCTTTCTGGCTCGAGCTACAATTATTAAGCAGGGGGGCATCTCACGGTGACTTGATAAAGTTGCACAATACAACGCTCTTTGGTTTGTTGTAATTTTACAGAAGGAGCGTTTGAGATGAACTACAACAGCTGACATAGATGTAGTGTAAATAAATAAATAAATACATAAATACGTTTGGTGTAAAAATTCAGACGGTAAGCACAAATGTCATGGACCCCTAAGTTACACGTAGACAAATTCTGTGATACGCTTGTGAGGTAAGGATCCCTGAAGTTAGAATGACGTTGTCTATTTGTAGCTCTACCAAGTTATCGCATAATAGCGTTCTTTTGGTTTGCTCCTAAACAAAGAAATGCTAGGCCACCAAAATAAATGATGTCTCAAAAGGCAGTTTTCTTCTTCATTTAATGGGTACTTCTCCCTTAAATATCTTTTTATCAATGGCACGTGATCCCTCCACCCGTCTGCAGTTATACAGTTCAAAGAATAAAGGGAAGAGACCAGACAGCAAGAGAAAATAGGGAACCACCAGCTAGATTCATCAAGGTAAATTGCGCTCGCAAAGGGCCAGATTCTGAGAATCTGGCCCTTTGCGAGTGCAATTTTTGCATTTGGGATTCATCATCCCAAATGCAAAAATCGCTATTTGCGAAATCGCATATTTGTGAGGAATTGGATTTAAGGAATCTCTATTAGAGATTCCTTAAATCCAATTCATTAACCAATTTGAAATTGCGAATTCGCCATATTTGGTCGCTATTTACCACGAAGTCTGACTTCGTGGTAAATAGCGAAAAAATAGTAAAAAGCACTGTAGTGCATTTTCCTCTGTTGCATGTTACACACACACATGTCCTTTGGACATGTGTGTGCGCAACACCTGTGTAATTGCATTTCAGGGGTGCTACAGGGTGTCCTTTGGACACCCCTGGCACCCTTGAAATCGCTATCTTATTTGCGATTAGCTAATTGCTAATCGCAAATAAGGAACTCCCCATTCATTCCTATGGGCCTTTAGGCCCATAGGAATGAATGGGGAGTATTTCTTATTTGCGATTAGCAATTAGCTAATCGCAAATAAGGAATGTGTAGGAATCGCAATTTATTTTGCGATTCCTACATGAATCCCGTTTTGCGAGTCTGTAATAGCGATTCCTTATGAATCGCTATTACAGACTCGCAAAACTGGTCTTTGATTAATCTAGCAGTTAAAGAAGAGATGTTCAGGCCAAATGGGCACAGAAACTGGAGTGACAGGCGTCAACATTCTAAAATGTGCTAGGCTAACTAGTCGCGTGAAAGGAAATTCTGGCATTTATAAGGGCAGATGAAAGGTAAGCTCCTGGCTGTTAAATTAGGGTTGTTTTAACACTTAACAGAATTTGTAGAACTCTTTTTCGTTTTCCACCAAAAAAATCAAAATTCGGCTTAAATGTGAGATGACACAAATGCACCACAGTTGTCTAAAGCTATCTAGTAGTTCCAGTTCTACAGTAGTAACTTCAGAGTTTGAAGAAAATGTGTTTCTTTGCACACAAACAAGTGAATTGCTGAAAAATGTGATCAATCAAAGTTGCATCAAGAAAAGACATTTCCTAATGGATTAAAAGGGCTGACATGAATCATACATGGGGCTGATTCATGCCAAACATGGAAACCTTTCCAAAGGACCCATTCATTTTTTGTTGTTGAAAACTCGTATAATAGGATGGCCAAAACACTTGTGAAAATTAATTCACGTGCTTGATTGATTTCGAAGTATCTCAGGATTCATGTGCTGACAAGCTAACATCAGCTGCTTGACCTTTTGAGGCTGAACGATTATTTTTTGAATACCAGCTAATACGCCTCTAAGAAATATGGAAAAATAAATCTATTTTAACATAAATCCACTTTTTGTGGGATACAGCAACCCACATCAAGAAGTGTCAACAACATGCCAATGACAGTGATATATAAATACTGATTTATTAAAAACCATGGACGAGCCTTTTAACGCATGTCTAACAACGAAAAATGCTGCATTTATTGTGCAAGTTACGGTTTGCAGGGCTGTTTGTTGTATGTGGGGGTGGGGGAGGGGCAGGGGTGCTAGTGCACCACTCACATCTTACTGCTGCAAAACTGGCTCCCAGTAACAAAAAGGCCCCCAGGGATCTAAAACCGCCCCCTACCCTGGCAGCCCATCGGGGAAACGTCCAGTACCCGCTACGGCCCTGAATGCACCTAAACATAACTTGCTAATTTGCGGTGGTTTTCGTTTCAATTTGCAACAATAACTGTGCTTTAACTTCCACCTCACAGCAGGTACTAAGCACTGGGCCTACACTGCTCCAAACGAGCCATGGGTAGCCAACCCCTCATGGTACCAAGACCCTTTGCTAGGGGGTTCACCAACCATGATCAGCAGCCAGACTCATCCTCAACCTCCCACACAGAAATGTGATGCCACAGGTAAGCTCCAATTTGCACTGATAGGGACAGTGCTCAGCAGGGTAAAGTACACATCCATAGAAGTTGGATGTATCATATTATCAAATAAAAGCCAAAATCAGCTAAAACATAACATTAAAGTAAAATTATGATTAAAAATTAAATGAATAATAATTAAAACAAATGAGACCAAAATGATAAAAATCCAACCAGTAGAAATGGAGAGATGCAATTTTAAAGAGTTAGATAGATATGGCTCCGAAAGACAGAAGCGACACCAGTGGTTCTAAGGTCATGTTGCACCAGAACAAAGTCATAAATTCAGACTGACCACAATGAAGAGCAGGCCGAACACAGGGCCACGTTTGGCTCTCTGGGAGTTGTACATTATCTCCTTGATGCAAAGTCTGTGCATCCCTCAGCATCAATTCCGATGAAGCTTTTAGCTGTTCTGCAAGGCTTTGCAGGGCTTTGCGTCACTCTGCATCAGTTGCAATGAAGCTTTTAGCTGTGGCATTGCTTTGCAGGGCTTGCTATTAGTTACATTGAAGTTTTCAGCTGTATGACAAGGCTTTGTTGGGTTTTATGACGCTTCATGATCGATTTCATGGAACTTTCAATAAGGAAAGGAAGCGTTCTCTTTGATCCCAGCCTAGGGTCCAGGACTTTGGGAGCTGGGACTCACTTCAGCAGAGGCCAGCAGGGCTCAGGCAGATCCAGTTCCAGGTCCAGACTGTGCAGCAGATCAGCAGGGCAGTTGTAGGGAGGCCTCTGAAGCTTGTTGTGTCCCTGTAGCTTAAATAAGAGGTCAGCTAACTGACCCTGGGAGTCACTCAAATAGCCTGGGATGAGGGGGCAGGGCCAGTCTTCCTTCTCAAACAGCAAAATGGTCAACAGGCATCAGGAAGCCCACTGGGGGTTAACGCAGTCCTCAATTTTCAGGCCAGTCCTCTGGTAGCAGGGGGGCTGTCCTTGGGTGGAGCAAGGCAGTCCTTCTTCTGTAATGTCCACAGATCAAGAAATGTACTGAAGAGTTGCCCTGGAGGTACAATATTTATACCTGATGCCAGGCTTCAACGTGGGGGCATTCCCTATAATACTTACAAATCTGGTTCTGGAAAGTTCTTCCCTTTCCATGCCAGGGCTGTGAGATGTTAGGGGTGAGAAAATACTTGTGTCAGGGTCCTTTGTGTGTGCTGGAGGCAAAGCCTTTTGAAAAGTGTGGCTGGGTAGAACTACGCCCCAACCATCCTGGCAGGATAGTCAATCATGTCCACACCAATCCCCTTTTTGTTCAAGTCTGGAAAAAAAAAACAACCGCAACAGTAAAAGCCAGTCACAGTCGTGTGACCCAGGACCTTGTCAGAAGGCACAAATAGTTAATACAAGAAAATCCTAACTTTCTAATAGTGGCATTTTCAGAACTGATGGTAAATTTGGATTTTCAGTCCAAGAGTATTTTACATTACTATACATTGAGTCTAAAGTGCATATCTCCTATCGCTTCCATTCAAATATTTTCACTTATTAAATGTATTAAGGTAACCTCATGTTAGTCAATGGGAGAGCCAGGGAAGTAATCTTTGCTGGCAAGCTGTCATTAAAGACATTTGAAGCTTTAATTTGCATCTCCGTGTGGCTCTATTCCGAAGTTGGGTTCTGCAATTGATTTAATATTTGGACAGCCTTCCCGGGTCGTGAAAGGAGCTCACCGCTTGTCATAGTGGGTCTGCGGCTGCATTATAGGTGCGGCCATCAGCGGAACGGAATGAAGCAGGCTCCTTTGCAGATAGGCGTCTGTCAAAAGCGTAAGTGGCAGCTACAAAGCAGGGCAAAAGATCTTCAAGAACATGTGCAATGTTATTGAATGGACATTTAGACTGGAGAAAGCACCCACTGAGGTTACAATACGAAGCGCACTTCATCTCCCAGAATGCCGTTAGGCCACGCCCATCGGGGCGGGAGTTAAAGAGTGCACACTGAAAACGCTTTCCCCTAGTCTCTCCGAAGCCACTGAAGAAAGGATTAAGTTTCCTGAAAAGCGTCTGGCGAAATGGGTTTTAACTGCGTGTCCTGAAGTAATCTTTGCTGGCAAGCTGTCTTTAAAGACATTTGAAGCTTTAATTTGCATCTCCGCGTGGCTCTATTCCGAAGTTGGGTTCAGCAATTGATTTGATATTTGGACGGCCTCCCCGGGTCGTGACAGGAGCTCACCGCTTGTCATAGTGGGTCTGCGGCTGCATTATCTGGTGCGGCCATCAGCGGAACGGAATGAAGCAGGCTCCTTTGCAGATAGGCGTCTGTCAAAAGCGTAAGTGGCAGCTACAAAGCGGGGCAAAAGATCTTCAAGAACATATGCAATGTTATTAAATGGACATTTAGACTGGAGAAAGCACCCACTGAGGTTACAATACGAAGCACACTTCATCTCCCAGAATGCCGTTAGGCCACGCCCATCGGGGCAGGAGTTAAAGAGTGCACACTGAAAACGCTTTCCCCTTGTCTCTCCGAAGCCACTGAAGAAAGGATTACGTTTCCTGAAACGCGTCTGGCGAAATGGGTTTTAACTGCCTGTCCTGAAGTAATCTTTGCAGGCAAGCTGTCATTAAAGACATTTGAAGCTTTAATTTGCATCTCCGTGTGGCTCTATTCCGAAGTTGGGTTCTGCAATTGATTTGATATTTGGACGGCCTCCCCGGGTCGTGAAAGGAGCTCACCGCTTGTCATAGTGGGTCTGCGGCTGCATTATCTGGTGCGGTCATCACCGGAATGGAATGAAGCAGGCTCCTTTGCAGATAGGCGTCTGTCAAAAGCGTAAGTGGCAGCTGCAAAGCGGGGCAAAAGATCTTCAACAACATGAGCAATGTTATCAAATGGACATTTAGAATGGAGAAAGCACCCACTGAGGTTACAATACGAAGCGCACTTCATCTCCCAGAATGCCGTTAGGCCACGCCCATCGGTTCAGGAGTTAAAGAGTGCACACTGAAAACGCTTTCCCCTTGTCTCTCGGAAGCCACTGAAGAAAGGATTAAGTTTCCTGAAACGCGTCTCGTGAAATGGGTTTTAACTGCCTGTCCTGAAGTAATCTTTGCTGGCAAGCTGTCATTAAAGACATTTGAAGCTTTAATTTGCATCTCCGTGTGGCTCTATTCCGAAGCTGGGTTCTGCAATTGATTTGTTATATATATATATATATATATAGCAGCTCCAATCATTTCCTTTTTCCGACAAACGATAACACACTCACGGGGGTTATGCAGCAATAGTTTTAATCAGCCACGGACAAAAAACAAGACATGGAAACGATTGGAGCTGCCATAAACACGTGTCAGTACCGACGCGCAACGGCACCCGCCCGGGAGTGCCTCGGGATTTTGGTACACCAGGAGCTGGAGATATATATATATATCATGTGATCAAGGCTTTGTGCCGAAACGTTATGGCGACAGCTGAATAAAATCTGAAACCAGCATCTCACGTTTGGTCCGTGTCTGTTTCCAGTGCGATCGAGAGCGAAGGCGATTGCGGTAGGAGAACGGAGGTTGGAGTATATATATATATATATATAGATAGATATGCAAAAAAGAAGAAGGAGAGAACTCTGGGTAGTTCTCAAGTTTAGGTGGGAAGCAGCTCCTGTTAGAGCACTCTCAACACCAGCAACGCTCTAGATCTGCTCACCTCAAATGTCTGTTTTTCTATCAAAGTCTTTAAGCTTAGGATTAGCACAGTGCCATCCACGCCGAGATAGAAAAGGACAAAGTCTTTTGCCATTTCTACATCAATTTCTTTAAGCACAAGACTAGCACAGTGCTGTCCTTGCCAAGCTGTAAAACGACAAAAGTCATTAATCACTCGAGGCACAGTATTACAGCTTTGAATTGGTAAAATACCAACTCAATCCAACCTGAAATAATTAAAAGAAACCCCTGACACAGTGTTTTGCTCTAGTTAGAGTTCTTCAGAGAGGTATAGCTTTGTCCAGACACTAAGGAGCACCCAGTATAAGTCAAAACAAAACCCTTTTAGGCATAGTGACGCATAATTATGCAAAAAAGAAGGAGCGAACTCTGGGTAGTTCTCAATTTTAGGTGGAAAGCAGCTTCTGTTAGACCACTCTCAACACCAGCGACACTCTAGATCTGCTCACCTCAAATGTCTGTTTTTCTATCAAAGTCTTTAAGCTTAGGATTAGCACAGTGCCATCCACGCCGAGATAGAAAAGGACAAAGTCTTTTGCCATTTCTACAGCAAGGTCTTTAAGCACAGGACTAGCACAGTGCTGTCCTTGCCGAGCTGTAAAATGACAAACCATTTATCACTCCAGGCTTGTCACTAAACTTGAAAACTATCCAGAGTTCTCTCCTTCTTCTTTTTTGCATAATTTATGTGTCACTCTTTTCCTGAAAGGGTTTAGTTTTGATATATATATATATATATATATATATATCAAATCAAAAGTAGCCTTAAAAATGGAACTCAGGCCTGCCATTGCAGTGCCTGCGCGCAGTTTGTTAAACTGCCATGTTGTTCTAACAAGTACACCCACTTTCCAGACCTTATCCTTCCCTTTCTATGCACCTGAGACACCCCTATGGTGGGTCTAGGGTGCCCCCTGGACGGGTGTAGTGCATGTGAAAGGTAGGACATGTACTAAGGTGTGTGCCATGTCCTGACAGTGAAATAATCCCCATTTAATTTTTCACTGTTGAAAGGCCATCTTGCCCATAGGACAGAATGGGAATGAATTGTAATATGTTTTTCTGCCTATCTTCCTAAAGGCTTAAGATGGAAAGGTGAAGTTTAGTATGCCTGAACTCACAATGTAATAACACATCTTTTTATGAAGGTGGTTTTTGCATTGTGTGTTTAGAAGCCATTCTTTTAGAAGTGGATGAATTTGTGTACTCTAACATTTCTGTGTGTGTCTGCCTGGCTGTGGATTGACTATCTGGATTTGAAAGCAATAGGATCTGGGGAATGTCTTGACCCAGGGGAGGAGGTGAGACACAAACAGGCTGGCCTGCATCTTGAGTGTAGGGAGAGGAGAAGCCCCTTGAGGTGAAGAGGCCTGGGTTGCTGCTATAAAACTATTGTCCCATCTCCTGCTGAGTGATTGAGAATTCAGACCCCCACTAATCAGAGGAAGAAGGTGTCATTGGCAGGGTTTAAACAGGGGTCAGTGCCCCCTGAACACAAAGACTTCAAAACCATTGAGGGGTATGACTATGAGAGCTGAAGCCCCTGAACTTTTAAGAATGGCTTGATCACATGTGAACAAGACTGGGGCTACTTTGTGGTCAAGAGGACCTTTGCCAAGGAAGAAACAACTGAAGAGACTGAAGGATAGGACAGACCCTTGCTGTGTGTTCTGGGGCTGGCCTGCAGTCTGCTGTTTTAACCAAGGAAAGGCTAAAGGGACTTTGCTGTGTGCTGTGTCCCTCTGCTTGAAAGGACTTTGCTGTGCTGTGTCCTGAAGTAACTTATCCCCAATCAATCAATCAATCAATCAATCAATCAATCAATCAATCAATCAATCAATCAATCACTACACTTGTAGAGCGTGCTACTCACCCATGGGGGTCTCAAGGCGCTAGGGGGGGGTGCCGCCAGGTAGGAGAATGATCTTCCTCCGGCGGTGGTTCTGCGGATCCGTGGGGCAAGGGCGAGGCTGGCGTAGCAGACTTTGCGTGTTGGAGTGTAGAATGTGAAGCGGTTGTTGAGGTATTCGGAACCTATGTCATTGAGTGCTTTGTGTGCGTGGTTGAGGAGCCTGAACGTGATCGTTTTGTTGACAGGGAGTCAGTGCAGGTCTCTCAGGAGGGCTGATATGTGGCTGTGGCAGGGGATGTCGAGGATGAGTGGTGCGGATGCATTCTGTATGAGTTGGAGTCTTTTCTGAAGTTTGAATGTGGCTCCTGCGTATAGGGCGTTCTCGTAGTCTAGTCGGCTGGTGACGAGGGCCTGGGTAACCGTCTTTCTAGTTCCGGTAGGTTTCCACCGGAAGATCTTACGAATCATGCGCAGGGTGTTGAAGCATGAAGAAGAGATGGCGTTGATTTGCTTGGTCATCGTGAGAGAGGTGTCCAGGATGAATCCCAGGTTGCATGCGTGGTCAGTGGACCTCTGTCTTGTCTGAATTCGGTTTCAGACGGCTGAGTTCCATCTATTCAGCGACGTTTTTCATTCCTTCCTGGAGGTTGAGCTTGGCGGCGGCTGGGTTTTTGGTGAGGGAGAGTATTAGCTGGGTGTCGTCGGCGGATGAGATGATGTTGAGGTTGTGTTTGTGTGCGATGGTGGCAAGGGGGCTCATGTAGATATTGAAGAGGGTTGGGCTGCGCGATGAGCTTGGGGTACACCGCAGATGATTTCGGTGGCCGTGGAGCGGAAGGGAGGGAGGCAGACTCTCTGGGTTCTGTCGGAGAGGAATGAGGTGATCCAGTCCAGGGCTTTACCTTGGATACCGGCGTTGTGGAGGCGGGTTATTAGGGTGCGATGGCAGACTGTATCAGAGGCGGCGGAGAGGCCTAGGAGTATGAGGGCGGTGGTTCCCCGTTGTCGAGTAGGGTCCTGATGTCGTCGGTGGCTGCGATGAGGGCGGTCTCGGTGCTGTGGTTGGCTCAAAGTTCAGACTGGGATGGATTGAGGGATCCATTTGCCTCGAGGAATGCGGTCAGCTGTTTATTGACGATCTTCTCGATCACTTTCACTGGGAAGGGAAGAAGAGAGATGGGGCAGAAGTTTTTGAGGTCTTTAGGGTACACTGTGGGTTTCTTCAGTAGGGCATTGATCTCTGCATGCTTCCAGCTCTCTGGGAAGGTGGCAGACGCGAGGGAGTTGTTTATGACGTTCCGTAGTTGGGGAGCAATGATGGTGTCGGCTTTGTTGAAGATGTGGTGAGGGCATGGGTCGGAAGGTGAGTCAGAGTGGATGGTGTTCATAGCGTGGGCGGTGTCTTCGATGCTGATGGGAGTCCAAGCGTTGAGGGTGGGTATAGGGGGCGTTGGTTCGGTGGCTGGGGGCAGAGTCTGGGTGCCAAAACTGTTGTGGCTATCGGCGATCTTGCGGTGAAAGAATGTGGTGAGGGAGTGGCAGAGGTCTTGCGACGGAGTGATGTCGTTGCTGTTGGCGTTGAGATTGGAGAGCTCTTTTACGATGCTGAAGAGTTCCTTGCTGTTGTGTGTGCTGTTGTCCAGCCGTTCTTTGAACAATGTCTTTTTGGTGGTGCGGATCAGCAGGTGGTGTTTGTGGGTGGCGTTCTTGAGGGCTGTCATGTTTTCTGTCGTCTGTTCGTGGCGCCAGGTTTTCTCAAGAGTTCGGCAGGATTTCTTCGATTCTTTGAGGTCGTCGGTGAACCATGTTGTTTTCCTGTTGCCGGGCTTGCCTGGAGGGTTCTTCAGTGGTGCAAGGGCGTCGGCGCAATCGACAATACACTGTGTGAGGTTGCCGGCTGCATCGTTGGTGGGTTCTGGCTCAGTGATGTGGTTAGCTGGTCTGTGGTGACTTTGCTCCAGCATCTACGGGGGATCTGTTGCGGGTGGTGGTGGGATGTGGTCTTCTTAAAGGTGAAGTGACACAGCTGTGGTCGGTCCAGTGTAGTCCGGTGGAGTGGCTGAAGGCAACGTGGCTGCTGGTGGAGAAGATGGGGTCGAGTGTGTGGCCGGCGTAGTGGGTGGGGGTGTTCACCAGTTGCTTGAGTCCGAGGTTGGCGGGGTTGGCGAGCAGGGTGGTGGTGTTGTTGTCTTTGTTGTTGTTCTCCAGGTGGAAGTTCAGGCCCCCTAGGAGGATGTAGTCTGATGAGGCAAGGGCATGTGGGCTGATGAAGTCGGTGATGCTTCACTGAATTGTGTGCGTGGGCCCGGGAGTCTGTTGACAAGGGTTCCTCTGAGGGTAGTCTTGGGGTCAGTGTGGATCTGGAAGTTTAGGTGTTCGGTGGTGGTGAGGGTATCTTCGGAGTTGGTCGTGATGTCGATGGTGTTCCTGTGGATGATGGCAATTCCTCCTCCGGTTTGGTTGACACGGTCCTTTCGGGTGATCTTGTAGTCGTCCGGGATGGCTATGGCGATGTCGGGGGCTGAGGAGGTGTTCATCCAGGTTTCTGTGAGGAAGGCGACGTCTGGTGCTGTTGTATCAGGAGGTCCCAGAGTTCGATGGCGTGCTTGTGGACGGAGCGGGTGATGAGCAGGATGCACTTGAGTTGGTTGTTGTTGTGGCCTGGTCTGGGTGGTGGGACGTAGGTTCAGACGCAGGTGAACTTGCAGGTTTGGCATGAGAAGGGTCCGTGGGTACGCTTCGGAGTGGCTTGGTAGCAGGCGGCTGGTCGGCCGGTGTTGAGTGAGTGGAGGGTGGAGGTGTCGTATCTCAGTCGGGTTTCTTAGTTTCGGCGGGGCCAGGGGTTCTGGTGCTGGGCGCGGTCCAGGCGCGGACGGGCGCAGATGGGCTTGCCTTTGGCGCACCAATGCGTGGCCACTGTGCGGCTGCTGCGCGGACTCCATAAGGAGGGCTATGGGAGGGAGGAGCAGCTGGGAGGCGGGAGCAGGGTGGTGAATGGGGCACCAGGGGGGCGGGCCGCAGGGAGGCAGCGGAGGGAATCGTGAGGGAGGAGAGCCGGTGGGGGGTAGGGAGGTAAGGGCACGGCACAGGGGTGACGAGAAGGAAGAGGAGAACAGTGGGGAAAAAGTGAAGAAGGAAGTCAGAACAGGGGCACAGAAATGAAAGGAGGCAAGAACAGTCTGAGGCAGAGGACTGGAACGTGACAGACTACCCAGCGGGACAGCGGCAGCACAGGGGGACCGTGTGGCGGCTGAGGGGGTGACCTACCTGGTGACAGGGTCAAAGGTCGCCCAAGGTGAGCTGGCTCCCTGTTGCGGAGACAGAGGAACACAAAGGTTTCCAGGAGAGTCTCAGCAGCGCTGTGTATGCATGCTTGTTGCAGCCTGAGACCCTCGTAAGGCGTGCCCTGTGATTGTGGGTACCTAGAGTCCAAGCACGGATCAGCGACGCGGTGTGCATGTGCTTTTTGCAACCTGAACCCCTTTGGGGGGATTGTCCAGTTATTGTGTGCACCGGAATCCAAGTAAGTCTCATTGATGCTGTGTGTGTTGTGCACCGTGAGACCTTCGTGAGGATTTGCCGTGTTATTTGTGTGCACCGGAGTCCAAGTGAGTCTCATCGACGCTGTGTGCGGGTGCGTTGTGCACCGTGAGCCCTTCATGAGTATTTGCCTTGTTATCGTGTGCACCGGAGTTAAAGTAAGTCTAAGCGATGATATGCGTGTGATCTTTGTGCAGCCTGAGACCTTTGTGTGGAGTGCCCAGTGATCGTGCACCCGAAGCTCAAGGACATCTCAGCGATACCTTGTGCGTGTGCCCTGTGGCAGCCTGAGATCTTCGAAACTGTAGCGGGCCGGCCCGGCAACCCCGGAGGAGCTGAGCCGCCGGCTCGAGCCCACCGTTTCCAATTCACAAAGATTGCATTGGAGGCCCAGCCACAGGACAAGGAGAGGAGAATGAGTTTGCACCCTCCCCCCACAGGTAACGTGTGTCAACTCCTTGGGTGGTGTGCGGGCTCAAAAGGAGATGCTCTCGGCCTCTCTCTCGTTCCGGCAGCACGAGCCTCTGCTTCGGCTCAAATCGCGGCCCGTATTGCCAAGGGTGTGGCAGTACAGGGGCCAGAGTGCGGAGCTGTACTTTTTTATTACATCGTACCAATGTTGGGGGCAACTGTTGAGAGGCTGACTGCAAGTCAGCAGTCGAGGCAGGAGAGGCAGAGAGACCGCCTAAGGCACCGTGATCGGTGCCTGAGTACCTGACTGTTGTATTACACATTGCATCATTTCTGCATAACGGAGTATCTGATTAGAGTATTATGCATTACATTATTCCTGCACAGCGAACTACCTGATTAGTGTATGACGCATGGCACTATTCCGGCATAAAGAACTACCTGATTGTAGTATGATGCATTGCATTGTTTCTGCATAACGAACTACCTGATTAGCGTATTGCGCATTGCCTTATTCCTGCACAACGATTTACCTGATTAGTGTATTACGCATTGAATTATTTATGCATAACGACGTACCTGGTGGTTCTATTATGCATTGCATTATTTTTACCTTGTAACATGCCTGATTGTTGCGTTACGCATTGCATTCTTTTTACATTGCAGTGTTTGATTGCTGCGTTACGTCATACAGTATTTTTACATTGAAAAGTGCCTAATTCTAGCATTACAAATTGTAAAACATTATATTAGGATTACAGGAGAATATTTTGGAACGTTCATTAATACCGCCAGAACTTACAAGGGCTGGCTGGCCTAACAACCGGCCATGAGAAATAGTACACAAAGTCATATGTTGGATTTATATTGTGTGGTTTTATCATATTTCTTTTTATATAAAGTTTATACTCGTTATAAAACTTGTATGGAGTCCATTTGTGGTGTCATCATTTGGTTGTTGTGGGCGTGGTTGCAAATACTTTACACATATGCCTTGAAGATAAGGCTGGCTGCTCTCACCAAGCTCCTGAGGGGGTGAGCAGGGCTATCTCAGAAGGTGGCCTTCCTTTTGCTGACATGGAACCGGGGGTCCCCATTTGGCCTAAGGTACCTACCTCAGCCAACCAGGGATGCCAGGTCTAACATTTTAGTGGTCAGTGGTGTGGGATTTGAATGTGTATTTGCAAATTCACTCACAGCTGGCTCCATGTTGCAGAAACACAAGAACACAAAAGTTTCCAGAAGAGTCTGAGCGGCGCTGTGTGTGCATGCTTACTGCAGCCTGAGACCCTCGTAAGGTGTGCTCTGTGATCGTGAGCATCTGGAGTCCAAGCAGGGATCAGCAATGTGGTGTGCATGTGCTTTTTGCAACCTGAACCCCTTTGTGAGGATTTGCCTTGTTATCGTGTGCCATGGATTCCAAGTGAGTCTCATTGACGCTGTGTGCGTTATGCACTGTGAGGATTTGCCTTGTTATTGTGTGCACCGGAGTCCAAGTGAGTCTCATCAACGCTGTGTGCGGGTGGGTTGTGCTGAGGTAATAGACATTTTAAGGTAGCCAAAGTGTCCCCCAACTCGCACCCTATCCATGCACCCATGTTCCTTGTATGTCGTGTAACTTCCGTTCTGTTCATGCTAGAGAGACGCAAATACATTTGTGTCCATCCTTAACATGTTAGCTATCCAATCATACCAAGAAATCCTGTTAAATATGTTCCTAAACATACGTTGCCACTGTCATTATGTGGTGCACTTCTGAAATTCGCACACGTTTTCTCCATGTTTCCCTGACCCAGTCAAGCTAGACCCTTAACGAGGCCTCTCTGCCTCATCTCTCCTGTCTCCGAAAGCTGCATGCATCCCTGACCCCTGCCTTACTTCCTGCCAGCGCGGCGGTGCCCGGCTCGGCCTGGACTGCTTGCCAAGTTCATATTTTGCCTACAGGTATCTGCTCAGCCTCCTCGAAAACACATTCCAGTCTAGTGAAATAGGTAAACATCTTCCCGGCTGCAGAGCAAAGGGCCCGGCCTTTTCTGTCCTCCTTGCAAGTGATTTACTGACTCCGTTACCATGGTAGGACCATGGCCCCGCACGTTGCACCCAGACACGTATGCACGCACTAGCTTTCAGTATGGGATGGCCCCTGCCCGAGAGACCTTTTACTTCAGACACTACATCCTCCAAACATAAGATATCAGATATGCTATAGGTACAGGTTGCCCTGACACTCCAGACACCAGACTACTCCACTAGTGCTAAAGTCACAACCCCCAGTTTTACGTCATGCTAGTTGCGCGCGCATCCGGGTTAAGGGTTTCTGCTGATCCTGCAACTTCTCACTTTACATCCACCCACATGTGACGATTCTTGTGACGTTTCTCTGACATGTACAGTACACGCCCATGTGTATGCCTCTTTTTCACGCCTCCTCTTACGCACATGTGTTCTTATCTCGCTCTTTTCCACCTGTTACGCCTACTGTATTGGATTCAATTATGTTACTTTACTATATATAATGTGTAATGTTAATAAAACGTTGACTGTCCCTTCCCGAACCTTAGTGGTGACGGAACATGATATCCATCCTCGAGGATTATTGATCATTGTCCATTAAAGCCCGTATGACTCAGATACCACGGACTCTGCCTCTCTTTTGAATGAGCTGTCTTGTAATGATAATTATGCGGAAAAATGTTCAGGTAAATTTATTTACCACAGTGCACCATGAGACCTTCGTGAGGATTTACCTTGTTATCGTGTGCGCTGGAGTTAAAGTGAGTCTCAGCGACACTGTGCGTGTGATCTTTGTGCAACCTGAGACCTTCGTGAGGAGTTCCCAGTGATCATGCACCCGAAGCTCAAGGTAGTCTCAGCCTGAGCCTGCTGTTGCCAATTCACAAAGATTGCATTGGAGGTCCAGGCACTAGAAGAGGAGAGTGAGTTTGCGCCCTGCCCCCTCCCCCCCCCAGGTAACATGTGTTGACTCTTGGGGTGGGGTGCGAGCTCGGAGGGAGACGCTCTCGGCTACTCTCTCGTTCCGGCAGCACGAGCCTCTTCTTTGGCTCGTATCACAGCCCGTATTGCCAAGGGAGTGGCAGTATAGGGGCCGGAGTGTCTGACTTTACTGACTGGCTGTTGCCAGTAATCAATTCTAGTTAGGGCCTGATTACGATCTCAATGGATGGGTTATTCCTACAGTGACGGATATCCTGTCTTCAGAAATCTAAATCCTATACGATATAATGGGCTTTAGATTTTAGTGGCTGGGATATCTGTCACCTTTGTGACTGACCGTCCGCCGAGATCTTTTCAACATTTTCAAAACTTGTTTACCAATCACTTCAGCAGCAGCTCTGGAAGGTTTCAGGGTGATCAGTCAAGCGGGGCCAAGAAAAAAGGGGGTCTCAAAACATGTTTCCCCAATACAATTTCTTATAGGGATTTTAGAAATGACTACAGCCCGAACCACTGTATGGAATTAAACCAAATTGTGCAGTAAGCTAGATGTTAGCCCACCAAGAGTGCTTTTTGTAATTTGATGTAAATCTGTTCAGTAGTTTTGAAGTTATTAAAGTAAAAAGATTTATGTATATCTAGAGACGTGGATCCATTTTGGATCCACCACAGTAGATCCGCGAATCAATTCGCAAACAGAAATTATGCAATTGGATGGCCACAACGGGAGAGGAAAGTTGAGGTCGCCATTTTGTGCATCGGGACTCAGTTCCCAGGGGGAAACTAAAATGTAAAAGTAAAAGAAAGGGTCAGGGTAGTGGTCCCCTGAACCCACGGAACTGATAAAGGATCTGTGACGGACACCTCTTGGGTAAGAAATTGTAAAAAAATATTTTTTTAACATGCAAGGGTCCGTGGATCTACCACGGTGCTTAGCGCAACCCACATTGTGCTCCACAGATACAGACAGATACCAATTAAAAAGAAACACAACATATACCCTCCCACAGACCCACGGACCTACTCACACACTCACACACCCACATAACCACTCACACACCTACTCACAGAACCAGACAGAAACTCACGCACCCTCTCGACCAATCAAACGCCCACTCACACTGACATGCAGCAACTTCCACCCCCTCACAGACTCACAAAGCCACAGACACACCCATTCACAGACCCACACAGCCACTCACACACCCACACAGCTTCACACACACGTACTCAAACATCCATATAGCCACCAACACACTCTCATACAACCACTCACATGCAATGATACAATTATAACAATTGCAATAGCATATGCTTTTATTAAGTATGTTGTTTTTTTTGTATTAAATGTGTGCTTTTGGTTAGGAATGGATCAGCTTCAGCTGAGCCACAAAATGAATGAAGAAAAATTACGATTTGGTGCATTGCATATATAGAAAGACTACATAATTTACCTTACCTTAATCTTTCAATTTTTAGTTAAAAAAATATAATAAGAATAAATGTGTGGGTAAAATGTATTTTTGAACTTGTGAAAATGTATATTAGCAAATTTAACTATTGGGTCGAATTGTAGTACAATGTATAATAAAAACACTGGTGAAATTCACAAAAAAACAAAGGTAACTGGGACGTTATAGTTAGAAAATAGCATTAAAAAACGTTGAAATTCAATGAAAAACTAATGTTTACACGGATGTTATAGTTAGGTTCAGATGTTAGACACACAAAACCATAGAAATTCAGCAGTCAACGTTATCTGAGCTAACTACAACCCATACCCCCAGCAGTGCACAGTTTTTGACCTTAGATATTACATCACTCATGACATGGTCATTGATGACATCTCAAATGACATCATCCAGCAAAGTTAACCTCAATATACTTTATAAAATATCATTTAATTTTTTTTTAAATAAGAAAAGGAGGCAGCTGAGAGACGTCCAGTAACAAACTCACTGCAACTTTACCATCTACACTCACTTATCACCCAGGAGAGAATTCTCAGCAAATAGTCCTGTCTCTTCTAAATCACTACTCTAAGCACTAATGAACAATGGTAACCACACAACGTTCATCAACCTGTATAGAGTTTTTAGAGCAGACGTCAGTTTTACACTAACCACTACAACACACACCCAGTGGAGAGGTTGCAGCGGACAAGCCACTGTTTCACAAACCATTAGTAAAATTATTCTTCATCTAGGACAAAGATATTAGAAGAGAGGTCGGTCTATTCTAAACCACTACTAAACTGAGACATTACCCTAGAGAGATATCTTAGTGAACATAGGAATGTATTGCCAGCTACTACTGCATTCACTCATCACAAAGGAGAAAGATCTAAGCAAAGTTGTCAGTATGTCATAAAACACAACTATAATCAGCCATCACTGTAGAGTGACATCTCAATAAACAGCTTAGACTACTGCACAGCACTACCATTCACATAGATCAGCAGGAGACATGTCTCAGGGTGGAGGTTCTTTCACTCAATTAGTACACCCGCTTTATAACTGGCATTATTGTTCAGATGATATATTTTAGAAATACTAACACTTATTAGTAGTACAGAAAAAATAGTAATTTAACTTATGCAGCAGCTCAGCATATATATTTCAGTGTCAGAAACGTATACGAAGCACTCACACTCACTGGATGATGTCATCAGTCACGTGATTTTCAGATGATATTAGTGATGTCACTGACCATGTCATGAGTGATGTAATATGGGAGGTCATAAGCAGTACATTTTGGGAGGCATAAATTATAGTTAGGTTGGGTAATTATAACTGCTGAAGTTTTATGGTTTTGTGTGTGCAAAATCTGAACTGAACTATAATGTAAATGACAAAATCTGTGAACTCAGTGCATGGTAGAGTGGCGAGTTATAGTTAATGTAATGTGGTGAGTGAGGTGACAAAACTGTGTAGAGCGATGCATGACCTTTAGTAAATAAAAGGTGGTCTATAAATTATAAATTAAGGGTTTAACTATAACTTTAGAATTTCTAATGTTTGTATAGTTTGAGTTGGCTTTGAATAGAAAGAATAAATACAGTTTTTCTAACTATAACTTATCTTACCCTTTAGTTTTTTTATTGAATTGAAATGTTTTTTTAATAAAATATGTTTGATATTGTAGAGTTGAGTGTGATTTAGTTGAGTTTTATTAAGTGGCGTGTCGTAGTGTATTGGGTAGGACAGTGTTCTACAGTCTAGTGTTTTAGAGCGGAATAGAGTAGAGTGGCGTATCGTATAGAGGAGTTAAGTATTACACAGTGGAATGGCGTGGTGTGTCATATAGTGGAATGAAGTATCATAGAGTGGAGTGGCATGTCATACAGTACAGTTGAGTGTCATATAGTGAATTTACATCAACTGCAGTGTCATGTTGTGTGTGTCAAGTAAAATGTTGTACAGTGGCACAGACTGGAGAAGAGTGTTGTACAATGTAGTGGCATAGAGTGGAGTACAGTGGAGTAAAGTGTTGTACAGTTCAGTGTTGTTGAGTGTCATCCTGTAAAGTGGTGGCGAGTCTTGTATAATGTAGTGGAGTGTCATAGAGTGGTGTATCATACAGTGGACTGTGTTACAGTATCAGCCAGTGGATCAGAGTGCTGGAGAGTGAAGTGGCATGTCAGATAGTGGAGTGGTGTGTGCTAGAGTCCCAAAGTGTAGTACAGTGGCATATATTGGATAGCCGTAGAGTGGAGTACAGTTTCTTAGAGTGTAGTTGCATAGGGTGTCATACAGTGGAATCTGTGTAGAGTGGCGTGTCAAACAGTGGCGTAGAGTGGGGTAAAGTATCATATAGTTGAGTAGAGTGAATTGGAGTTGAGTTGCATAGGACAAAGTGGAGTAAAGTGTAATAGAGTGGAGTCTTAGGTTGTAGAGTTGAGTGCACTAGAGTGGCCTGGCATATCATACAGTGGACTAAAGTGTCAGAGTTGGGTGCTGTTTTGTACAGTTGAATGGGCTGGTGTGTCGTAGAGTGTGGGAAAGTGTTGTACGTTGCTGTGGCATAAAGTGGAGTTGTGTGGTATAGAGTGGAATGGCATACAGTGCAGTGTCATAGAGTGGGCTATAGTGTAGGCGTATAGAGTGTTGTATAGTTGAGTGGCATAGAATGGTGTGGGGTGGTGTTGTAGAGTAGAGTAGAGTAGTGTGTCAGAGTGGAGTAAATTGGGGTGGGAAGGAGTAGAGGTAGTTGAGTAGTGTATCCTAGAGTGGAGTAGAATGGCATTAAGTTCAATAGAGTCTTGCACGGTGGCATACAATGAAGTGGAGTCTTTTTCGAGTGGAGCTGCCTAGAGCAGAGTGTTGTACAGTGGGGTAAAGTATTGTACAGTAGAGTTGAGTAGAGTGGCTTAGAGTGGAGTGAAGTGTCATACAGTGGAGTGGTCTCTGATACAGTGCAGTGCCGTGGAGTACAGTGTAGTGGCATAGCACAGACTGGAGTATAATGTCATAGTGAAGTGGTGTGTCATACAATTGAGTGGTATTGCGTATCATGCAATGTGAGAAACTGTCGTAGAGTGGAGTAGAGAAGAGTGAATATAGAACCATTAAGTGGGTTGTTGTAGATTGGAGTAGTCACATAGAGCTGAGTAGTGTGTTATAGAGTGGAGTGGAGTAAATTGTGGTGGTGTTGCATAGAGGGGGTTGCATAAAGTTTGATAGAGTAGAGTCTAGTAAAGTGGCATAGAGTGGACTACGATGTTGTATAGAGATAAACTAGAGTACCGTGTTGTATAGTGGGGCAGCACAAAGTGGAGTAGAGTTTGGTAGAGTGGAGAAGAGTGGAGGGGTATGGAGGGGGTTAGAGTGAAGTAGACTGGAGTGGCATAGACTGAGGTGGCATATAGTGTCAAGGCATAGTGCTGCAATGTACAATGTCGTGGCGTAGAGTGTTGTGATGTAGAGTGGAGTGACGTAGAGTGGAGTGGCATACGCTTAAATAGGGCATACTGGAGTGGCTTCCTGTGCAGCAGTGTAGAGTGGAATGGCATACAGTGGAGTGGTGTAGAGTGGAGTGGCGTCCAGTGGAAGGGCGTAGAGTGGAGTACAGTGCAGTGCAGAGCACCCACCTTGAAGAATGTGCGACTACAGGGGGCTCTCCCTCGTTCTCGCTAGTTTTGGCTTACTTGTTTGTAAATCTTGTAGAACAAGAGCAAGTTACATAGGGGTAACCTCGCTTTGGGAACGACTTGTTCCTAGAAATACCACATCTTGGTATTGAGGGACACAAAACTCCAGTGGGATAACAGATAGGTCCTGGCGAATGCCGGTGTGACTTACAACAGCAGGCACGAACACAGCAGAAACATGTTGACGAATTGGCAGTAAGGAGGGGTGTAGGAATTCATTACTCTTTCCTGTCACCACCATCCTTTACATTTTTAATCCCGGCCGGAGGGTCCAGGAATACAATTTTTTAAGGTGTTACACCTCCAAGCTGGTTTTAACTTCCACTGCACTTTACTTTCGGTGATCCCATTATAATTTGGCATTGAATATTTGTATAGCTTACATGTTTGGACTGTCTGCCCCTCCCTTTTGCTACGCCCCAGGCATTGGGGTGTTTTGCAGCAAAGTCCAATGATGGAGCATGTCAGAACTTTGTGAGTGAGTGCAGTATTTTAAAACTGTGCATGTGCCAACACCGAGACCTTTTCCTTTTTACGCTCTCTACTCCTCTTTGTGTATATAAGGTTGCGGTTAGGGGGGTTGGAGTAGAGTTTTCAGCCCCTCTCCCCTTCTTTATGTATGTTAAGCTACCATGTGTTACCATTAGTAATGACATGCAGTTATGTACCTAATAGTTTTTGCCTAGAATTCCAATTTAATTTACGAAGTGGCAGAAATGTAAATCTCTACTCTATAGGTAATGTGGTAACTGTCTTCACTTCTTTCTTCCCTTTCTGATTCGTGATCATGTTTTTTAACTTTTCTTAATGGTCAGAGTATCAAACATTCAGGTTATTATTCTTTAAATCAAAGGTGTGGTTCCATATTAAGTCATTTTTACAATATAAGGACATCATGATATGTTTCAGGCACTTGTCCCAGATTTTTGATATGTAGATGTATTTTGTGATGGATTATTGGTTCCAATTGTCATTCAGATAGGACTTATCCATGATGGTAGGCAAATAGTATCACATCCACTTACCTTCTGATTGGAATCCCCTTAAGTATAAAAGTTTTTTTCAGATTTATTGTATGGTGATTTAAAACTTATTTTGTTCATTGATTGTCACATCACAAATCAGTCATAAGTCATGTACCTTATCACGGTATAGATTTTTATATTATGTTATTATATTATGACATTTTAGTTCCAACAGGATAGCTTTGGGACTAAAGTATGATTGTATAATTTGCAAGTGCTGGAATGAAGCAGAACGACATATCTAAGTATGAGTTAGCATTGTAATACTATGTTTTCCATATCTGTGAATTATGAGAATGTCCCAAAATTAAATTATGTTGAACAACATCCTTTTATAATGGTTTATTTTGGTAAAACAGGAAAACTATTTCTCTGATTAATAGACTTGATTGATGATTGTTGCCAACTGAAAGATGCTGCTGCCAATCATTATGCTACCAAGGTTTCACCCTGTTATAGTAGTCAAGTATTTCCATCCAAAGGTTTTTTATGCTTCTCTGATTGCTCCTTTAGCTCCTGATTTTGTGAATAAGATCTAGAGCCTGTTTCTAAAAGTTTAAGTTGTCCACAAATCAAGAGCAAGGAACATGCTGACAATTTTTAAATCAAGGTCCTCTCTTTTTATTCCATGAGTTAAGGTTAGGCTGTCTAATTCAATCACACTTTTTGGTCCATTTATTATCATTTATCAGATCAATCTTGTAGCCTTATATTTAAAATTGCCTCCTACTTGGAAAATTCATCATGCGTTTCATTCATCTCTATGGACACTATAAGTCTAAGATCCTGGTTATCAGTTTCCATGTAAACCTCCTCCAGATAAGGTACAATGAAAATCAGAATATGAAATTCAAGAGGTTCGTGATTTTTGAATTTTCAGAGGTCCTCTTTAATTCTGGATTCACTGGAATGACTATGCATTTATTGAGCTATTGTTTGAAGATGATTCATCTGCTCATGCTCCCCTACTGGTTTGCCTAGTCTTTCAAAGGCATCTTGATAAATCAAGAACTTCAGGATGGGGGAGTGATGATAAATCTGTGCCAAAGGCATAGAGGAAGATTTTGTCAGTCCAAAGAAGGCTGTGCAGAAACAAAACATTTAGACATGTTGCTGGATGCTGTGTCCAGTGTGCTGCTGGATGTCCTCAAGGCATGGATTATGCTGATGGGGACCTTGAGGCATGGTTCCAAGATCAGTTGTCATTGTTGGTTGGTGCAGGCAGTGTGGTGCTGTAGAATCCAGAAGTAGATGGATTACATCAAAGTGTTTCTTCCCCATGTGTAGCCGATGCCATGTGTCTGAAGTAAGTGTAGTAGTCAAGCCCATGGACTACACCTTCCCAAAATTATGGATGATCCAGAGAACTCTACTGGAGTTTCCCAAACACGAGAATTTCCTGTGATGTCAGTTCCTGTATGCTTCACAAAAAAGGAGGCAATCATAAGAGTAACATGTGTCAAATCATTTGTTCCCAATTTCTTTCTATTTCTGCCATGGAATTTTACTTTTGTAACTGGATTCTACTAAGATTCATGTAATGGATTCTTTGACCAGGTGTGAGCAATCAGGACCTGTTGCAGAATCCCCCTACTTTGTGTCCCGATCTGACTGCTAGGTGCTACTTTTCTGACTCTGATTGTGCCCCGGGCTCTGCTAACCACACCCAGGGCCTTTGCTCTGATTAGGTTTAGGTATAATTATACCTCATGGTTAGGTATAATTATAATTGGCAAGTCCCTAGATGAGGTGTGAAGTATCCTGTCAGAGTAGACAAAGGGTTTCATGTGGGTGTAGAACTTTAGCTACAGAAGCCAAAAGGCATAAAGAGGGTGAGGGAGCCAAACTGGTCTACAAAGGGAGAATGACCGTTTGTGATGATCACACTTAGGAGGAGCATATTAACCTGACAATGGAAATACTTGACTGGGTGGCACTCTGCATCCCATGGGAATGACGTCCTGAAACAGTGAATAATTATGGAAGAGCTGTATTGCATCTCAGATCTGCTGCCTGAAACTACAAGGAGAAGAAGGACTGCCCTCTGAATGACTGCGCCTGCTGCACACTTGGAACTGCAACCATAAGGACTTTGCCTTGCTTCAAGAAAGATTAAGGAGTGGACATACTGCAAGCTACAGGGTAACCGAGCTCACCTGCATCATCACCACCAACAATTCCTCATCCTGGAGTGTGTCCACTGGACTTTTATGGATTTGCCAGAATTGTACTTCCAACATCCCAAGGACCTTCTCAAAGATTCTAGACCCTTGGATTGATGTTATGGACTCTCTGAACCCTCAAGGAGACCATCTGGAATATGTTCCAGAGGTTTGGGACCACTTTTGAAAACAATCCCCATAGGTTGACCAAGTGCATTGTGGGAGTTGTAGTCCCATACCCCAAAAGGCAAACCAGAGTATCTAGACCCTTGCCTGGTGTTGTGGACCCCTTTCCTGCATCAAGAAACTTCTGGAAGTAAGTGAAAAGAACTCTTGACTTTGTCACCATTGAGCATGACCTGCTTTAACCCTTTCAGTGAGTCACAGGCAGTCTGACCTGAGATTCTAGTGGAGGATTTTTCCCATATTACAAAGACTTTTGCCATGCATGTAGGCAGGCACTTCTCCCCTTCCACTTCAAAGCAATTGTATTTTGTTTTCCCAGCAATGATGGGGAACAACTAATGCTGTTGCCACTAAACGTTTCAAAGAAAATATAATATGGTTATTAGACAAATCACACATGTATAACTACATTCTCGTATTAAAGTGTCATAATGATTTAACAGAGACTGAAGACAGCTCAAATGTGTACAATGAAATGGACAACCTACTGTGATACACCAACAGCATTTAAATGATGAATTCCTGGAGAATACAATGGGTCCGATTCACAAAACTAAGGCTGCATGTTTGGGACAAGTATAATGCCCCACACAAATAAATGGCTGCATTTTCGTTGGAGTAAGGTTCTCACTCACCCACAGGAGGTGTGACCAGTTGTAGTGCAGGGCTAGTTAGCACAGGTGCGGTACTGGTCCGAAGCGCGGCCCTGCATTCATAGTCTAGCTATATATGGGTGCACACGTTACCAGAATAACACAAGACACAATATTTTTGTTAGATTATTTATTTGCTTAAAATATTCTGTCATACAACCCTGCAATGCACCATGTAGGCACGGTGAAGGGCGCATGCCGGTCATCTCAGGTCCCAATAGAATACCCCCACCAGCCCAGCAGCATTGTTTACATGAATAGGACCTAAATTGTACATATGTGTGAAAGATGAAATGTGCATTCATCTAACAAAATTAGGGACTATAAATTAGAGGTGGCCCTAACTCGCATAAATCCGTGTTGTGTCATCACATGGAATTACCCAAACGTTCTGCAATATTACACAGAATTAGGCAAGAAGAGTAATTCTTCATTTAGCAAAATTTTCTTACTATAAAAATCCCCCCTTCACATCCAAAATGGATGCAAGGATGCATTTTGTGCTAAGAAACAGTGCAGAATTCAACAGAACATGAATATTGAGCACAAGCAGCTGTTCATGCTCGCTAACTGTGCACTTGCGGTAGGATTTTACCCCAACTTGCACCCTCGACTCAAACTAGACATGAGGATGCATTTTGCTGTAAAAACAAATCTCTAAGTGCAACAGAACATAGACAGCAGTGCCCACAGCCACTCACACTTGCTAAATGTGCTATCTACACCTAATCTGATCATCCCTTGTCCCAGAATAAAATTACAATGGTGCAAAATCCATGTGTGAAACCCAATACACACATTTCAATTTGCATCCACACAAGAAAATTCCCTTTGTGAATTGAGTTTTACTCTTTAACCACAACCCTGTATTTTGTACATATCATTCATGAAACAACGATTGAACCTCTCTCTGATATTGGGACTACACATACGTCAGCTATTGTCACTCCAAGTGCCAACAGGCATCAAGTGACCATAATGGCTTTATCAAAATCATTAGCGGCTGATGTACCATCGGAGTGGCAGGGTGGGGTGAGAGCACGACAGACGAAGAAAACAGTAAAATCAAAAGTAAAAAAAAAAATAACTTAGCCGTAGCATCGCACCCGCCAAAACCCTGCTCTTCAGTTTTTTTCCTCACTGCAGCACAGGCTTTCGTGCATGATAGCACTGTCAGGATTGGCCCGAGTGCCCTTGATTTGCCCTCCTATGGAGACTGCGAGCCTATGACTGCTGTTTCCAACCCAACAATGCAGCTGGGGTTGAAGAGAGCTTCACTGCGCATAACAGTTTGGCTGACCTGAGACGGCCGGTCAAAACATCATGCGCACTGAATCAGAGTGCTCACCACTCTCCCTCCCACATTGCCCCTCGACGGCCCCCACCCACAAGCCTCATTCAATGTACGAAAAATGAAATAATAATACCCACATTTTATTATCGGTTTATTTTTTTAATTTTGATGGGGGGCGATGCTCCTACGCCATAGCAGAGGAGCCGCCGCTGATCACAGACCCAGGAATAACAAAATGATGATTACTTTTAATAGACCTAAATTTGAGACTGAAAGACACAAAATCAGCTTTATGTGCTGACATTCCACTCCATCCAAGCCCCAGGTATTCATTCGAACATTACACTGATGGCGACTCGCACAGGAGTGAGAACCAATCCACGTGAAACTTTCTGGAAACCCTGTGGTGTGCTTCCACCTCTGCCACTGCGTTCTTCACTACAACTGACAGACCTTTTGCTGACCTACATTCAGTAGCCGCGGATAATCATCGGGATACAATTTTGCACACTTAAAAAAAGGAGTCAGCGTGAATCTGCAACTTATTTGCCATTATATAAACAAAAACTGCACAAATTGACATGTCCTTCTACTTACTTATGTGGCCTGCTGTTTAGAATGTGCCTTTAAACAGCAATAGATTAAAAGTGCTTTAGGCCAAAGACAGTGCCTAGCCCATAGGGTAATCCTCACATGCATATGGAAAGATTTAATCAGTACAAAACTGTAGTTTCAATACAGCAGAGAATGTGGAATCTGCCCATCTAAATACACTGTCTTTAATCATTCTTTTTTAATCACTTAGAATAAATAAGTTCAATGAAAGCACATTAGGATATGACTGTTGTACAAATAACTTTGATGCACAATTTGATAAGTAAATAATTTACCTGTGAAATACGTATTGACGGGAAGTGAAGAAGCTGGAAATCTGTAGTAGCCATGACCTGGAAATCGAATTCCTTTAGTAACCTCTTGGTGCTGTGATGGTCTTATTGACACATCCATCCTTTCCAAGTGGTACTTAGGAGGAGGTCCGTTCAGTTCTTCTGGAGCACTCCAGATTATCTTCAATGCTGTGCTGTTGATTCCTTCCATTTGAGGTGGTCTCAATTTCTCTGGAGCTAAACATAATGGAACAGTGCTCGTTAACCAAACATTCATTTACATGTTGATATTTCCATTTGTGCATACCAATTGATTGTGACTGAATGTAGTGACACAAACACAACAAATAGGGGAACATTATGAAGAGTTCAAGCTGTTTTAGACAGCGCAGATCGCTTTGTTACTGTGACTTTATCTGCAAGCCACTCCCATTGGGATTTGGTGTCTGCCTGACTGAGGGAACAAAGAAGGGTCCTGTCCAGGTGCCAGCTAATATTTGCTGTGGCATGGTAGACCTGTTTGAAGTTATTAAAGTTCCTGGGTACAGCCCAGATGGTCATCTTGTCAGACGAACAGAACACCTCCCCACAACCAAGGCCTTTGGCTCAGGGACAAGTTTTCACTTATCATCAAGGGGGGTCTTTAGCTGCCAGGCGACAGTTAACGCTCCTGTAAATGGGACTCCAGAACATTTTGGCTGAAAAAAGGTAACTTTTCTTAATTATTTATCACAAATCCACCTTCACCAGCAAATTGGGCTTGTAATCAATATTTAGCAAGTCAAAATATTTAATTTGTAGCAGTTTCCTAGCTGGAGATAGTGTAATTAAATTACATTTTATATCCCACTGCTTTCTAATGGAGCAGTCAACTGTGCTACAGTAAAAATAGCTTTTGGAGCTTTTCACTAAAAGTACATGTTTAACATTATCTTTTACATGTCCTACTTTTAAATACCAAGCACCCTGTCATATGGGCAGTAAAGAATACTTAAGAGTGATGTATTAATATTTTAAAGGAAGGTTTAAGCCGGCAGACATGCTTCCACTGCCAATGCAGTGGGTGGCACAATGGGTGTTGCAGTCCACAAGTGACACTTTACTCATAGGCCCTGAGTACCATTTGTACCTTATACTAGGGTCTTTTAGTAAGTTAAAGATGCCATTTAGGGATACAGCCAATTTCAAAATGTTTTAGGTATCAGAGCACATGTATTGGGGGCCGGATTAGCAGAGTCAAGTTGCACAGACTCAGAACACCAGCAAAATCAGTCAAACAACATAGGGGTGATCATTTTCTGGAGAAACTCCACACACCCAATGAAAGAGGAGCAGATAACATTAGAAAGAAAAAGGAGGTTTACTGGATATTTACTCTTGATACCTTCAACCGAGGGTTGAATAATGAACTTCCGTGGGAGAATGTAATCATATAAAATACCCGATATAGGAAATCTTGACGACCCCTGTAATCTTCTCTGCTATCACGGTTAGTTTCTCTTTATCTTTCGTTCTTCTCCTTTTTTCCTCTTTTTCTTTTAGTTTGTTGGTGGAATTAAGAATTACACAATGATATTCACTGTGGTTTCAAGTATAAATCTATGTCGTGCTCTGCGATATAACATGAAAACTAAAAACAAACAAGGGACCTCTAGGTTCTCTTCGATGCAACCAATATTGACACCTTTTCCTTTAAATCACGCCGGGACCTTTCATCGGGACGGCTCGCATAATATAATGACCTCTCCCTTTAAAAGAGGGCGTTTTCTAGATTTGCCGGCCAATTTGGAGATCACATATATATATGTGTCGGGTTTGAATTCACAAACCCTTCTACTCAGACGAGTCATTAGACGCCATTGACGACCCCGATTCATGATTCGGGAAAAAGGTATGTGCGCACTTTTAGAATGCTTGGTCTTTAGAGGAGACTTTTACAACTCCTTCCATACCGTTTGGTAGATTGACAAAAATATATAGTTGCGAGTGAAGCCCCGCTGCTCCTTGTCAGTAATATAACATAAAACCGTTCGCCGATAGCGTATCTACCCCTTTTATGTTACTAAGTAACATCCGTGCCTTGTTAATTAGTAGTAGACTTTCTCTGAAGATATTTCTTTCTCAGAGCAACTACTAACATCCCCATTATATCTTTTGTTGGCAGTCTATGTACAATCGAAAAAAGCGTACACTGAGGCGGGTGTAGTCCTGCTGACATCATGTATTAGAACTATATACAAACGTGAGAAGACAACGCACTCAATTTTTTATTTACTATCAGGTAAAATTCTGTAGTCACTCGTCAGAAGATATTACTATGTATATCTCTACGCTCGAAATCTAAACTATTCTTAATTATTACCCGCAGGACAGCCAAATTACGAACTCTGCTGCCCGATATGTTTTTATGTGGTTATTTTAACCGGAAATCGTGTTGTACCTCCCTGAATGAATATACTTTTTTCTCTGAAGGTAAGATTATTCATTTCGAGGGTTACTAAAATTGAATCTTGCCCATCTGATGGACATACGTATAAGATATCTTTTTGTTCATATACTTCTTTCTAGAATACTACAAATAAGATGGGTTTCTTCTACCAATAAAAGTCTCTCGTATTTGGAAACGACACAATCATCTTTGCCGAATCAAAGGTAAATCCCGTGACAATTAGTAGATGCCTTAATAGAAAATCCATGATGATATTTTAACCGCTGATGGGATCAATATTATCCTTATGATAGGTTACAGGAAAACAAGTTACCTATATTTCAAAATATCGTGCACAACCACCTTGTATCCTAAATAACAGATTCATTACGAAGCATATGAAAGACGGGAGTAGGTATGTTTTAATGCCAAAAATGTCATAATGAACCTCAGTAATTATGAATTGTAAAGGAACTTTTATGTCCAGATATTACCGCGATTAATATGACTTTTGATAAATAGGTGGATGTTCGAAGTACTGTTTTTTCATACTTAGCCTACAAATCCAAACAGAACAAAATATCAAACTTTAAATTTTCTCTAACATCATGACTTTCTTTCCGTATCGAACACAGCTTCAAATAAACGGAGAGGCATTTGCTTAGTAATGCTTCACTACACAATTTTATGTATATCCATGAGGATTCTAACGTTCATTAAAATATACTATAAAGATATACTTTTTTCTAAGCAAACTATAATTATTGGTTCTGGTATTCTTTATCCTTGGACATAAAAGTAATTCTAGCCATATCTGATCTCTAACCTCCCCTTTTCCTTTTTTAAATTTTCTTCCCAATCTTAATAGGTAATATTTATATTCATGCATCGAAATTTCATATCATCGATAAAACCCCTTCTTTTTCATGATTAAAGGTAAGTAACTTTACTTAAAATTGGATATAGAATAGATAGCGACATTAGTCCAGGTTGGCTCTATAGATAGCTAAACAAAAAGTTTCCAATATAAGCTAAAACAATCAGAAGGTGGAACCATATAAAACATATGTTTCATCTGGCGATACCATAGGTTATATAATAGAGAATCCATCCAATGAATTATGATATTTTTCCTTAATTTTAGTTAGGATGTTAACACCAGGAACCTTCTATCTTCACTTTCTGTACTCATAATTCTACTCTTACCTTTATGAGTTTCTGTTCTTATATGTTGACTCTGTTTTGTACATTGTTTTTTATGCTTATAAACTAATGTAAAGAGTTTTTGATTTAGTATGTGTGTCCTTATCTAGTGGTATATCATGCTGAACTATTATTATCTGGCAAAAGATTATAGTACAATTATGATTATTGGTAACAATTTCATTGTATTAAACACAAGAATGAGTGATCTAAAACTGTATCTATTTAATTTTAGAACCATGCTGAAATTGTTCTGATGAAGACACATTGTATGTGTCAAAACGCGTTGACAGACATCAGCCTCTTCAATCAGTCCTGGGATTTATCAATGTTTTAATTTCTCCCTGAATACTATGCATTATTGTGATTGAAAACTTAATCCCCCCTTTTTTTAAATGTATTTTTAACAAACCCCTCTTGTATGATTGCACATGTCCATATCAATTTTTATAAATACAATTAAATTTTCTATGTTATCATAGCACGTTGTTGTTCTATCTCCCTTCTTGTGTTTGTTTCACTTTATTGTATTGTATTTTGCCAGATATTCATGTTGTTTTTGCCTGGGTATTTACCTTTGCCATAAAAAGAGGCATTTCCCTACATTGGTGTAAAGGTGTGTGCATGGAGCTAGGCAAATTTAAGGAGAGCCAGCACTTTGGAAAAGAACAATAGTGCCATTATCTTAATAGATATAGCTCTAATCTGGTCTTTCCCATTAGCACAATGTGGTGCAGCAACTTTCATTTCAGCTCTGAGTTGCTCTGATTTTTAGTAAATTTACCCCTTTGGTATCTGAACCTCCCTGGAAGCAAATTATACAGTTAGTAGCATCAAATCCCCCTAAGTGTTTGTAACATTGTAGCAGTTATGAAGTTACACTCAATCAGGTCATTGGACATCCATCGTCAACTCTGAGGCACTCTCTATTCGTGGACTAAACCCAGTATTCTTTTGTGTCAGAAAGCTATCAGTAGCACCTGAGTACCTCTTGGGGTGAGTGAGAACACTACAAATCCATGGCAAGGTTATGGTATGTTCAGCCTGACTGTTCCATCTCAGTTTAGAATAAGTTGAGGCTTAGGCTAGTCCTATCTTTTTTGTGTGGAGTCCTCTGCCCCGACTACAGAGTCTCCACACTCAGAAACCTACCATTAAAATGAAGTTTTGTGAATATTGAACACGTTTAAATGTAAATAAACATGTGCATTTACCCTTGTTAAACAGCTTCACAAAGTTTTCCCAACCATTTGGCTTTTATCAATTAATAACTGCCATGACATTTAAGTTACATTCACAAGTTTCCACTGCAGTTGGTCTATATTTGAGTTTATTGTAGGCGTGGTAAAGAGTAACCATTAGATTTGTAATATACACAATAGAGTTAAGAGATTATTAATCCTGTTAAAAATATGTTTATAAATGCAAGACGAAAGGTAAAGAAAAATGTAGAATTCCAAATAATCAAGCAGTGAAAATCGTCGCAAAAAATGTATATGTTGTCAGAAAGTGGTCCAGATGATCACCAGTCGTCAAACAAACGAGAAGCAAGGTTGCAATGTAATTGAGAGTGGGAATCATTCAAACATTAAATCCGGGCTTTTCTGCCCAGTAGAGTGTTAATGAGTCATCCATGCAGGAAAGTTCACATATATCCAGCAGCAGGCTAGAATTTTGCTTTTTACTTCCACTCCACAATACACCTTTTGTTTCGCAAGACTTCATGAACAGAGGGAACATAATCAAACTCCAGCATGCAATCTCATAATTAATCGCAAATGCATCTCCTTGTAAATTGATCACGCACTTATACAATTCCATGCAGGCCACAGCACTACTACTTACACCTAGGGCTCAGCAGAGCTGGAGTTTAGATAATCAGATAGCGGATGATATTTGGGCCTTTTGTTGCAGTCAATTATTAATGCTCTCAACAAATTACAAGCTTTGGCTGATACATTTTAAATATTTACACAGGCACTATAGAACTTCCTCCCAGTTGCATCGTATGGGGAACCGGCCTGAGGACGGCTGCTGGAGGTGTGGCTCGGCCTCTGCCGCCTTTCTGCACATTTCCTGTTGGCAGACATAGTCAACAAAACTCTGGAGATTTTGGGGACCCCGAGCGACCCTCACCCGCTCATTGGTTTACTGGGTTATGTCAAAGATACTAAACCAGAGATTGCCAAACGACGAGTAGCTATACATTGGGGGATAAACGTGCTCACACCAGCAAGGCATGTATACAAGACATCACTTTTAGTCATACTTAGCTAACTACCTATTAGGAACTAATGCCGGCGGCCTCCAGGGCCGGACTGGCTACCGGGCAGTTTGGAATGCTGCTAAGCTGGGGGCTGATTTTACTGCAGTGGGGGCTGATTTAGTTCATGGAGACCTGTGTGTGCTTCGAAATACTGAAAGCAAAACAAATTTTGTTTTAGTTCACGTAGGTCCCCATTAACGAAATCAGCCCCCAGCTCAGCAGCATTCCAAACTGCCCGGTAGCCAGTCCTGCCCTGGCGACCTCTCGACCCAAAAATATATGGCAGCCCTTTTTGAACTGGCTGAAAGCGCGACAAGAGGAAAGCGCCCGCCCTCCCCGATCCTTGCAGACACTTAAGGGCTACATTAGGTGGGGCTGTGTAAAAAAGATGTAGTGGCGGATTGATGCATTGGAAAGAAGCATTAGGTGGATATCTGTGACCTGCTCGTAAATAGGACTCTGCACTAATTACACCATGTGCCATATTGTTACACTGTACCTGTGAACCAGTTTTTATCAGAGTTGCCGTCCAACGCTGAACGAGAGCAAACTGCTTCCTGACTGTTTTGTTCTGTTGTACGTTTGGGCATTAACGCTGCAAATATATCTGATCATTTTGCGTATACTGTGATTCGAAATGCAAATTGTTGCTTTTCTTGTCTGAAATGCCAATAAATAAATGAAAAATAAAAAAAAATTTCCAAAGGGCTTTCAGGGTTTTGCTACTCAAGTATAAGGAGTAACACAAAGGGGATGTAGGTCGGTACAACGTGCTCTTTTAGATCGCGGTACTTGACAACGAAGGCATTACAACGCAAGTCGTTACAACGACTTGCGTTGGAGGGCGCGGATTTTGGAATATTATAATTTTATATTCCAACACCAGTCCACGTAACAGTAGGGAAGGTGTTGGAATATAAAATTACAACATTCCTTGTCCAACAGCGCCATCCAGCGCTAGTCGTAGTAACGACTTGCGCTGTAATGGCATCGTTGTAAAGGCACTGCGGTGTAAACACCGCGTTGTAAACGATGTTTACTCACAAAGGTCCATGGAGAGCTTAAGAATATTTGGAAAATTAAGCAAAGTGGCCAAGCTCACAATGATGAATCATAGACTAACAGGGCTGAGGGTCGGGGGGAGGGGGCGTGGATCGACAGAACTACTGCTCCTCATTCAAACCCTCCTAATATCCAGAGGGGTTAGTGAAATAACCTCATCATATTATTTAATAAGTATAGCTCATGAGATAATATGAATATCATACAGCTCACAAAATATTTTAAGAGGTTGTTAAGGAAGATAATGTAATTATTTGTTTTCAAACTTTGATAATATTTGTGTCCAGGAAATCTAGACTGTAGAACTGCTGAGCTTGCAAGGTTTCCAGAATTCTAGCGTAACAGCATTAAAAACCGAAGGTCATAGCAGAGTTTGAGGGGTCTTTCAATTTCTGCTGTAGCATACTTACATTTTTTTACTATTGCTATCGCCTTTGGGGAAGAATATAAAATATTTTGAACTTTGAGAGCAAGGCAAAGTGGTGCTCCGGTAGTGAGAGTTAACACTGGCCATGGGAAGATGGGTATTGTGGGGGATTACTAGATTTGTTGAGACCTTTGTTTGGTAGCTATTTGAATTCTGGGTCTTGCTATCTGGTGATTGCAACTTGAATTTTTATCCCTGAGTATTTAGAAATAATTTGGAGTAACAGCAAGAGGATCAGTGGGTCAAAATACCCTTTTGAGAAAGGTACATGTTGGAGGAAGAACTGCTGATGTAACCAGAGGGGATACAGATAAAGCAGGTAAATGAAAATCAATACTTAAAAACACAAATTTAAAGTCAGTTTAAAAAAAGGTGGGTAGAAATGAAAAATTACCCAGGTGAATCAAGTTGCAAGAAAAAATCACAGTAAAAAGTGGGGCAGCGTAGCAGCAATGCAGTGTATTACAATGAATGCACTGCCCTCCAGGTAGCCACAAACTCTTTCTGCCCTGGGGTCACAGCATTCAAGTGAAATATAGAGCGACTGCTTCAAAGCTGCTCCATGATTAACAGTGCAGATGGCAACCCACCTTCAGTTTGGGAAAGAATAAAAATTGTTTTTAACTCTTGTGTAGGAAAGTTTCAATTCTATTAGGACGCAGAGGCAAGGATTATGCTGAACTCTCTTCACTTTATTCAAACAGCTGCTTATTTTTAAAACATTTCTTCAAGTCTCTGGGAATTACATCTCATCACAACCAGTAAGAGTCCAACGTAGTTCCCTAGATGGCCAATCAGGATCCACATGGCGATGTAACAGTCCTCTCTTTACTCTGAACCCCCTCTTTCTTCTCACGAGTCATGCCACAGTGATGCTCCTACTGCTCTGATTTGGATCCATCTGAACCGGAGAATACAAGGGACGAATCAGAAATATTCTGAGAACAGTAAAATGTCTCAACAAGGTATAGAAATCATTTACATTTGTTCACTTTAAAACCATAATTATCTCAAAAAGGCTTGCTTACTTCTTAGGGTGGGCTTCTTCAGAGAAGAGTGACTTCTCGCCGGGTGGGATAATCCTCGCCTCAGTGTCCTTCATAGAATTGAAACTTTCCTACACGAGATTTAGGAACAATTTTTGGTCTATGTGAGGATTATGCTGGTTTAAAGCTTGTTCACCACCAAGTTAGCTATATCCAGCACCTGCTTAAAATAGAACCTCCTAAAAGTCGAGTCTGTCGACCAATCAGCGGCATTCATGATGTCTTCAAGTCTTGCCCCCGAGGAGAAGGTTGTAGAAGCCATCGCTCCCCTGGTAGAAAGGGCTCCAAACATAGACAAGTCAATACCTGCTTCTTGCATAACCCATCTAACCCATCTTGCAATTGTGGGTGAGGAGATCACCAAGTGCAGTTTTCTTAGCGCAATTAGCAGTTGTCTTTCACCCGGGGGCGGTATTCTTCAGACATCAGTTCATATTCCTTGAGGCATTGGACTACACTGAGTTTGGGGGAGTCAGGAAAAGCAGGGTATTCTATTAACCCTCGCAACATTGCCAACTTTGCCGCCGACTCTTTTCGTGACAAAAACCTATTTGGTTGCCAAGAAACAGATTCAAAACTTAATTCACATCCCACAGCGCCGAACATATTGGTGATGGTGGCAGTGAGAGCCTGATTCCTCGAAGCAGTCTACACACAAAAACATGCTCCCCCACCTGAGCTCCATCTTCTGGAGTATGCCCAGCCGATGCTGTGGAGCGGAAGGTATTAATGGATTGATAGGCCAGTCCTTCCGTTGCCAGTTCCACTAAGAAATTAGCAACCTGGACTACCTCAACTCCCAAGGGATCAAAACCCCTTTGCAGACACCAATGTGTCCCTCTGGTCCACGCTGACTTGTATCTTTTGATTATGCTGTCCGCCCAGGCATTGTCAAGGAGGTTCTGAGCCATGCTTGAAAGTCCTGGGACCGCCCTTCCTCCCCTGTAATCCTCCACAACATCAGCATGAGTATGCCGTTGAGGACTTGCTGGTGGGGATTCTTGTCCGGATTGAGAAGGAGATGAGGAAACTGGGGGAGTTGGATTGGAGAATCCCAGGGAACCGGAAACTGCACTTGAGATCTCCAAATCGGGGTGATAAAAGCCACCTCCCCCTGCTGCCATCTGACTTGAGCCATCGTCCAGATAAACTTGGGGAATGGAGCGAAGGCATAACCTTGTTCCTGAGCCCAATCTTGCAAGAAGGCATCTGTTGCAGCCACCAGTGGATCCGGCCTCCAGCTGAAGAACCCAGGCAGCTGGTAGTCCAAGCAGAATTCAAAGTGATCCACAGAGAACCGGCCCCATTTCGATTGTATGTCCGCAAACACTTCTGAGTCTAGTTCCACAAACTGGAGTACATCAGGTGGCCAGAGTGCCAGTCCGCCACCTGGTATTCCGCCGTCACTGAGACCTGATGTTTCAGGCAGTATTGCCAAAAACCGATCACGAGATCTGAAAGGACTTTGGAACGTATACCTCCTAAATGATTGCTGTATCTGACGGCCGATACGTTGGTCATCTTGAGAAACACGCAAGACTGCGCTCTGTCTCTTGTCGAACATCACACCACAAAGGAACGGGCTAGGAGTTCCACGCAGTTGATCTGTAATGATTGTTTTTGACAAGACCATAAACCTCCCGTGGAGAATTTGCTGCAGCGAGCGCCCCAACTGGACCTGCTGGTGTCCAATTCTATGAGAAGGTCCGTGCGGAACCGAAGATTGCCCTTCCATTCCACGCCTCCATATGGGAGAGCCACCATGAAATCTCGTCCCTCACTTTGTCCCTGAGCTCTTCCATCTGGGAATATGTGAGACCCTTCCCGAGAGGAGTCGCTATGAGATGTTGCAGGGACCAATAGTGTAAAGGACCTGGAAATATGGCCTGGATAGAAGAGGATAGGAGGCCTACCAGGCGGGCAATTTGCCATTGAGAAGTGCAAGGCTTGGCCAACATGCGGCATAGTTTGTGCCTTATTTTTGTCATCTTTAAAGAAGGAAGACTGAGAGTTGCAGTAACTGAGTTGATTGTAAAACCTAAGAAGGTTGCTGACTGGGACGGAACTAGAAGGGATTTCTTTTCATTTATTACAAATCCCAAACCCTCTAAGAGATCCACTGCGGCATACAGGTGGCATAACAGGTGAGTGGGGGACTGAGCCATGATGAGCATGTCATCCAGTTAAACAATAAGACAGATGCCTCGTGCTCGAAGGTGTTCCACCGCGGGTTTGAAAACCTTGGTGAAGCACCAGGAAGCCGAGGATAATACCAAGGGAAAACTCAAAACTTTGAACACCTGCTGGCGCCACAGGAATTGCAGGAAGCAATGATGTGGCAGAAAAATCCGTACCACCAGATAAGCGTCTTTGAGATCTAGACGGACCATCCAATAAGATGGCCATAGCATCTTGAAGGAGGTGGATTCCCTCCATTTTGAAATGGCAGTATACCAACCATTTGTTGAATTATTTTAGATTGATCACCAGCTGTGGACCGCCGTCGGTCTTGTCCACCTGAAAGATATTGCTGACAAACCCCCAGGGATGAAGGGTCGTGCTTTGGACAGCACGTTTGGATAGTAAGTCCTGTATTTCTGTATCTATTAGACTCATCGCTTCTGTAGAGAATTCAATTGGTTGTGGTCTGGACCTCTGATAAGGAGTTCCGTAAAACTCTATCTGAAATCCTTGTGTGGTCTGCAAGACCCATGCGTCTGACGTATGTTTGCGCCATTCTCTGGGGTAGTCCACCCACTTGAACCCTGGAGGAAGGTCATACAAACACCGGCAATATTGTTGGCGGATTGCCCCTTCTGGCCTCTTCCTTGGAAACGCTGTCCTCTGGTAGGGTAGAAGTTTGCCCTGTCCTGGTAGCTGTTACCATGCCTGGAGCCTTGCCCTCTGGAGTAGGGTTGGTAGGATCCTCGGCCGGCTTGGCGGCCCCTGCCACGGCCGGCCCCTTGGAAAACTTTTTTTATAGAGGTCTGGGCCTTTTCAAGGGAGCTAAAAGTATTTACGAATGTTCCCAGTTCCTTGATGAAAGATTCCCCAAAGAGTCCTCCCTCAACGCGGCTAAGTCTCCAAGTTTCAGGTCCACCTTGATAAGCAGCGACCGTCTGCCATCCGTGGATAGTGCGCAGCTGGCATTACCTTAAAAGATAATTGCCCCTCTGCACCCACCCCGAAAGCGCTTCCGGGGAAATCAAGATGCCAAGGACTTGGCATCCTCTGCCATGTTGAAGATTTTTGTCATGGGGCCCACTGCATCCAGAAGCTTATCCTGGCAAGCCCGCCAGAACCAGTCACTTCCTTTCTTCGGATCCTTGACAAACTTTGCCTTGAAGGTGGCCATCTTTGGATCAATGTCTGGTGTCAGTGCTAATTTACCCTCCAAGGAAAGTCTGGTGCATTCTCCCTTGAGGCAGCTTAGGTTGGCCACATATTGTGCCACATTGTCACAAGGGACCCATTGCGCTGAATGGGGGTGCAAGATTTGATCTGGTCTAACATTTTGGACTGAGTGGTTTCTACTGGTTCCTCAGTAGGGGTGGGGGATGGCCGCCAAGGCCTGGATGACCCCGCCTCCTCATCTGAGGGGTCATCCTCCTCAAAGTATGGGGATGGCGGTAGAGATTCATTGGTTGTGGCTTGGTTTCTGTGGGTGGAACCGTAGACAGGGTCTTGGCCATAAACGCCTGCCTTAGACGTTCAAAAGTGACTACGTCTACTCCTTCATCTCTAGGGTGTTTAGATGGTGTAGTCTCAGAAGTAATGCGCTCTGGTGAGGTAGGTGGTGGATTACTTGCGTTATGAGCTAGCTGGCATCTTTTTGCACATTCTTGCACTATTAATTTGTCCAGACGCTCTTCCAGGGGGACTATGGCTTCATTTACTGTGCGGTAAATGAAAGCATCTACCGTGCCGTAGAAGTCGTCATCCCATGGGATACTATCTAAAGGGTCATAACCTTCCTCTGAGGCTTCCATAAATATTCTTTACACAGAAAAAAAGGTGAACAGGTAAGGCTAAGGATCCCTCATTGATAACGCCTCTAACGTTCTCTCCCACACAAGTAGGACTTTAACACATTTTACCGGTGGAAGTTTATAACACTGAGTTTCAGTGAACTAATTTAAGTGGGCAGAACTGCACAATCAGGGTATTTCCCCAGGAACACTGGTCTCCAGATGCTGTTATGTAATTAGGGAATTCCTTATCCTGGGGACCGTGTTCCTTAAGTGACCCTTGCGGTCACGAAAAGATTGGCAAATTACCCGCCCCGTTGGGCAGCAAACACAAGTACAGACCTTGAATCCAAGGAGTTCACAAAGGTAAATGCAGACTCCTTTGAAGGAGCGTCAGTCTCCCAGGAACAAGGTTCTCGGCAGTAATGGCTCTGTACGCGCTCAGACCCGTCAGTTTAACTGACAGTAATTGCGCGTCAGAAGCCGAAAGCCCACTGGAGTCACGTGCCCCCTAGCGGGGGGAGGACTGCACTGGGGCGCAGCACCGACAAGTACGATGCGAAGGAGCGAGTAGCGCTCCCACGATCAAGCAGTTTCCTGAACACAATTTTTCAATAACATTTATATAAAAACATCAAGCTGCAAATTTGAAAACACTTGCAAAAACCCCATAAGGAGCGTAGAAAGGAAAAAACACTTAACTGGGGCAGCGAGCAGTGAAGAAAGAGAGGGATCAGAGTAAAGAGAGGACTGTTACATCGCCATGTGGATCCTGATTGGCCATCAAAGAAACTACTTTTGGGCTCCTATTGGTTGTGATGTGATGTCATTCCCAGAGACTTCCGGGACTTTAAGTTTTTCTTCGCTTTATATGGAAGCTTGAATAAATGTTTTAAAAATAAGCTGCTGTTTGAACAAAGCGAAGAGAGTTCAGCATAATCCTCTCCTCCGATCCTGACATAGAATTAGAGATTCCTTTGCAGGTTGGTGCAGTGAGTGACTGCTCTACCTCCAGGGTGTTGTCTAGGGATCCTCTCTCCCCTCCAGAGGGCTGCCATTAAGGGGCATGCGGACAGTGCACCACTTTTCGGGATGCACTTTCAGTGCACCTCCTGTCAGCTTCATTGCCTTTGTGCCCGAGTCCATAATACGGTGCAGGTGCAGAGACAAAGAGATTCCCTCATTTGCCTGGGGCCACACCCCATGCAAATGAGAGAATAACACCTCCTAAGATAGTGTTAGGGCTAAATGGCCAACAGCGCTAACAGTATTAGAGAAGGGGCTGCACAAGAGTCTGCAGCCCTTTGTGTAATACCAAAGTACCTCGGGCGCACAAAGCAGGAGCAGATGCACATTGTGGCCCAGGGGCACTTTCTGTAATACGGCCCCTGGAGTTCTTCGCGCCGGAACCAACCACACCACTAATGCGAGGTTCTGACTGAGGCTTTGGACATCAGCAACCCAACACTGATGAGCCCCCTCTCTGGATCCAGCTTACAAACTCACTGATGATGACCTATTTGACAAGTTCTTCATGCTCCATTATGTTCGGCCTTAACTTTTGACTTTGACCCAGTCCAGCATAAACAAATACCCACTATGAGGTTTCTACTTTTAGGTGCTATTTCTACTTAAAACTTTATCCGGTTTTACTTATTGGATTTTTGTCATTTTTATGTCATTTTATCTAATAAAATTAACTGTATTGTTCCAAATTGGTTTGGAGTTTTTCTTGTGTTGTGGTTTACCTAAAATAATTGTTTGAGTGATGCATGAATAATTTACCCAACGCCTCCAAGTTAAACTTGACTGCATTTTTGCCAAGCTACCAGAGATTTAAGCACAGGTTTAATAAGTGAATTTAGTTGTTTACTCGAACATGGTTTGATTCTATTACTTGAGTGGGGCTGTCACTCCCTCTCAACTATTAATCCAATTTCTTTTAAAAAGGGTTTAATACAGAGCAGTAACAATGCTTAAATGCTGAGTGACTTGCTTTTCACAATACATGTCTGTCAGGCCTAGTGCCTTTATCATAGCATTTCAGAAACAGACCAAGCCTATAGCCATGATCATTGGCTTGCCATCATAACCAAGCCAGTTCTACATCGAGAATAAGCTTTTCCACTGTCAAAACGTGTACTGCAAGCTTTCTTTCGAGTGAAAGCATACAAATTCAACCCAATCAAATCCTATACTCAGAAGAACCCAAATGTAGATGAAGCCTAAGCCATCTTTACAGTATTACTCTGAAAGTTCTGTTTTGCTGATCACATAGGTTCAGATGACAGGTGCACTAACAAGCGAGTCCTAAAAATCCATATTGATTAGTATAGCCTGGGGTGTCCTAACTGCTCTCAACCGAAATCTGCACTCATGTCTAAAATTAATAACGGGTGCAGAGCAAACAGGATAAACAAACATTGAATATATAAACGTGTAAATCAATGAAAAATACATACAAAAAAGGAAACTAACATTGAAAAAGATTAAAACATTCATTTTTACTACGACAAAGAGCAGATTTAATAACCACACTGCTCTTTGAGCAGGAAAAAAAGAATGATAATAACTTAGTTATTATCATTCTATTTTTTGCAGGTTCAGGGCTCGATTTGGGTGGGGCGGGGCTGGTGGCATAGTGGGAGGAGTGGTTTGCTCACTACAAGCGCGCAAGACTCCGGCTGGCCAAACAGTCATGCGTAATTTGCATGATCCCCACCAGGCTGCATACACAGCCTGGTGGGAAACATGCCCAGGCCCCCAGTTGCCATCAGAGCGGCGAGCCACAGCACTTATACCAATCACAACACCGCATTGCAGCGTTGTGATTGGCTATGGGGAGCCTGAGTGCTGCCTGGTTCTGGGACTCGCCGGAGGAGCGGAGGACAGACGCGGCCGGCGGAAGAGGTAAGTGGTATTTTAATTTCTATATTTTGACCTCCTGCTATCCTCTCTCCCCCTCCACCCTCATTCCCTGCCAGCAGCTACTGCAAAAAAATAGCATCCCGGAAGAAGGGCTTGAAATGTAATAATGCAACCTGAATCACTCTCTAGAAACAATAGAAAACATTTTTCCAATACGGGTTAATGAGCGCAGTAACCATTTGACTAAAATGCACTCACCAGGGACCCACCAGGGCCAACCTGTGTATTCAGACTGTCAGCATTATGCCAGACAACATTCTACCTTCATAATATTTGAAATACTCCAGCTGATCAAGCACGATGGCTTTGTTAGGGAGACGCCAAAGTCGAATTTGAAATTGTAAAAACCCAGATAAAGTGGGATTAAGAAAATGTTTTTCGTTTGGATTCTTCGTGATTAGTTCCAATTCTAGTTCTAGAGCCAGCTTTTCTGCCCACTTCAATATAGCTGTGGCTAGGACAAAAGGCCACAAGTCGGCTGGTAGTTCATTAGTTAAGTGGTACTGCTTCCAAGGAACAGTGAACTATCAGTCTCATAGTTTCATAGTCTTCACAGCTGGTTGAAGGCGAACCAACAGGTCAAGATCTAAGAGGGTGTTTCAGAAAACAGTCTTCCACGGTCCTGGGTACAATTTAACAAGCAGAGTAAGGTGGTAGTTGTAGCAACTGTTTGCTTCCTCACCTGAAGGCAACACATAGGGGCATTTTATCAAGCGCGGCGTTAAAATTATCACCTCTTTAGCGGCAGAAAATGGGCTTGATAATATGCCTTGGGTAGATAAAGTCTAAAATGTTGACGTCTCGTAACTTAAACGGGGTGAGAAATTTGAAATCTGTTTTTGGATTTGGCAAATTGACACAAACTTCGGGAACTTTGAAACACTCAATTGAACCCACAAAACTGACGAGAGTTGGACAGCTACAAGCAGTGCTATGTATCTGTATTTGGGGCGACGCAGAAATCACAGCAAAGATGTTCCTGGGAAACATACCTTATTCTGCACCACATAGCCCAGATAAACAAGTGGCTATACAGAATTGACTTACCGGTGTTGCCCTGTACATTACAGTCAGTTTTACTACACTGGCTATTAACATTTCACAGTGTCTATTGTTAGAGTAGTGCCTTAACACTTACTTCTGTCTAGAGTTAGTCGGTGATTGACTGTGAGTTAAAAAAAGTTAGACAATTTGCACATTAACCATGTAGTGGCTGAGATCTGGTAAATAGACCGGCATACACAGCAGACATTAGAAATTTCAGATCTGTTGGTAACATTCATCTGGAGCCCATTGCACTGTGTTGCTATTAGGACAAATTTCAAAAGAGAGGTTACCCCGCTATCACCAGGGAACAGGGCACAAAAGACAAAAAGTCAAGGGAAATCCCTGGGGTGTATCAATGAATCACTGGTGTCAATACTCTCACGGTTACCCTATAGCCCCTTGTATAAAAGGTTGCTGTAGGTCACCGTCAAAAGGACAGAGAATTTTATAATGATTCCCACGACGAAGAAAATTTGTTAACAATCTAGATTTTTATTAAAATAAAACAGGAGTATACAATAAAAAAGGTTTACATTTAAAATTTCAAAGAAATCTTTCCCTGAAAAGTAAAAAGTTAATCGACAATATATCTCTGAACACTATAAAACTGTAAAGCATATGAGTACATTCACATTACATTGCATTCCATAAGCACAAACACATGTTACTATCTACAATACATATAATGAAGAAAAAGAAGAAAAGAGACCCCTTAAAAATGGTGGCACTCTGATGTTTCTACCACTCTTGATTCTTGGATCCACTAAAAAAAATGGCCCGTACACTATAACACACATGAGACATTAATACATGTACATCTGGTGTGTTTGAGCTAGGAGTGGATTCTCTCATGTAGAAATGCGTCGACGCGTTTCGGTGCTTTACACTCAATAATGTGGCACCTTCCTCAGGACTTCTTAGTAGGGGTTTTCCGTACAAGAAAGACTTCACTTTCCCTGTATAAGGGGCGAGATAATATCGTGTCAGACTATACCAGCCTTGAATTCATATTACTCTTCTCAGAAAACTTTGTATTGCATGTCACCTTACTATTTAGGATGTATTTGTGCTAGTACTTCACACCAACCAGTTATATGGACATTTACACTTTTCATAAATGTGGGTACCGTCTGCATTTGCTCTTTGGGCTCAGGGAACTCAATAATAGACACATATGGCAAATATACAGTTCATATTTCCATTAAGCTTATAAGAATTCATATACAACATTTCATGTCCCTCAAATATTCTTCTTTTGTGGAAATCATTATTCGTGGGGGACTCCTAAAAATAGGAAGCGAGGGATGACCATTGTATCTGCACATGAGAAAACCGATGATCTCACCTAAATGTAGGAGAAAGGGTGACCGTTCCTCTATCAGTGGGTCCAGATCCCCAGTTAGTTCATTCCCTGGACATGCACTTGGGGATCACTGGCTGTATTAGGCCTGAAGGTAGATATGATAGTTATTAAAAACGTGTTTTTAAGAAAAGGTTCAGCACTGTTGGGTGGGAGCTGATAGTCACTTATTACCTCTATGTAATCTTTTAGACTTTTATCGATGGTCTTCCTTTTATCCTCAGATTTTTGTCTGGACTTTTTCTTTGTTCTTTTTATTTTAAAATCCGGTATCTGATTAAAGAAAGATGATATGTTTCTGTGTCCCTTCTAATTAAAATAGTTAACACTTTTATATAGTTGTTTGATGCTCATTCTTACCTTCAAAGATTTTAAAACTCGCTTCGACCGGGCATATTTTGGGGGCCTCGCCAAAACTGGATATGTTCTATTAGGGTCAAAAGAACAATTGATTGGTGGAGTAAAAGGAATCACTGTCGTTCAATTCAGATATTAATATTAATTAAATTCGACCCAGAATGGGCTATAGGTGGTGGTGTTATTTGTTTTCAGAGTCTGTTATACCTGTACCTTACTTAAGCCGGGGCTCAAGGATTGTAGTAAGGTATGTTTTAATAAAGGATATCCTCTTTTGGCCCTAGAGTATCTTCCTTTTAAAGTTACACGTGAAGGGAAAAGTGCCTGCTTACATTTAATTGTGCTGTTCTCTTGGCGCGCTACAGATAGGGTTGCTTAAATAGACAGAGTAAATAGTTTTCGCCTCCGTTTAACTGACACACGCACTGCCACAGAGACCCTTCGCGTTTTGCTGTGCTTGATCGTTTAGCGTATTATATCTATAGTTGCTTGCTAGGACAAGAGAAAGAATTTATTTCGCCTTTCCTCCTCCCCTCGCCACGCTTATTAAGACAGAGTAACTAGTTTTAGCCTCCGTTTGACAGGCGTCAGTTACACGCACTGCAACAGAGACCCTTAGCGTTTTACTATGCTTGGTCGTTTGGCGTGTTGTATCTATGGACGCTTGCTAGGAATAGGGAAAGAGTTGGTTTCTCCTTACCTCCTCCCCTCGCCCCATTTGACAGACGTCAATTACATGTACTGCCTCAGAGACCCTTACCGCTCCTTCGCAGTCCCGTTCTAAAGGGAGGAAAGAGTGTCTGCCTATCCGTTTGGTCTCCCATTCTTACCTTAAAGCTTGTGCCGTCTCGCTTCTGCCTCGATCATCTGCATTCTGACGCGCTACCTGCGTGGCCGCTATTTATATTTGGATAATTACACACAATTAATCCCAGCCGGTTGATTGATACGTAGGAGGGGCGTGGTCTGTGTACGCGGCGTCGCCATCTTTGAGTGGTGCCCGTTTTTACTCTATATCCATTGTAATGGATGTATTGATCCCGGGTTTCTTTTAGTCGATGGTTTAATATCTCCTTGTTAGATCTAAACCTTAGTTTAAATACAATTACGTTTATGCCCTCTGTATTTAGGCGAGATATTTTGTTTAATGTCCGACCCTCACTTCTCACGAGTGCAATTACGTTATTCTAATTTAGATTCTTCCATATTTAATAGCAGGAAATATTGCCGTAATTTACTGTTGCTATATTAGGTGTTTTAACTGATAAGCTTTGGCGGTTTTATGATTATGCCAAATTACTGGCAAAGTGAGTATTCTACCCACGTTAAGCCGTGGAGATTGCCACTGGTCTGATGTTATAATAGTAAAAGGTACCCTGATACTACTCTCCCTACATTTGGCCATAGAGAAAATATATAGCATTGTTCTAATATTATTGGAATTGCACTACAAATATTTCCAGACCGATTATTATAATATGGTATTGGTTGAGTATCAATAATTATGCTGTAATGCCTTATTTTAAGCACAAACCTAGTAACTGTTGCTGTTGCCTAATATGTACCTGCTATCCTACTTTACATTTGGCTCTGCCCTGTTTTTACTGATGTGGCAATCAGATTTACAATCTCTTGTAGATCGAATATGCTGTTTCCCATCAGATGAGGGCTTCCCATTCTTCCCTTGAATTCAGTCCTTTTTTAATAGTGTTGAACTTGATCATGTACCACTGTTCTTGTTGTTTGCGTCTGGTGGTACTATCACCTAATCTGGTTAGTTCTTTAATCCGTTCTATAATGATCCACCTGAGATCCTTTTCATTGTGGCCTTTGTCTCTCCAATGCGCTACCAGAGGGGCATTTTCCTTGTTGTTTCTGATTGCCGATTTGTGTTCGCCAATCCTTACTCGTACCTCTCTGCCTGTTTCCCCAATGTAGGCTTCTTCACACGGGCACAGGATCATATATATGGCGTTTTTTGTTCGGCAGTTGTTGAGTGAGGTGATCTCATGTGTGGCACCGTTGTGTACCACTTTTTTGGTGACTACGCAGAGGTCACATATGCTGCAGTTACCACATTTGTTGTTCCCCACTGCCCTATTACCAGTGAGTGTTGTCTGATTTTCTACCACATCATCCCTGTACGTATGTACTAGGTTAGAACGTAGGTTTTTGTTTTTCCTGTACGCAAACAGTGGACGTTCTAATACACTAGTATCTGGTCCGTTGTTAAGGATTTTCCAATTATGGTTAATTATGTTTTTAACCTGGTTAGTGATCGAGGAATGTTGGCTGACCATTACTATTTTTTCTTGTACGCTCTTTTTCTCTTTTTTAGTCAATAGACTCTCCCTATCATAGTATCGAGCCCTCTTGAAGGAGTGCTCAATCAGTTTCTTTGGGTATCCACGTTCCCTGAACTTCCTTTTCATATCACCAGCGTGCTTGTGAAAATCAGCCAGATCTGTACAGTTTCTTCTCAATCGAAGAAATTCCCCAAACGGGATTGAGTCCTTTTGGCTCTTGGGGTGGTAACTACGGTAATGGAGGATGGTGTTACGATCCGATTCCTTTTTGTAGAGCTCTACTTTGAGTTTTTTCTCCTCACTTTTAATGCAAATATCCAAGAAGTTTACCTTTTGTTTGCTGTATGTGGCAGTGAACTTGAGGTTTGGGTCTCCCAAATTCAGCCAAGATAGAAATTCTTCCAATGACTCTGTATTTCCCTGCCAGATAAAAAATATGTCATCGATGAAACGAGCCCAGTTTCGGATGTTCTCGAAAAATGGGCTCACCTCATTGTATATGTGCTTATTTTCAAATAAGCTGACATATATACAGGCCAGACTAGGCGCGCAGGTTGCGCCCATACTGGTCCCTTTCCTCTGGATATACAAGTCTTTCTTAAAGAGGAAGATGTTGTTCAGGAGTACCATAGAGACACATTCAACTATAAACTGTTTGTTTCCTCCTATGATATCAGTGTCTTCTAAAAGACTGCTGACTGCTTTGATGGTATCCTGTTGAGGTATATTAGTATATAGTGACTCTACATCGAGAGTCACCATATATTCATTATCCTCATCGAAATCGATCCCTTCAGTCTTTGATATCATATCTGCTGTGTCGCGGATATAGGACTTCTGTTTCTCAACTAGAGGTTTTAGGAATCTATCCGCATACTGGCTTAATGGTTCCAGTAACGAGTCTATCGAAGCCACAATTGGTCTAAGAGGCGGGTCGATAAGACTCTTGTGGACTTTTGGAAGTCCATACATAGCGGGAGTTTTCGGATTTGGATTGTTTAAAAATTTCCATTCATCTTCCGTGATCCGTCCTTCCTCTAGGGTAGTTTGAAGCAAAGTTTCAACATCTTTTTTAAGTTTGAGCAGTCTAGATTGGTGGACCCTGTTGTAATGTTCTTCGTTTGCTAGGAGGCACCCTACTCTATGCTCGTAATCCATGGTATCGAATACCACGACTCCTCCACCCTTGTCCGTGGGCTTTATTGTGATGCTCGTGTCTGCGGACAGAGAGTTGATGGCTTCCCTTTGTCCCTTGTTAATATTTTGTTCTTGGTAATGTTTTTTCTCCAGTAGGATGCCTATCTCTAGTTTCACCACGGATTCGAAGATCTCCAGGTTTTTGTCCACCATACCAAGGCTGGGAGTGAATGTGGATTTTGCTCGCAGACCTGAGTCCGTTGGTGTCTCTCTAGTGGGTCTATTTTCGAAGAACCTACGTAATCTAATTTTCCGAAAGAATGCTCTAAGATCTTTCTCTAATTGGAACCTATTTATGCCAGCAGTTGGGACAAAGTTAAAACCCGTACCCAATACCTGTTTTTCTGTGTTGGAAAGGGTTCTATGGGATAGATTAATTATGGGTGTTTTTTCTATCGCCAGTATACCTTGTTCCTGGTTCGCTTGTATTCCTGAGGGGCCGGGTTCTGTTGGTAGTCTTGCTCTTGTTCTCTCTGAGCAGGTCTCTTGGAGTATTGGCCTCTCCCTCTGCCACGGAAGTTCCCACGGCCTCTCTGTGGGCGCTGGTCTAAAAAAGGAGTATCATATTCTCTATTTGGTCCTGCATATTCCTCCTCTTCTCTGCAGTGTTCCTCCTCCTCTATACTACTCTCAGATGTACCTGAAAAGTGTACATGTCTGGGTCTTCTAGGTTGGAATCTAGTTTGGAATCTAGGTTTAAAATTATCATTCCTAGAGATATCGGGTTTCTCGGTGTAATAATCTTTTTGTAAAAAGGGGTAGACTACTTCTTGGCTAAATTTAGCGATATCCTTCCTTAATTTTTGCGTTTTACGATTAGTTAGGTATTCGCAATACCCTCTCATATCCTTGTTTATTTCTTCTAGTCTCTTTTTAACATCCTCAACTACATTATTATCTAGGAGTGCTTTTTCTAATTCCTCCATTTCTTTTATTTCTATAAGGACCGTGGCCTGTGCTGTTTCAATAATTAGTAGCATGAGGTCTCTGCTACATCGGTTACAAATGAATGTCCATGTTTCTAGGAATTTCTGATTATCCACGAACAGACCAGGTTCGTTTCGAATTTGCAACCCTATTGGTATTTTGCCTGCCCTAACATACTGAGTCATGAAATCTGCATGTAACTCAGTCCTGATGATTTTCTTTTTCAGGTTGATAAGCTGATTCCACTTTTCTCCCCCATTGGGAATGACTGTGATGTTACTATTGCCTCTATTAGAGCTTAATATTTTATTTAGTTGTTCTTCACTAAAGCCAAAGGTCGTTAGTGTATCCATTATGTAATTGGAAAGAGACTATTGGGTTTTATTTGGGTAGGAAAAACTGAAATAGTCACCATAAAAAACCTAGACTCTCCAGCACAAGGCCGTACTTAACAGATTTCAAAAGAGAGGTTACCCCGCTATCACCAGGGAACAGGGCACAAAAGACAAAAAGTCAAGGGAAATCCCTGGGGTGTATCAATGAATCACTGGTGTCAATACTCTCACGGTTACCTTATAGCCCCTTGTATAAAAGGTTGCTGTAGGTCACCGTCAAAAGGACAGAGAATTTTATAATGATTCCCACGACGAAGAAAATTTGTTAACAATCTAGATTTTTATTAAAATAAAACAGGAGTATACAATAAAAAAAGGTTTACATTTAAAATTTCAAAGAAATCTTTCCCTGAAAAGTAAAAAGTTAATCGACAATATATCTCTGAACACTATAAAACTGTAAAGCATATGAGTACATTCACATTACATTGCATTCCCTAAGCACAAACACATGTTACTATCTACAATACATATAATGAAGAAAAAGAAGAAAAGAGACCCCTTAAAAATGGTGGCACTCTGATGTTTCTACCACTCTTGATTCTTGGATCCACTAACAAAAAATGGCCCGTACACTATAACACACATGAGACATTAATACATGTACATCTGGTGTGTTTGAGCTAGCAGTGGATTCTCTCATGTAGAAATGCGTCGACGCGTTTCGGTGCTTTACACTCAATAATGTGGCACCTTCCTCAGGACTTCTTAGTAGGGGTTTTCCGTACAAGAAAGACTTCACTTTCCCTGTATAAGGGGCGAGATAATATCGTGTCAGACTATACCAGCCTTGAATTCATATTACTCTTCTCAGAAAACTTTGTATTGCATGTCACCTTACTATTTAGGATGTATTTGTGCTAGTACTTCACACCAACCAGTTATATGGACATTTACACTTTTCATAAATGTGGGTACCGTCTGCATTTGCTCTTTGGGCTCAGGGAACTCAATAATAGACACATATGGCAAATATACAGTTCATATTTCCATTAAGCTTATAAGAATTCATATACAACATTTCATGTCCCTCAAATATTCTTCTTTTGTGGAAATCATTATTCGTGGGGGACTCCTAAAAATAGGAAGCGAGGGATGACCATTGTATCTGCACATGAGAAAACCGATGATCTCACCTAAATGTAGGAGAAAGGGTGACCGTTCCTCTATCAGTGGGTCCGGATCCCCAGTTAGTTCATTCCCTGGACATGCACTTGGGGATCACTGGCTGTATTAGGCCTGAAGGTAGATATGATAGTTATTAAAAACGTGTTTTTAAGAAAAGGTTCAGCACTGTTGGGTGGGAGCTGATAGTCACTTATTACCTCTATGTAATCTTTTAGACTTTTATCGATGGTCTTCCTTTTATCCTCAGATTTTTGTCTGGACTTTTTCTTTGTTCTTTTTATTTTAAAATCCGGTATCTGATTAAAGAAAGATGATATGTTTCTGTGTCCCTTCTAATTAAAATAGTTAACACTTTTATATAGTTGTTTGATGCTCATTCTTACCTTCAAAGATTTTAAAACTCGCTTCGACCGGGCATATTTTGGGGGCCTCGCCAAAACTGGATATGTTCTATTAGGGTCAAAAGAACAATTGATTGGTGGAGTAAAAGGAATCACTGTCGTTCAATTCAGATATTAATATTAATTAAATTCGACCCAGAATGGGCTATAGGTGGTGGTGTTATTTGTTTTCAGAGTCTGTTATACCTGTACCTTACTTAAGCCGGGGCTCAAGGATTGTAGTAAGGTATGTTTTAATAAAGGATATCCTCTTTTGGCCCTAGAGTATCTTCCTTTTAAAGTTACACGTGAAGGGAAAAGTGCCTGCTTACATTTAATTGTGCTGTTCTCTTGGCGCGCTACAGATAGGGTTGCTTAAATAGACAGAGTAAATAGTTTTCGCCTCCGTTTAACTGACACACGCACTGCCACAGAGACCCTTCGCGTTTTGCTGTGCTTGATCGTTTAGCGTATTATATCTATAGTTGCTTGCTAGGACAAGAGAAAGAATTTATTTCGCCTTTCCTCCTCCCCTCGCCACGCTTATTAAGACAGAGTAACTAGTTTTAGCCTCCGTTTGACAGGCGTCAGTTACACGCACTGCAACAGAGACCCTTAGCGTTTTACTATGCTTGGTCGTTTGGCGTGTTGTATCTATGGACGCTTGCTAGGAATAGGGAAAGAGTTGGTTTCTCCTTACCTCCTCCCCTCGCCCCATTTGACAGACGTCAATTACATGTACTGCCTCAGAGACCCTTACCGCTCCTTCGCAGTCCCGTTCTAAAGGGAGGAAAGAGTGTCTGCCTATCCGTTTGGTCTCCCATTCTTACCTTAAAGCTTGTGCCGTCTCGCTTCTGCCTCGATCATCTGCATTCTGACGCGCTACCTGCGTGGCCGCTATTTATATTTGGATAATTACACACAATTAATCCCAGCCGGTTGATTGATACGTAGGAGGGGCGTGGTCTGTGTACGCGGCGTCGCCATCTTTGAGTGGTGCCCGTTTTTACTCTATATCCATTGTAATGGATGTATTGATCCCGGGTTTCTTTTAGTCGATGGTTTAATATCTCCTTGTTAGATCTAAACCTTAGTTTAAATACAATTACGTTTATGCCCTCTGTATTTAGGCGAGATATTTTGTTTAATGTCCGACCCTCACTTCTCACGAGTGCAATTACGTTATTCTAATTTAGATTCTTCCATATTTAATAGCAGGAAATATTGCCGTAATTTACTGTTGCTATATTAGGTGTTTTAACTGATAAGCTTTGGCGGTTTTATGATTATGCCAAATTACTGGCAGAGTGAGTATTCTACCCACGTTAAGCCGTGGAGATTGCCACTGGTCTGATGTTATAATAGTAAAAGGTACCCTGATACTACTCTCCCTACATTTGGCCATAGAGAAAATATATAGCATTGTTCTAATATTATTGGAATTGCACTACAAATATTTCCAGACCGATTATTATAATATGGTATTGGTTGAGTATCAATAATTATGCTGTAATGCCTTATTTTAAGCACAAACCTAGTAACTGTTGCTGTTGCCTAATATGTACCTGCTATCCTACTTTACATTTGGCTCTGCCCTGTTTTTACTGATGTGGCAATCAGATTTACAATCTCTTGTAGATCGAATATGCTGTTTCCCATCAGATGAGGGCTTCCCATTCTTCCCTTGAATTCAGTCCTTTTTTAATAGTGTTGAACTTGATCATGTACCACTGTTCTTGTTGTTTGCGTCTGGTGGTACTATCACCTAATCTGGTTAGTTCTTTAATCCGTTCTATAATGATCCACCTGAGATCCTTTTCATTGTGGCCTTTGTCTCTCCAATGCGCTACCATCATATGAGTACACCCATCAGCAAATGAAAGTTGCCTTCGGCTCACATATGCTGCTACTGTAAAGTCCACTTGGTTCAGTCACAAACCCTGGGAGAAATCCAGCCAGCCAGCCAGCCAGCCAGCTAAGACCTAGGGGCATATTACCAAGCAATAGCGATAATTATCGCTATTGCTTAGTTAGCGGGAAAAAGCGGGAAAAAATATCGCCGAGCACCGAGGATTTTTACCGCTGAGATACCTTGATATTATCAAGGTTTATCTCAAAGGCGGTAAAAATCCTGCGAAATGCATGAATATCGCTGAAAAATCAGCGATATTCATGCATTATCGAGACAATGCTCTTAGCCATGTTATCCACCTTCCATTGGATAACATGGCTAAGAACTGCTTTTAGCAGGCGTTAGCTTTTGGAGATATTCGCGCTTAGCGCGAATATTTCCAAAAGTTGTTAATAGGAGTTAGAGATGTTAGCAACTGCTTTCAGTCGCTAACATCTTGGCACACCCACTTTGCATGTCATTAGCGATAATTATCGCTGACATGCAAAGTGGGCCCCTAAATGCCCGCTATCGCCTACAAGCTGTCTCTAACTGGTGTTAGCGACAGCTTGGTAATAGGGCGATAAAATTATCGCCGCATTAGCGGGAAAAAGTCCTGCTAATGCTGCGATAATGCCCTTGGTAATATGCCCCCAAGTCTCCATAGGAAGTCCCTCCTTGAAACCTCACAGACTCCTAGCAGATTCTGTTTTAAGTCCCAGGTGATTCTGGTTAAGGGAGACATAAGTAAAGCCCATCCATCGAATTGGCCAATCACATGCTATGCACATTAGCAGCCAGTTCATCAATTCACACTCATTTTGCTGGCAGATATCTACTGACCATTCCCACAAACAGGCTGTGGGTGGCATTGCCACCTATCTAAGCAAACAGGAGCTTGTACTCATATCTAAGTAATGATACTCACTCTAATACCTTTGTTGAGAAGGACGTGTACATCAGGCATAAAAGCTGTTCAGAATGAATTCGTCTTAAGCTTGTTTCTTTAATAAGATTGTGGTTCTTGTCTGGTCAACCAGTTCTAAAATGGAAATCACCAGTGTTTTAGATAAATAGGCTCTCCAATGTAAGGACGTGAGCAACAAATGGCAGGACCATCATTGTGGGAGAAGCAGCACACCTCCCTGCAGCAGGATACACCAATCAGGCAGCTGTTAGCATTCACTTACTAATAGTGTGGACCATCACTCAGACTCTATTGGTGTGCTGTAGTGGTGACACAACCTATGGTGGCCCTATGCGGGATGGGACAGTTTGGTTTCTCGCATGACAATGGTGCTATATTTATTTCAGCAATGAGGATGCTAGCCTGAAAATTGCATACATGTAGTGGAGTAATGCAGTTTTCTGCTTGGCAGCGGCGCTTCGCAGGCAACCGGTACTGTAGAAAATGTATCAAACGGGGCGGCTCCTCTGCTGTGACGGAGGTGCGTCGCCCCACTGCTTTTAAGCAGTGAGAAACCTAAAATGACAATAAATTAGAGTTGTCATTTTATGTTTCATGTCCTGCTGCTTTGCGGCGGGCGAGTAGGCGGGACTGCACTGTTCTCCGAGCAGGGCAGGGAGGAGTGGTTTGCCCACTCCTAAAGTGCACAATGATTGTTTGAACGGTCCTCTGGGGCCACCTAAATCAGTCATGCGCACTCTCTTGTTCTCCATGCAGGCTGCTTTATAGCCTGCATGGAGAACATGCCCACCCCTCCAGCCCCTGGTTGAGCACTGTGTCAAGGCGCACAGACCAATTACAATGCTGCATTGCAGCATTGTGATTGGCTTAGGGGAGGAAGCCTGGCTGCCTGCTTCCTCTTCCTTTCAGGGGCAGGAGAGCAGTAGCAGAGAAGACGTGTGACAAGGCCTCGAAAGAAGTTTTTATTTCTTTTTTTATTTCTGATCCCCCATGCAACACACGACCCCCACACATCTCCCCCCTATCTCCTCCCACGAGCCATGCCCGCCATGACTGGTATCAAATGACTATATATAGCCTACTTGACAAATCCAGTTTCCTAACGCGGAGTGTCAAATATGAGAGTAACCTGCACCCGGCCTATCACACTAAACCACAGCCCAGATATTGACCCAGTCCCTTGACAAAGAGTGGTCTCCTGTTAACCCCTTCGCTGCGGCGGCTATTCCGCCGCAGCGCTTAAGGGGCGGGGCGGCCGCGCGGCCGCCGCATGCTGGTGACAGAACCGCTCCGTCACCAGCTACAGTTGAGCTGTGCTGGTGACGGAGCGGTTCCGTCATGACCCGCCCCGCTCTTTAGAACGCCAGCGCAGGCGCGAAATCAGCGCCGCGCAGGCGCGGCGGCCGGGCCATGACGGAACCGCTCCGTCATCAGCACAGCTCAACTGTAGCTGATGACGGAGCGATTCCGTCATCAGCATGGAAGGGGTTAAATAGGCCAAATTAACCAATTTGAACACCAGTGATTACTCTGGACAAACTCCCAGTTTTCATACTTCTCTCTCTGTTTCTCTCCATTTTTTCACCTTTTATGCGTTCATTTTGGTTTAGAGCGTTTTCTCTAACCAGTCCTGCACCTTTGACCGGAACGTTCTTTTCTGTGCCAGAAATACTCTGATTGGGAATAATTAAAGGATTTCTCTTATCGATATTTCCTTTGTATACAAACTTGTAACACTAGCTTTTTCACGTTAATAAATGCTTTAATATTAAACTTTACAATTATTATTTCCATTGTGTTAATCGAGTGAAACTGCAGAAAATCACCAGAACTCGGATTTTTCGAACTAAGCAGGTACTTTGGCATTACACGGTCGTCCAATTCTTACAGCTTTATTTCAGGCAATTTTACATTTCCAGCAGCACTCTGGCATACTTGAGCATAACACCTGGTATAAACATAATTAGCAGCACCATCATGTTCTGACACAAAATGTAAAACTGGCATTATTCTCTCGGCGTAGGATTTTAGATAGTCATTTACTCATGGAACACACTGTATCAGATGAGCCCAAATGCTTGTCAGCAGTGCAATCCAGTTTTATTATCTGGCACATCATTTTTTTAAAGCCATACCTATAATTTGGTGTTTTGGAAAAACATTGATCTAACGTACGACTGAATATCTTCAAGATTTTGAATATTTAATTAGTTCCCCTTCAATTTTTCTTATAACTTATTTGGCTTGTTAGTCCATCTATTTACACTAACATTTCAATGCCAATAGGTCTGCTTAAAGGGCCTCTTCAGTAAATGATGAGATTGGCATTCAGTAAGTCAATCGTAGATGTACTCAGTCACTCATCCTTGAAATCCTGAATCCATTTATTCATCCACTGACTGACTCTTTCTTGCACTCACCGATCCACATTAAAGCACACACACAAACTCAACAAGCAAATGCAAAAAAAAATTAAAAACAAAAATGTAGAAAAAAGAAAACATGCTTGTTAGATCTGTTAAACTTGGGGTGGTCTTCCCCCAAACCTTTTGCCTTATTCCTCCATATTTTTCTGATCTCGTTTTTTTGGCTTTAGGATTCTGTCCTCTTTACCGCTGCTAACCAGTGTCAAAGTGTGTGTGCTCCCTCCTTAAAACATGGAAAATTTGGCTTGTCCCAAATGGCATAATTATTTTACTTTTAAGTCCCCAGTAAAGTGGTACTACATTTGCCCAGGGCTTGCAGATTAAATGCTATTTGCGGTTCTGCAGCACTTGCTTTGCCACCCACTTAAGTAGCTTTGCAAATCTGTCTCAGGCCTGCCATTGAAGCCTGCATGTGCCATTTTAAACTGCACTGTCACCCTGAGAAAAAACCCTTTTTCCAGGCTCAAACCTGCCTTTTTAATACAAATGAGGGTAGGCCCCCAAACAGCCCACAGACTAGGGTGCAATGTATTTGAAAAGTAGGACATGTAATTTTAAGTTTTAGAGGTCCTTGTAGTGAAAAATTCTTTGAATAATTTAACACTACTGCAAGGCCTGCTTCTCTGTAGGCTAACATTGGAGTTTCGTCATTACATTTAATGAGCTGCAAATTCTAAACAATACAAGGGGAACATGGAAAACTAAAACCTTGCCACTGAAATGCATTCATTTTCAAGCAGATATCATCAAGCAAAATGCCATCACTCACAGCATGACACTATTTTTAGCATATTTTATGGGACTGGCTGTGTGACTATATCCTTGTGTGTTTGGGTGTGTCAGTGGCAGTATGTGTGTATAATTGGGTGTGTGAGTAGTTGAGTGAGTGAGTTGCTGTGTGAGTGGCTGTATACGTGAGTGAGTAGGTAGGTCAGTGTCTGGATGGGTGAGTGAGTGGTGGTGTGGGTGGCTCTATGGAGGTAAGTAAGTGTATAGTGACTATATGGGTGAGTGAGTTGGTGGCTGAATGGCTGTATGAGTGAGTGACTTGGAATGTAAGTGGCTGTATAAGTGAGTGTTTGGTTATGTGAGTTGGTGTGTGAGTGACTGTATTGGAGAGTAAGTGTCTGTGTGAATGGCTGCATAGGTGAGTGCGCCGAAGTCTGAGTGCTCATATGGATATGTGAATGGGTATGTAAGTTGTTTTGTGGGTCAGTGACTGAGATTGCTTGTATGGTTGAGTGAGTGGCTGTGTTGAGAGGTTGTAAGGGTGAGTGAGTGGGTGTGTGTGTGACTGTTAGTTAATAAGTGAGTGTGTCAGTAGCTATGGGTGAGTTTGTGGCAATGTGAGTGCTATAAGGATGAGTGACTGGTTGCATAAGTGGCGCTATGAGTGAGTGAATGGATGTGTGAGTGGCTGTATGGGTGAGTGAGTGGGTGTGGGAGTGCCTCTATGGGTCTGTGAATGTGTGTGTGAGGGGTTGTGTAGGTGTGTGAGTTGGTGTACAAGAGGTTATATGGGGTGTGATTTGGTTTGTGAGAGGTTCTGTAGATGATGTCAAAAGTGATGTCATCAGTGATGTCATTTGAGATGTCATCAGTGATGTCGTCAGGGATGACATTGACCATGTCATGAGTGATCTAATATGTGAGATCATAAGCAGTGCATTGTGGAGGCATAAGTTATAGTCAGCTCAGGTTATATAACTGCTGAACTTCACTAGTTTTGTACGAGTACATTTTTAGCTAGACTATAATGTCCCCGTAATTTTGGGGGTTTTCAGCGAATTTCTAAGATTTTTTTAAATTCTATTTCCTATTACGTCCTTGTAACCTTTGGTTTTTTAAATGAAAATCTAAGATTTTTCAAATTCTATTTCCTAACTATAATGTCCTTGTAACCTTTGTTTTTTTTCAGTGAATTACGATGTTTTTTTATACTAATAGTCGTGTTTGCAGAGTGGTGAAGAAAAGGGTCGGGCTCTGAACAGCTCTCAGGAATTCTGCTGTATGGGGCTTACTGAAGAGCTTCTTGGCCCCCAAGATCCCTCAGCATCCAAAAGGACTTCATCCCCTCAACCAGTAGTGCACCAGGAGGCATGTTTGCAGAGTGGTGGAGAAAGGGGGCGCGAGCTCCAAAGACCACTCAGAAATCCCACTGTATGGGATTTACTGGAGGTAACAGGAGGGGTAGTTGGCCCCATGGACCCTCAAGAGCCAAGGGCACTTCATCCCCCAACTAGTAGTGCACCAGGAGGTGCGTTTGCAGAATGGTGAAGAAAGAGGTCATGACTTCCGAAGACCTATCAGCAATCCCATGTATGGGACTTACTGGAGGTAACAGAAGTGCTTCCTGCCCCCCATGGACCCCGAGCATCCAAGGGAACTTCTTCCCCCTACCAGTACTGCACCAGGAGGTGCAATTGCAGAATGGTGGAGAAAGAGTGTAGGGACTTTGGCAACTTGCCAGTCTGGCTTTTCTTTTTATTTATTAGGGGACGGGCCGTGTGGCCCTCCTTCCCTCTGCTGATTGTGGCCACGGTGACCCCATCCCCCAGAGCCAGGCCTTTTTTGAGGGGACTGAATTGCTTTCACAGAGAGGGAGCTGCTAAATATGCAGCTCCCTCTCTGTGAAAGCAATTTTGCTTGCTTTTGCAAGCCAGAGCATACTTAATGCTCTCGCTTGCTGGAAGCAGAGCATTTACTATGGCTTGGCGGGAGTGGTAAAGCTCCCGGCAAACCATAGCAAACTGCTATGTCCTGGGGATGGGCACCCCGGGACATTTTATGAGCCAGCCCTGGGTCACGCAGTCCCCAGGCCCATCTATAGCTTCAGGAGGAAGGCTGAGTTGCCCCTTCCATTCTAATTTGAAAAGCCTGCCCAAAAAAACAATTTAATTTTGGTCCCATCTGGTTCTGGTGGCCAGGTGGGGTCCGAGAGGCCCCCCCCCCATAAAAAAGCAGTAGCCCCAGGGAGGTGGTGGTCCCTGGGGCACAGGGATCCAAGTGGCCCCCAGATTACTTTGTGGAATGTGGCCCCAGGGAGATGGTGGTCCCCGGAGCCTGGGGGGCTCAGAGAGGCCCCTGTATATAAATCAATAAGCTCCTGGGAGGTGGTGGTCCCTGGGGCAATCATAAGCCCCAGGAGGGGTGGCCTGTTTGCCCCCTCTTCCCTATTACCAAAACGTTCTGAGGACCTGGCCCACTTGGGGCTGATAACTAACTAAGCGCAAGAGCCCACACTCTTTTTTTGTTACATTTTCAGTGATGTCTGTGGTCCCCGCCTAAAATGTCTCAAAAAACGTTTTTGGGGTCCTGCCCCCTTTTTTTTTAAATCCTCCACGTTCCCCTATATACAATTTGAGGTTTCTTTAAATTACTCTGCAACTACTGAACGGATTCAAACCAAATTACCAAAAGGTGGCTTTCTAGACCAACAGCTACCTTTCTGCCAAATTTGGTGTTATTACGTTCAGCATTTCGGCCTGTAGCCGTGTGTTAATTTTCTATGCAAATTAACATGGGGGGACGAGTTTTGGGACCCCCCCCCCCTTTTCTCTTGGCCCCCGCTTGACAGATTACCCCAATCATTTCAGGACAGCAGCTGAACTGAGCATCAAGCTAGTTTTGAAAATTTTGCAAGGATTCATCAAACTACCCCAAAGTCATAAAAAACTTTCTTTCAATGGAAACTACATCCTAACTATAACTAATATGTGTATACAACCTACTGGAGATATAAAATGAAAGGGGAAAATGGTGACCACTGGGAAAGTTAATAGTTCAGATCGTGTTAACATGGGAAAGCATTTGTTGTGATGCTAATAACTTTGGTGCCATTTGACGAATTGTCAGGAAACTTTCCGATAGAGTGCTCGTTTTCCCCTAGTTTGCACATTGAAAGTGTTGGGGTGATCTGTGGGGGCAAGGAAAAAATTGGGGGTCCCAAAACGCATTTTCCCCGTTCATTTTCCAATAGGAAATTTAGACATGGCTACAGCCTAAACCACTGAACGGATTTACATAAAATTTGGAAGAATACTAGATCTAGATCCATAAAGAGTGCTTTTAGAGTTTTAGTGTAAATTCGTTCAGTAGTTTTTGAGCAATTAAGGCTCAAAAACTTTATATATCAATGGATGCAGTGGCTGTGTTGATCCCGACGGATCCCAATCTGAGATCCGATTGGCTGCCACCACCTTAACCAGGAAGTGATGGCATCCATTTTAGGACTCGATCCTGAGTCCTAAAATAAAAAAAGACACAAGGGAGCATGATAGGAATACCCTAAGCCCCTAGGCCTTTTGGTGGGTTCCCCTCCCAAGGCTAAAATCGGCCCGGGGAGGGAGGCCATGTGCCCCCCTCCCTCCTAATATCACGCTAAGCCCCAGAGGATGGGGTTCCAAGGGCCATGATCTGTGCCAAACCACCCACTGTGCACATCTGAAGGCTTTGTGCAGTGTGGGGCCGACTGCTTTTGGGTGGTTGGCCACAGGGCCTGACTGCAGGCCAGGCCTTGTGGCCAACACACCACTGTGCACAGCCATTGCGCACTCATGCCCTAACGTAACAATAACTTGTGCCCTCGCCGCGCACTGCTAATTACCTCACATATTACATCACTCATGATACCTTCCAGCAAATCTCTGATAATATCACTGCAACATTTGTAGTGAAATTATTGATGAGAAAACTGTACATGGCGGTGGTGCAAGTCATAGTTACATAATTGTAGTTATTCATCATCACTGTATATATATCTTAGCACTTGAGCACGTTTTGCACCTACTGTCACTGAATTGTCTCTATGTTTGATGGTCTTACTTTGTATCGATTGTTTTGTTACTGAATGAAGTAATTCAGCACAAACCATATTGAATTCTAAATATAAAAACCTATGAATTCAACACTTGGCTATACCATTTATTTGTTTTTTCTGCTTAAGCATTGATTTCTCATTTGCACATGTGTATCAGAGAGTTCTTATATTTGTTTCATTTGCATGTATTAGCATTTTCCAAAGTAATTGGTCCTACCCAACAGAACCATTTGTTTGTTGAATTAGAATGCTTTTATGTTCAAGTTAATCTCTTGGCCATCTTGTTTCAAGACACACAGAGACTGCAAGTCATGTGGGCCATTATCTTAATTTCTTTAATTTGTAATCAGTTATATTTGGAGCAAAGACTGAGAGCAGGTGATGCAGCACACTCTGCACGCTCTTTATGACCTGACCTATTCTATTCTTTTCTTGCAGTCTTCGATAGGGCATGGCTACCTGGAGGCCTACCAACACTGCAACAGACATGATAGATGGTAGAAGTAGACTGACAAGGAAGTTAGTCTCAGGAAAGCCAGTGTTCAAGGCCTTGCAGAAGGGTAGTTCCTGCTCCAATAGCTATAGTTCGAGTAGTAAATTGTTCCAGAGTCTAGGGGCAGGAAGGAAGTAGAACAGCCAACCCAGGAAGATCTACGGATCCTGGGGACCTTCAGTAGGTGAGCTGAATATGATCTGAGGACTCTCCTCGGCAAATTTGTGGAGGCCAGAGATCTTAACAAAGAAGGGCCTTTTGCATTAATTGCCCTGTGCATAATGCAAAGAGTCTTGAACTGCACTCTGCGTTCTACTGGAAGTCAGTGGAGATCTCTCAAAGTTTTGGTTACCGATTGATGTTTCGAAATGTTCATCAGGAGTAGTGCAGCAGCTGTGTGTGCATGTTTCTGTGTGTGTGTTTTTGTGCACATTTGTAATTCTGACATTGTGTATTTTTTTAGTATGTTATGAAATTGCCTGATCGGTTATGTGCTCTTGACCAAATAATTGCAATATGTTTTGATCACGTTCTGCTTACCACGCATGCAACTATGTAAGTGCATATGTCATGTGGCAAATGGCATGTCACTATGATCCAAGCGTCCCATGTCTGCACTTTATTAAGGGAGTTGCAGTTATGCATTTTACTTTATGTACAGGATGATGTTGACCCTATTCAAGGGTGCCAGTGCACCTCACAGAGCTGCAAACACAAACTAATAGGCAGCAGAAAAATCAGACCGCAGATAAAGAGTAGCAGTTTGAATTGGAGCTACCCATGTGCTTTTTGTTTTTTATTTCCATGTATTTTGGGAAGATTTTGTTTCTGTTGTCACATTTATGAGATAACTTTGTTAAATGAAATGTCCGGACTATAGTAAGTCGAAATGAGCAGAAACTCTATTCTACCACTGCATTTTATGATTATTGTTATATTTTCGTAACCTTTCTTTTTTGCTGTTTTTGCATACTGCTTCTGTACTACAAACCACAGGCTGTGCATTATTCATCTACCGGATGATAACTAAAGCTGTGCGGCACTGCTGTGTCTGCAGTGCTCTGCTATACTATGGTGGCAGTGTTGAGATACCTCAGTGCGCATCAGACACCCCCCCTCTCAACACACCCTTTTGACATTGCAGGTCACAGGATGAGCACTGTGTGTGTGTCCAAATCAATGCCATAGCAGAAGTCTGCTGCCACTGTTACTGCCCCAAGTTTTCTGTTTTCACAAGTGTTTTTCACATAGCTTAAAGACCTTGTTTGTCCTCGGCTCTCCTTCCTGCCTTCAAGGTTGGGGCAGCCCACCTCCACACCCCCTCAAACTCAGGGAAGCCACAATTCCTTTTCCTACGTTGTCCTCTTCCTCACCCATTTTGATCAAACAATGAGGGAATTTAAGTGATTGGCATTCGGTTTTCAGTTATATCTGCCTAGGCATGCACCTGGTCCACATACTTTAGACATGCAATAATATAACTGCACCTTGATCTGTAATACTGCATATCTTTCTTTCGTGGAACACTTCTTTTCAAATATCACTTACATGAGTTAACAGTCATGTTAAGTAACAGTTGGTATTGCTTTCACTGGGCACAAACACCACCAGCCGTCAATGCACGCTTCCACCAGGCACACATCACCAGACGTCAGTGCACGCTTTCACCAGGCACACACACCACCAGCCACCAGTGCACACTTCCACCAGGCACACACACCACCAGCCGGCAGTGCACACTTCCACGAGGCACACACACCACCAGCCATCAGTGCACAATTTCTACAGGCACACACACCACCAGCGATCAGTGCACAGATCAATTGTTAAGGCATCCACAATTAACTATTGTAGCAATCACAGTATGGCGCACTTTACTTTTAAACATATTCATCTAAATTGCAGCATGCCACCATTGCAAAAAAAAAAAAACATTTTTTTGGCCTACAATTTATAGACTTTTGTTGCAATTGATGTTGCAATATTTAGCAATGCCAATAGCTCAAACTTAATAAATGTGAGACCTATTGCATTGCAAATGCTTGTTTACTCTATGCATTAGAAAACTGCTAACCAGACCCCAGTGCATGTACTCTGACACCTAAAACATGTTAAAATTGGCTTACTCCTAATTGGCCCACTTAACTTTCTGACATGGACAGAGATTATGATATTCCAACATGTATCTATGGTATGGAAAGTAGGGGTTTGCGAAATTCATACAAGTTGCGCAATTACGCTAAATTAGGGCTAAATTATGCAGAATTGTGTGACATGCAAGCCCATCACTTTGCACTATATTCTGCATCAATTTTTGGTGTCAGGGTGCATTTAAACAATAGCACTGCACATAACACCCTCTTGTGTTCTGTTCTTGTTCGTTCCCAGCAATTTTTTAGTGCGAATTACCATGAATTGTGCCACTTGTGGTCAATTTTAAAGCAAACTTGCACAGTTATGCAAAGTGCAATAATGTTTTAATTTTGGGAATTTCGAATAACAAGCTTAATACAAAATTCCTGAAATGACACAAATTCCATTAGTGATATTTAAAGTTCACCCAGGCCTGATGGAAACTGAAATGCCACCTGTGACATTCACTAGTGTGAGAACACAGACATGACTCCAGGCCTACCACTGTTGCCTGGCTGCTGTGGTTATAAAACTGGAGCCCCAACGGTCTAATTGGACCTTTTGGCAGAAGTAACCTCCATTTTAAATACTAAGACATCAGCCCCAGGGAAGCCTTGTAGCCTACAAGGTATGGTGCATCGTATTTAAAAGTAGGGCATGTAGAAAGTTAAAATGTCCTGAAAAGTGAGTAGAACTCAAAAGCTATACTCCCTGTAAGGACACTGGCTGGCGAATACAGAAGCGAAGCACTAGGCAGCAATATTAAATATTGATTCTGCTATCTCAGGCTAGGGATTAGTTAGAAAAATGAATAAACAACTATTTGTAATATTTATTAAAAGCACAACTGAATGGTGAATTTGTTTTTTTCCCACATAATTATCTTTATTCATTTGTCATAGGCTTACAATGTAAACAAACAGTCGGTACACCTCCTTCTAAAAGTCCAGTAGCTATTTGGAAGATACAGCGTTCACAATTATAGAAGCAGCCAAGTGCTCGGAAAGAACATATTGCCCATTACAAGAAAGTACAAACAAACATCTTCCCTGCCGCAGCGGTTAAGTGGTTAGAAAGTCGTAATAACTTGAAAGAGAGGTAGGCTCTACCCTTTTGCCATTTAAAGTGGATCACCAAACAGGGCAGGGCTGCAAATGAACTCTGTCTACCGCTATTGGGAGTCCCTGAAATAAATAGAGTAGTTTTGACAGGACTCTCATTTTAATGGCATGTATTCTCCCTTACCAAGAGAGGTAAAAAGGTGCCCCTCTCTTAAAGTCAATTCTTAATTGCAGCAGTAATGATGGGTAGTTATGTCGAAATAAGTCCTTAATGTTGTAAGTGAATTTAATACCTAGATAAGTGACGTTGTGTTTTTTCCCATTTGAAGGACATCGATCCACCTAGCCGCTCTACATCTGCTGAAGGGACTGTTAATTTGAGTAAGTGTGATTTAGTCAGATTAATGCGGATACTTGCTAACCCATCGAAGTAGCACAACTCATCCAGGGTGGCTACTAAGGAGATTTGGGGCAAAGCTAGAGACATCAGGATATCGTCTGCAAAGAGTGTGAGTTTATGCTCCTCAGCAGAAAATGTAATTCCTTGGATCTGAGGGCTCAGACCAGTCATGGCTGCCAGCAGCTCAATGCTTAAAGCAAACATCAAGGGCGATAGGGGACAGGGGAAATTCCATGACATGGAACTAACCCCATTGACCAGGACAGTCAGTAGCCACTCACTAAAGCCAAACATTCTCGGGGTATGCATTAAAAAGGAAGAGTCTACCTGGTTGAAAGCTTTTACAGCGTCTAGCATTAGCAGGACCGCTGGTACTGGCTTTTGGTAATTTTCTTGATCAGGTGGATTACCCTTCTGATGTTATCATGTGTTTGTCTCCCCTTAATAAAACCAGATTGGTCTGGATGGATCGAGTCCAGAATTAAGACGTCCAGACAGATTGCTAGAATTTTGGAGTATAATTTAGCATCGAGGTATAGTAGTGCGAATGGGCAGTAGGAGCCACACTGCCTCACATCTTTGCCTTGTTTAGGTATAACAGCTACCAATGCTTCACTAATGGAGGCTGTCACAGCGCCTGTGTTGGCCATGTAATTGAACAGAGAAAATAGATGGGGATAAGTCTGTTTTGAATGTTTTATAGAATTGGCCCGTGGGACCATCAGGCCCCAGTGATCTGCAATGTTTATAGTTGGCTATCGATGTACGTAACTCGTCATCTGTGATAGGGCCCCCTAGTATGCCATTTGGGCGGCTGACACTTTAGGAAGGGTTATGCTTTGTAAGTACTCTAACTCTTCCCTCTCGTCTGTGTTATCAGCAGCATATAAGGAGTGGTAGAAGATCACAAAGGCATGGTCTTTTTCTGTGTCTTGGATGATGGTTTCACTCCGGTCATTATGGATGTCCCCTCTATATTCTTTCTAATGTTTTACCCGCAACTGTCTTGCCAGATGAGAGCCCACCTTGATAACCTGCTCATATGACACACGTCGGAGGCACAGAAGTGTGAGTTCCGCTCAGTTTTTATAGATCGCATTTAGCTTTCCCCTAAGTGCAGTGACCTTTTTCTGATGAAGGAGAGTAGGGTTATCTTTATGTGTTCGCTCCGCAGTCTGGAGTTCTGTTTCCACTGCCTGCCTCTCCGTAGCCCTGGATTTATTGAGGGAGAAATTGAACACTATGCATTGCCCCATAGCATCGCTTTGAAGGCATCCCAATTATTTGATAGGGAGGTGTCATGTGGATTGGTATTTTTAAAATAGTCATTCATGTCTTTCTGAAGCTATCTTGCATAAGTCTGTCGTGCACTAGGGATCCTGGGAAAAACATTTCCTTTATTTCAGGGTTGGGGGCTCCCAATTCGAGCATAGGAAGACTGGTGCGTGGTTGGAGAGCACTAATGGGTAGAATGTGAGTGTCTGTAAAGCCTAGCACGACGTATTGCTTACAAAAACATAGTCTAAGCGAGAATAACTTCTGTGTGAATATGAAAAGTATGACCCTGTCACAAGGCAGGTCGCTCCCCCGTGCCACCACACAGCCCTCCTGTGTGCCCTGAGCTGCTGCTGCAGCTCGAACTGGTTTGTGCCAGCGTGATTGCTTTGTTTTCTCTTGTACCTTGTACCCCTCTGTGCCCCACTTTGCCTTGTGTATCCCCCGCTCGCCCCCACCTGCTTGGTTAGCATTGTTGTTGTTCTTTTTTGTACTTTTTGTGCCCCTCTGTGCCCCACTTTGCCTTATGTATCCCCCGCTCACCCCCACCTGCTTGGTTAGCATTGTTGTTGTTCTTTTATGTACTTTTTGTGCCCCTCTGTGCCCCACTTTGCCTTCTGTATCCCCCGCTCGTCCCCATCCACGCTCTTTTCCGGCTGCTGCGTCGTCTGCTGCCTTGTCCCCTGAGCTCTCATTCGCTGGCCTGCTCCCACCTCCCAGGTGCTCCTCCCTCCCACTCCCCCTCATATGGAGGCTGCATAGCGGGCGCACAGCTGGCGCGCCAAAAGCGCGCCTAAGGCAAGCCTGTCTGCGCCCGTCCACACCTGGACCGCGCCCAGAGCCAGGACCCATGGCCCCCGCACTCACCGCTACGACTCCCGCACCCTCCATACACTCAACGCCGGATGGTTACGCACCTGCTGCCTGGCCACTCCGAAGCGCACCCAAGGACCTGACAGAGCTGCATTTTCCCCAGCATCCAGCCCACCAACCCACCCACCGAAGAACCCAACTTCCTCAGATGCATCCTGCTCAACACCCGCTCCACCGGCAAACACACCATCGAACTCGGGGACCTACTTGACACCAACGCCCCAGACGTAGCCTTCCTGACGTAGACCTGGCTGACCCCCACCTCGATGACCGACATCGCCATGGCCATCCCAAAAGGCTACAAAATCACAGCAAGGACCGCACCAACTGAGCAGGTGGAGGAATTGCCATAGTCCACAGAAACACCCTCAAAATCTCGACAGACGCCGACGACACACTCAGCACCACCGAATACCTGCACTTCAAGATCCACACCGACCCCAACACCACCCTCAGGGTTCTTCAGACCCCCCTGGACCCCGACCACAGTTCAGCGACTCCATTGCCGACTTCATCAGCACACATGCCCTCGCCTCCACTGTCTACTTCCTCCTCGGAGACCTGAACTTCCACATCGAGAACAACAACGACTCCAACACCTCCACCCTGATCGACAACCTCAGCAACCTCAGACTCAGACAACTTGTCATAACACCCACTCACTCCGCCGGCCACACTCTTGACCCCATCTTCTCAGCAAGCACCCACGTCTCCTCAACCGCACCACCGAACTCCACTGGACCGACCACCGCTGCATCCACTTCACCTTCCGGAAACCCACCACCGCACCCAGATGATGCCTCGCCGCAGCTGGGGCAAGATCACCGAGGACCAGCTAACCACCTCCCTCGCCCAGACCCCACCCGCAGACCCGACCAACCCCCACGCCGCAGCCCGCAACCTCAGACAATGGATCGACTACTGCGTCAACACACTCCCCGCTCAAGAAGCCCTCCAACACCCACACCAGCAAGAGAGCCAGCTGGTTCTCCAAAGACCTCCAGGCCTCCAGGCAAACCTGCCGAAAACTGGAAAAAAACTGGTCCTGCAAAAGATCACCGGAAAGCTACACAGCCCACAGGAATGCCACCCGCCGACACCACCAACTCATCAGATCCGCCAAAAGGAAAACCTTCAGTGACCGCATGGACAACAACGCACACAACAGCAAAGAGCTCTTCAGCATCGTGAAGGAACTCTCCAACCCCAGTTCCAACACCAACGACATCCCACCATCACAAGACCTGTGCGACTCACTGGCCACCTTCTTCTATCGCCAGATCGCGAACATCCATGACAGCTTCGACGCCGTCAACACCCCGGCAACCGCTGGCACCTTCGCTCCCATGACCACCACCCGCACCAACCGCCTGCTCGCCTGGCCCAAAAATCAATGACGACGACATCATCAAGATCATGAACACCGTCCACTCCGGATCCCCAGAAGACCCCTGCCCTCACCACATTTTCAACAAAGCCAGCAACACCATCGCACCCCCCCCTCCAGAAAACCATCAACATCTTCTTTGAGACAGCGACCTTCCCAGAGAGCTGGAAACACACAGAGATCAATGCCTTACTCAAGAAACCCAAGGCGGACCCCAAGGACCTAAATAACTTCCGACCCATCTCCCTGCTCCCGTTCCCGGCAAAGGTAATTGAAAAGGCTGTCAACAAACAACTGACCAGCTTCCTCGAAGAGAACAACATCTTGGTCCTGTCCCAGTCTGGGTTCTGTAGCAACTATGGCACTGAAACTGCCCTCACTGCTGCCACCGATGACATCATGATCCTGCTCGACAACGGAGAAACCTCGGCCCTCATCCTCTGGGACCTGAGAGCCGCTTTCGACACTGTCTGCCACCGCACACTAAAGCAAAAACCACAGTTGATGGACAGAATGCAGAACAATGTCATACATTCACCCCAGTACAGAGATCTGGGCCTAAATTCATTGTTTGTTGCACTCCACACCACCCCAGTTCAGACATGGCAGTATGCAAATCAGTCTGACTCTGTGCCTCATGGGAACAGTCCAGCCCGAACTGCCAAGCCATGCCTTCCCTGGACCAGAAACAAGCTTCCGATGACCGGTTTCTGGCATTCCAGCCGTCTTCAGCCCGGCTTGCTTGAATCCAGTGGTTTGGAGAGCATGAGACTCACGTCTGAGTATACCCATCCCACTCGGGGTGACAAATGCAAAAACCACAGTTGGTTTTAGGCCCAGATCTCTGTACTGGGGTGAATGTATGACATTATTCTGCATTCTGTCCATCAACTGTGGTTTTTGCACCGCACACTAAAAGCACACCTCCAGACGCCGGAATCCAAGAGAAGGCCCTGGACTGGACCACATCCTTCCTCTCCGGGAGAACCCAGAGCGTCCATCTCCCCCTTCCGCTCCAAAGCCACTGAGATCATCTGCGGCGTACCCCAAGGATCATCCCTCAGCCCAACGTTGTTCAACGTATACATGGCTCCTCTCACCCTAGTTGCCCGACGACACGACCTAAACATCATCTCCTACGCTGATGACACCCAGCTGATCCTCTCGCTCACCAAAGACCACCAAAACCAACCTCCACGAAGGAATGAAGGCCAACGCCGACTGGATGAGGAACAGCCGTCTGAAGCTCAACTCGGACAAGATGGAGGTCCTCATCCTCTGATCCACCCCCTCAGCCTGGGACGACTCCTGGTGGCCGACGGCACTAGGAGCACCACCCACAACCACCAACCACGCATGATACCTGGGGTCATCCTCGACTCCACACTCTCCATGATGAAACAGGTCAACGCCGTCGCCTCCTCCAGCTTCAACACCCTCCGCATGCTTCGCAGGATCTTCAAGTAGATCCCCACCACAACCAGAAGGACGGTCACCCAGGCCCTTGTCAGCAGTAGACTGGCCTACGGCAACACACTCTACGCAGGAGCCCCGGCCAAAGTCCTGAAACGGCTCCAACGCATCCAGAACACCTCTGCACGCCTGATCCTCGACATCCCGCGCCGCAGCCATATCACACCCCACCTGAGAGACGTGCACTGGCTCCCCATCAACAAGAGGATAACCTTCAAGCTCCTCACCCACGCTCACAAAGCACTCCACAACACCGGACCAGCCTACCTCAACAGCCGACTCAGCCTCTACAACCCGTCCCGCCAGCTCCGCTCTGCAGACTGCGCCCTCGCCACTGTCCCCTGCATCCAAAGAGTGTCAGCCGGAGGCAGATCATTCTCCCACCTCACCACCAAGACAGGAACACCCTCCTCATCTGACTACGGCAGACCGAAGACATCCTAACCTTCAGGAGACTCCTTAAGACCTGGCTCTTCGAACAGTAGCAGCGTACCCCCCCAGTGCCTTGAGACCCTCACGGGTATGTAGTGCGCTTTCCAAATGCTATGATTGATTGATTGAAAAGAATGCATAGTCTTGCTCGTCCGTGTGCAGTGTACGCCAGGCATCTAATAGGCCCAATTCTCCAAATGCCTTTTTCCAGGACTTAGGGAAGCTTCTTGCAAGTGAGCACTGCTGATGTGTGCTGTCTGTTCCAGAGTCTCAAGTGAGATTAAAATCCGCCATGACCATTATCACCTCTTCCACGAAGGTCCCCAGTGTAGAGAAAAATGTGTGCAGAAATTAGGCTTGACTTATGTTGGGGGCAATGGCTTCCCTGTATGTGGCCTTCACCATTACATATGTACCTTACTTATCATTCTTACAGCCCTCTGGCTTAAACTGTAATGAAGAGAGAAAGAATAACCCCATCTTGTTGCGTTTTGAGGTTGTCTTTTGTCAGGGGAGTTAAGCCCTAGTATGTTCCACGTTAGGTTGTGAGAACCATCTTTTAGGGTGAGTCGGCTGTTTTTGGTATAACACACGATCTTTACATATCTCAATCAGACCTGCCAGCCGTGTGGTCCCCTTCAGTGAGTTTGCTAAAATCTTATTCTCATTATCTCTACATTCCAATCCTATTTGCATGTAAAGTTCCGAATGTACCAATCAAAAAAGTAAAGCATACCCTTTAAGAAAAGCAAAACTTTGAACATTCCCTCCCAGATAAACCTTTGTCAGCATAGCAATACCTCTCTGCCGGCGTCGTGGTTGGTACCCGCTAATGCAATCTAAAACTAACTGGTAAGTATGGCTGGAAAGTTAGCACTTTGAAGAGACACAAGCAGAAGAAACGCGCATTAAGAACAAAGAATGCAAGTGATGTACTTCTGTTTCTGATGTAGTCAACATAAGAGAAAACCCCCTAACAATGTGATCTCATCTGGCATTTTAAACCCTTGGTACACTGAGCCTTCCCCCGTTCATCTTGGGGAATTCTCAAAAGGTCCATGACCCTGATGCTGGATCTACAGGCGAAGTTTGTCAGCATTTCCTGTTCGTCTTCTGCCGGGGTTGGGTCAGCCATGGTCTATTATCGCTAGGTTCCCAAGGAGGGCTCGCTGGCCCTCCCCCCTCTCTCTCCACCAGCCCCAAAAGAGAAGAAAGCCCTAGAAGTTGCACTGCTTCTAGGATTTCAGTGACATGATGGGGCTTGTTGTGAAGTTTGAAGGCCAATCCAAATGGGTATGTCCTGTATTTGATGCTTTCTTGTCTGAGCTTGTCGGTGATTTGTCAGAATTGCATACTTCTTGCCAGCATGGCTTGGTCAATGTCCTCGAAAACAGAGCAGGCCATCCCTTGGAATGATACCTCTTCGGTCCGACGCGTGGCTTGAAGGATTGCTTCCTTCATCTTGAAGTAGTGCAGCTTGACCAACAGACCCGGGACCAGGGTTCAATTCCCGACGCGGCAGGGTCTTGAGCTCAAATGTCCACGAACTCGATAATTCTCGCTTCGGTGCCTGACCTAATCATGGGTTCACACTCTGCAACTCCGGGCATTAAGATTGCTTAATCTCCACAATGGCCCCCCGCGACGGGATGCCTAGCTTTCACCTTGGGGATGCCCTGTAGGGGCTATCTCACAGGGAAAAGCCAGGACGGGTTCCCAAGGCAAGCGCCGAGATACCTCCCCGGTGATTTGAGCGCTTTATAAGAACATACAATTCATGTGGGTCTCACCTAGCAGCTCCAAGAAGAGACCATGAATAAAGGCCTCCAAATCCGAACTCTCCGCACCTTCCTGTAGATTTCAAATCCGTATGTTGTCTCTCCTTGACATATTTTCGAGGTCTTCAATTTTCAGGATCGATGTCTTAAGTTGGTCATGCAGAAGGTCTACCTCGGTCTCCATCCATTCTGCATGGCCCTCCAGTTCCTTCAATTTAGATTCCAGATCCAGAACTCCGATGCTGACAGAGTCAACATTTTGTTGGAGAGTCACCAGACTGTTCTTAATGTCTGTTCTAAGTGTTTCAAGGGAGGTAGTCATGTCTGCCTTTAGCGTCTCTCTTATTTCTTTTTTTAAAGTCCCTTAGCGAGGCCAGGAGCATCTCTTTGGTTAGGATATGTGGCATGGGGTGATCAGGTGAGTCCTTGTGTTCTGCCATTGTGAAATAGGTGGAGATTATTGCTCTGGGCTTTCTAAGGCGCTATAAAGGCTTTAGTAGAGGACTCTATAGGTACAGTGCCCCAGAAGCCCAGCACGCCTGCTCTACCATAGCAGCAGGTCGTTTCTGCACCAGTGGTGTTGGCCCCTGGTGAGGTCCTCACATGTGTTCCCCTGCACTTTCTTAGTGTGTTGGCTCTCTGTCTAAGCTGACCAAACTGCAGGAGAACAGCGGCCTGCATGTCTCCATACTTGGTCTATTTATTTCCCAGTCTCAATATCTTCTGATAGCAGGAGGGGCATATATCTGTGTGTGACCTTGTTCTTTGCAGGTTATGTGGCTTGCCTGTCCTGCTGCTTCAGGCTGCCAGCCTTGAGCAACAGAGATGCACTCTCTCGCACTGCCTGACTCATCTTGGCACCATCTTGGGGTCAGGCAGGGATCTCAGGAAGGGCCTCACCCCCTCGGGGTGCACCAGCCCTGGACTCCCAACCCCAACCGGCACTCACCGGGCCCTAGGTGCCAGTTCATTGCAGCCTCTGGTCTTCCGGGCACGGGAAGCCTCTGCTTGCCCATTGAACATCCCGGCCGGAAATCATGTCCCTGGCAAGGTTCTCCGCTCACCGTCGACCTCAAACTGCCCAATGTGTGGTCTGCTGCATGACTGTATTTCCGCCTGCCACTGCTAGACCAGGAACCTCTCTAATGCAAGGATCAGACCTCTCCACTGCAACCGCCTCACTCAGCAGCCGGCAGCCCATGGCAGAGGCTGCCTGCGGCTCTTCCCAACCTTCCGGTAGGCCTTGTCTCGCTCACACTTTATCCGCATCCTCTTAGGTTTGGTTCCTCACTCTCAGTGCTTGCATATCCCGATGGATTCTACCGCAAGTACTCGCTTCTTCAGGGATTTTCCAGTCATTTTCCTGTGATTGCCGCAGAGCCCTCATGCATCCCGCCACACGGCCATCTTGGTTGGCCACGCCCCCATGAAGTTATATTATTAATAAACATTAATGCAAAATGACATATATAAAGTTACCTTTTTCCTGCCAAATGCTCTTGGAGACTAATTTACATTAGTTTCCAACTGTCATCCAGCTAACAAATAGCCCTAATCATGAGATGTGAAGTAAAAACGTGTCCCAGAGCAGAGGCAATGGCAAGGTTGTGGAGAGATGTTTCTGTTCTTCTGGCAGGAATACTAATTGGGCTGCACCCAGAAACTTCTTTTCCCTCAAAAAGACTACCCCTGTCCTAAGCAGATTACAGATGACATCTGCAAAGGCCCCTTCTTTTGATCTACAATTCAGGCAGGCAACAAGCCTAGCGGGGGGAAAGCTGGCCCCAGGAATGGTTTGGAATGATCACAGCTGAGAGGGCTGCTTTTACCCTGATCACACCTCTGGCTGGGCACACAGCTCTGCACAAGGGGAAAAGGGTTTCTCCAACTTGAATTTAGTGAGGGAGGGCACTGGGATTGTTTACAGTAGGGCACACAGGAACTGCTACAAAAATGGGTAGGGTTACCCCTGGGATCTTTCATCCTATTGATTAGGGAGGGGCCAAAACGCACCCCCACCCACAAGATAGTGCTAGGCATAAATGTTGCACCCCAAGACACTTTCTTCAGAACACTTTGGACGTGTGGAACAACAGAAGACGGACTGGAACTGCTGTTTGAGACCTGAAGGAGTGGACCTGCTCTCACTTATACCCAGAACAAAGAAGAGGACTTTAAGGGCCGGCTGACTGGCCCCCTCTATGGCTACAGGAACACACCGCACTGCATGAGGCCTTTTGCTTTAAGAGCCCAGCTGGCCAATATCAACTGGACTTTACTTGGACCTCACTCGTGGCCTCTGTTGGAGTGAGTCATGACCCCCATATGCTGTTCCTGAGGTTCTGGGACCGTTGTCTAACTGTACTTCTATTATCTTTGAAGAGTTGGAACTTAGAAACCTTTTAAGCACTAAGACCTCCAGAATATCGGGACAAACCTGGCAGGTGTAACTTTTTTTCATTTTTTAAACTTTATTTATCCATTTTTGGATTAACACATTACCAATTCCAGCTCCAATACAGTACAGTTGTAACATTTCTCATCATAATAAAGATGTTTCTGCAGAACATGGCATCTTGCTCAACCTTCCTGTGCACACTCATTACAACACGTGTTTCACTTTCATCTCGCCAATATAGTACCAGTATCATTTCTCATAATAAGATCCTTCCCCTTCATAAAAGCATAATATGGGAAACCTACAAAAGGAATATGAAGAAACAAAGGGCTAAGCTCATATTTCAGTGCTACAGCAGTCAAACAATACCAGCAGGCTCTTGTCCAGTGTTGGCGTGTGGAGTGGATTGTGGTTGTAAAGTAGTCGTGTAGCGTTTAAAAGGGCCCCAAATATCCCGCGCCGGGATGTGCTGGGCAGTGTAGTAGCATACAAATTATCATTAATGTTGCAATACGCCATGCTATGTAACAAGTCTTTGCACTGCGGCACTGCCCTCCGCCCCCAGTTGAGTGCAATCTCCCTTTTCACCAGCAATCCCAATGCCGTGAATTTTCTGACCACCTTGGGGATGTTGGTCACGTATCCCAGCAGGGTTATGGCCGGTGCAGGGTCCATGTCGAACCCAATCATGTCCCCCAGTGTATGAAAGACGTCCGTCCAATATCTGCTAATCTTGGGGCAAGTCCTAGCCAGATCGCAAAATCCGTACGTGGGGCCTTACATTTGAGGCCACAGTGCAGTCTGTCTTGATCTATTTTATATGACATTTCTGATGTGATGTAAATTCTATGTAGGAATTAAAAGTGTAGGAGCTTATGACGGCTGTTTAATGACACCTCTTTAGTCTGAAGACAGCATGCGGCCCACTGCTCATCAGTTATGGGATGTCCCAGATCAGCCTCCCAAGCAGCCCGTATCATGCCATCTTGGACTGGAATTATCCCCAAACAGGCCCTGTACAACTTCGAAACCAAATGGTCCCCCATGCTGCTATCTATAACCGTGGATAAAGGGATGAAATGGTCCGGTTCAACGGGGAAGCCCGGAACCTTGCCCCATAAGGCTGCTCGCAGCGGAGTCAGTACGAATTTGTCTATAAAGGAGGGCTCTGGAAATGTGTCCCCATCCGTGATTAAGAAAGCTTGGCCCTCTGTGTACAGGTCCCCTATTTTGGTCACCTCAAATCGGGTAAGACTGCACCATACTACTCCTTCCCCAGTCATTGGTATCCAGTGTCGGTTTGGAAGCGGTAAGCTATGGGAATACATAATCGACGATCCCAGCACCCAGACCAGTTTTTGCCAGGCCCAGCTGGTGGTGGAGACTGTCTGGAAGTCGAGTGACTCATGGGGAAACCCAAAGGCAGCACCATATTCAATGTGTCCAGAAGGACCAAATATGCCTCAGGTCTCAAATAGGGGATTCTGGTATCCGGATGGAACCAGGAATGTGCATAACTGCACTTTGCAAATAAATGATATAATTGAAAATTAGGGACTCCCAAGCCACCTCTTGGATATGGGAGGGTCATGACTTCCCATCGAACCCTAGGGCGTCTGCCCCCGCCCCCCCATCCCAGCAAAATTAGGTGGGTTTGAATGGATTTGAAGAAGTGATTTGTCAACGGGATAGGTATTTTATTAAATAGATAAAAGAATTTGGGTAAAACAATCATCTTGATCAATGCCACTCGACCCGGGATCGAGAGTGGAAGCCTTAGCCACCTATCCACTTGTTCCAAGTTGTGTGTAGTTGTGCCATAATTTAACAACAAAATTTCAGAGGAGTTTAAATGTATTTGTATCCCCAGGTATTTGACGGAATCGGTACACCAGTTAAGTGGATATTCACAGTCCCATCTGACCGTGCCTGTAGTAAGGGAAAATAGCACAGATTTGTGCCAATTTATACCTAGGCCTGAGAGGCCGCCAAATCTAATTATTTCTCCGATCAGGGGGGCTAAATTATCGTGAGGATCCCTTACGTACACTATGACGTCATCTGCATATAAGGACACCAGTAATGGACCTGTGTTAAATTGGATCCCCCTGTGCAGAAGCTGTACCTAAAGGGTCTAATAAGTGAGTCCATTTCTAGAATAAACAGCAATGGAGACAAAGGGCACACATGCCTCGTGCCACGGGATAATTTAACGGAGCGGGAAAGTGTGCCGTTTAAGCACAGTCTAGCTGTGGAAGCTGAGTACAGCAATGCAGTGAGATTGACAAGCCCAAAGGGCACGCCCTGCCGACGCATAACCGTCCATATAAATGGCCACTCCAAAGAATCAAATGCTTTCTTCTGCATCCAGCAGCACAGCTGCTGCCGGTGTAGCCAGATTAATGCGGTGCAGGACAGTAAAGAGAGTTTGCAGATTTAAGGAGGTAGATCTATGAGGAACAAACCCAGACTGGATATTATTTTATCTGATAGGAAAGCCAGACGGATTGAGATTGTTTTGGCCAAATGTTTATAATCAAAATTTAGCAACAAAAGCGGTCTATGTGAAGGGTCTTTACCAGTTTTGGGTAATAAAATGATCACCGCTTCTCTCAAGCTGGGTGGTTAACTGATTTCACTCAAGGAATTCATGAAATACTTCTAGAAACTTAGGAGCCAATATATCCTTATACCTTTTATAGAAATCCCCAGTGAAGTCATCTAGGCCTGGGGCAAATGAACCACTCAATGCATCAATCACGTCAATTATTTTATCCTTTGAGAAGGGCTCCGCAAGAAAATCTTGCATATATTTATCCATAGAGACCATTGCGATCTCCGCAAAGTAGTCATCTCGCGCTGTGGCAGTGTGCGCTAGTTTGGAAGTGTATAGTCGTTCATAATACACCACAAATGTGTCTCGGATTTCAGATGTTTCCGTTAATATAATTCCTGCATCAGAACTAAGGAATGTGATGTAGGCTTTGGAATATGGGGGTCTCAGTAGTCGTGCTAGCATGCGTCCCGGCCTTTCACCTGCACCATATTTACGGGCTACCCCATATTTGCTGAGGAAGTGAGTCTCTCTTTATGCGGCCTCCCAAAACTGTAACAATAATGGCAGGCAGAGTCGCTCTTCCTCAGCAACATCAGAAAAATTAATCATAGCGGCTTCCAATGCTGTCAATTGTCGCTCAATATTTGCTAGAGTGTTTCTCAAATCTTTCAATACACCTGCATGCTTTTAGATGCCCCTCAGCATCTCAGCATCGAATAGGTCATCATTTAGCGCGCTACCTGGGAAATGCCACTGGCGTGCATGTCCTTCCGGCCTGGAAATGCGTAGTTTTAACAGAACAGGTGCGTGATCGGAGTATGTCCGGGGGAAGGATCGCAATGTCAATGCACCATGTGTGTGGGATCAGGTTGAGCAACCATAAATCTATTCTGGTCCAGGTGTTGTGTTCTGCTGAATAGTGCGTGTACCCCGGGTTTGCCGGGTAGCAGACCCTCCAAATATCAGAGAGTTGAAATGCTTTGCATGTGTCCAGCAACACCGGATGTGACCTGGGCTTGGAATCAGCCGCATTAGAGGAGCAGTCTATAGCGTGATCTAAGAGTAAGTTGAAGTCCCCACACAACAACATGTTGTTACCTGTGCCCATGCGTAAAAGCATAGCGTCAAGATCTTGAAAAAATTCGGGGCTGTCCATATTTAGAGCGTAGACACATACGAGCGTGACAGTGAGTCCCATCTGTCTGCCCACAACTATTGTCTATTGGCCCTCTCGGTCCGTATGGCAGCAAGTCAACGAAAAAGGGAGTCTCTTATGTATTAAAATCGCTGTCCACCTTATGCCATTGCAGATAATGGACCACATGTTTAAATGTTTTGGGATTATTTAGCCCCCGGACATTCCAGGTTAAGAGGGACAGCTTTGAATGGTCAGCTAAATCAGGAATGGCTGTCATAGCAGCAAAGCAGTGCAAGAATGACAGTGTGGAGCAAAAAGAGCAAGCAATGGCTGAAATGCCAGTGTTGGATCTGGTAATAAAATAGCAACTAATAATTTGTGAAGATTCCCCTCCCCTCTCCCCCCTACCAACCTCATGTCCCAGTACGCAAGGCAAACACCCAATTAACCAATTCCCCAATGCATCCCAATATCATCCCAATTGGAAAGTCAAAGCCAAAGACAAAAACGGATGCATTATAATCTGAAAGTACAACAGAGTGCTACACACCTAGGGGGTCCAGCATCATAATAACAGCATAAAAGAGAAAAACAAAAGTCATGCTGTCTCACTTACCATATACGCACAAAGTAATACGTGGCATCTACATTATTGCAATACAGGAGCATGATAAATACAAATCGGTGCGAGGGTCATTCACGAGAGAAAAGATCAACACTGACAGCAGAACCACTTTGGGGAGGGGATGAGTCATTGTCAACATCTCGCCGCAGAGTGTCTGAGTTTTTATAGTATTTGCAAAAGACCTGAGCTTTAGAGGGGCTATCAAAAAAGTGGGAACGCCCATTAACATCTACCCCCAGTTGTGCCGGGTACAGCATGCTGTATCTGAGGCCTACATTTCTCAGCACTGCTTTGATGCCAGTTAACTTGCGGCGGACTTCTTGTACCATAATTGTGAAGTCCGGGAAAAAAAGGCACAGTGCAGCCCTGCCAGGAAAGGACACCCCGTTCTCTGTCCAAGAGTAGAGCTGTGTCTCAATCCCGAAAGTTCATTATAAGAGCAATTATTGAGCGTGGTGTGCATCCATGATTAAGGCGAGGGCCTAAAGATAGAAGCGCCCATTCTACCACAGAGCCTGGGGTGAACACGTCCCTACCAAAAATGTCAACCAACAGTGACTCCACAAAGGTGTCCATTCTACCCATGTTTGCTGACTACGAAACCCAATAATATGGATGCTATTGCGGCTACTGAGCCCTTCTAAATCCTCATTTTTAATAGCAATGTCTTTCAGGATTTTATCCATGCGGTCCAGGCGCTTTGTAGATTGAGCAGCGCCATCTTCAAGTTCCGAAAGGCGATCTTCTGCTGTTTCCAACCAGTTTAGCCCCAAGTGAGTCCAGGCGCTTGCCAAGCGTATCAAGTCTGTGTCAATCGATTTGAACGCAGCCCTGACTTCTGTCAGTAGATCTGTGTTAGAGGAAGCAGCCATAGTGACTTTTACATTCCTTTACTTTTTCTGCAGCAAGGGGAAGCATGAGCACTCTCTGCTTAGGGTCCTTTCTGACCATACCTGAGTGCCCGGGCCAGCAAAGTTGGTCATCAAGACCCCCAGCAGAGAGAACAAATAAGGAAGGGGGCACGTGGTCTGGGCGACAGGTGAGATCGTCAGGGTATCACAGGCCTCAACTTAGCAGGAACCGGACAGAGGAAATTCGGTTTACTGGCTTCTTCTCAGTAATAGGTCGTCAATGGAGGCCTGAACGCATCCAAAACGCCTTGGCACGACTGATCTTCGACATACCACGACACGGCCACATCACCCTCCACCTGAGAAACCTGCATTGGCTCCCCGTCAACAAGAGGATATCCTTCAGGCTCCTCACCCACGCACACAAGGCACTCCACAAGACCAGCCCTGCCTACCTCAACAGACGGCTCTCCTTCTACATCCCCAACCATCAGCTACGCTCCGCAGACCTCTCACTCGCCACAGTCCCGCGCATCCGAAGAACAACCACCAGTGGGAGATCCTTCTCCCACCTCGCCGCCAAGACATGGAACACCCTCCCACTGAGCCTATGACAGACCTAAGACCTGCTGACCTTCAGGAGGATACTCAAGACCTGGCTGTTCGATCAGTAGCTCTCCCCCAGCGCCTTAAGACCCTCGAGGGTATGCAGTGCGCTTTACAAATGATTGATTGATTGATTGTATTGTGCATAAGCTTTTCTTTAAAGCAACCATCAAATTAATCATTTGAAAAATGTTATATACACAAAATTAAAGTTGGCTAAGAGGCGTAACCAGGAATACCACAGTACAAATCTTAAAGCCCAAAGGTTTATCAGAGGAGTAAACAAATAAAAACTTTCCCTGTGACAATAATGTACGAGATTCCATGCTACAAAATACCTGCTTATAGATTTAAACAGTGTAATACCAATCTATCCTTAAATGGAATTTCACATAGGCTTTCCAATAAAAATTATCCTTGCCTACTACAACAATCTGTGAGTTCCACATAATAAAATACCCATCAATGGGTTATAATCTGCCATTTAATTGCTATTGGCTTTAACAAATGATTTTCACAATAAATAAGTTAGGGTGGCCACCTTTGTCATAACTTTACTTGAAAAATGGTATTAGTTTGTCACCATAACCAAACCAATCTTGCAGTACGGATCATATGTTTTCGCACAAGGCAAAAAGTGCTAAACAATCGCACCCTTTGAGTAGAAGAACTTATCTTCTGTCCAAACAAATGCTGTACTTCTGGATCTCAACATGTGCCCCTTTATTAGCAATGCTTCCTAAATATCTGTTTTTGTTTATCACATAAGGTCTGGTCTCAGCTGTGCTATCAAGCTCGACCTAACAATGTGTTTAACCCCTCCCATGCTTGTGACGGAACCGCTCCGTCACAAGCCACGGGTGAGCTGTGCTTGTGACAGAACGGTTCCGCCACGGCCCGCTCGCCGCGCCTGCGCGGTGCTGATTTCGCGCCTGCGCTGACGCTTTAATGGGCGGGCGGGTTCGTGACGGAACCGTTCCGTCACAAGATCAGCTCACCCGCGGGCCGTGACGGAGCGGTTCCGTCACTAGTATGGAGCCGCCGCGCGGCCGCCCCACCCCCTTATCACTGCGGCGGAATAGCCGCCGCAGCGAAGGGGTTAATGCACCACTTGGTCTCAATACGGCTAAACCAAACGCTGGAGAAATCCATAAATTTCTTATGGAATGTGTTTCTAAACTCACGAGATGCAATGCGGGTCTCGTTTGAACATTTGTGTCTGCAATAACGTTAGTACACACAGAAGTGTACAAAATGTCATATTTTATTCTTCATGAAATTTCAGCAAACGCCATGTGAGATATCAATAATAGGTGTGAGCTAAAAATGACTGTGAGACATTCTGCATGAACATGTCACTTGTGGACAAATATTACATGAAAGCGCTTACTGTAAAATTTCTGAAAATTTGGCACATTTCATGTACTGAGAAATTCAGGAAGTCTGCAAATTGCTGAGGTGTAATTTAAATATCACCTAAACCTAGTGCCCCATTCAGCTTTGCAATCAACTGCTGATTCATACAAAAAGAAGATGCAATGCCTTTTTCTTAGCAATATGTCAGGATACAGTTCTGGCGTGTTTGATTTCTTCATATAATTTTAAGTGTAACTGACTTAGAAAAGAGAAATCATGTTGAGTGGTGGTTCTTCGACGAGGGCTGGTAAATGCCAACAAAAATGGGAGTCTCAACATTTAAGACCACATGTCTCAATAAGTGCAGTGTAAAATATTTGTGAGCAATCTTGCTAGGATGGCTGAAATCACGTTACTTTTAATTTATGTATTGATGTCGCAGCGTTTAGGTTAGTTTTCAAAAGAATGTTCTGCTAATGCTGAGTTAAGATCCAAAAATGGACCAGCACATACCTTGAAAGAAACCAAACTCTGCTCCAGTAGAATGACCAAACAACCCTCCTTAACCCCAGTTCTCCAACAAGACCTGTAACAGCAATTAGCAGTTGCTCTGTGGAGACCCACTGCAGCATATGCCTTGGTCTAGAAATTATTTTGCTTGCTACAGATTTTTTTTACTGTGGAAGCTCTCTGGCATTTGTTCAGAAATGCTCCCTTCCAATACTTTGATAATATCTTCTTATTTATGACATTTCGTTGCACTTCTTTTGGGTTAATTTCTGCTGTGTGAAAAACGTTTCCTACCTACCCCCAAAAATATACACTTAATGTGCATATCCTCTTCGAGGCTCATGACACTTCCTGCAGAATACATTCTAAGGGACGCCAGCTTGGTGAGTAGTTTCTTTAATTTTATTTAGGTTTCAGGCCTGGTGGAAAAGGGCTGTTTTTAGGGCTAGTGCTCGGTTTTATGGCTCAGGGTGGGGGCTGGGTAGTTATTGGGACTAGGGGCTGGGTTTTAGGGCTCAGGGTGGGGGCTCAGGTAATTTTTAGGACTCAGGGCAGACAGGTTTATAGGACTGGGGACCAGGTTTTAGGGCTCAGGTGCTCAGGTTTAATCTTTACCACACATATGCCTTTACCAATCATGCCTTTAGAACACAATTTGCTATAAAGGCATGCATGGTAAAGGCATGCGTGGTAAAGACGCGGTCGTGGTTGAGACCGGATTGTTTAGGCACACGTTGTTGTGGCATGCATTGTTCTGTCATACAAAAGAGAATATTTAATGTCGGGCAGAATTTGATGTACTATTTTGTTGAAAATATTTAAATTGTGGAGTTAATTATTTATATACTGGAAAGAGATAGCCATTGATAGGAATAGGAATAGGATGTAAATTTATACAGCGCGAATTGCTGCCCGGAGGCGTCCAAGCACTAAGAGAGAACCAGAACCAACGAGAGAGCCTGTAAGGGAGGCTAGGTTAAAGTTAATTGAGTAGGTTAAAAAGGAAGGTTTTCAGCTGTTTGCGAAATGCAGAGAGATTGGGGTTGGCTCCGAGGTGCAGTGGGAGGGAGTTCCAAGTCCTAGATGCATTATGGGAAAACGTCCTGCCACCAGATCTGGACCTTTTTATTCTAGGGGCCATTGCTAGGAAGGTCTGACTGGAGCGGAGGCTTCTGCTAGGAATGTAGTGGGTGATTAGGTCACGGGTAATCCTAGGACCTGTGCACCAGAAGGCCTGATGTGCTATACACATTGCCTTGAACAGAACTCTCTGGCGCACCGGTAGCCAGTGAAGGCTTACCAGCCCGGCCCTCACTGACTGTCTGCGAGGGAGATCGAGCAGTATGCGTGCTGCGCAATTCTGCACAGTCTGGAGCCTGCGCAGAGTGTACTCTGGGGCGCCGAGGTAGAGCGCATTGTTGAAGTCGAGGCGTGAATGTATTAACCCCTGTATGGCCACCTGTTTGGCTTCCATGGGGAGGAGGGGGAAGATTTTGTTTAACATCCTCATGATGCCGAAACAGGTGGCTGAAAGTTTTGTGGCCTGCACGTTAAAAGACAGGGATCTGTCCAACCAGACTCCGAGGCTCTTAATATTGTTTTTGGGGGTTGGAGGGGGACCCAGACAAGGCGGCCACAGAGAGGTGGGAGGCAGAGATCTGGGGGGCCTAGGAGCATCAGCTCCGTTTTGTCCCCATTCAGTTTGAGGGATGATAAGGACATCCAGATCTTCACCTCTTCTAGGCATTCTCTAAGCCCACCTGGCGCAGGCAGGTTGGCTTTCTGCGCCAGTGAGACCACCAGCTGCGTGTCGTCCGCATAAGAGATGATCTTAACCCCAAATGGACGGACGACCTCAGCCAGTGGCCTCATGTACAAGTTAAAAAGTGCGGGGCTTAGAGAGGAGCCCTGGGGGACTCCGCATTTGAGAGGTCTGCTTGTGGACACGGACTCACCCTCGAAGACTCGGAAGGATCTGTCCTCTAGAAAGGACTTAAACCACGACCAGGCTTTGTCCTTGATCCCAGCCCAAGACATACGGCGCAGCAAGGTGTCGTGGCTGACCGTGTCAAATGCCGTGCTGAGATCAAGGAGGATCACTGCCACTGATCCTCCTTGATCCAAGATTTTTCTGGCTTCCTCGGTGACCATGAGGAGGGCGGTCTCAGTCCCGTGTTTCAGTCTAAAGCCCGTCTGGGTGGGGTCTAGTAAGTGGTGGTCTTCTAAGAAGTTTACCAGCTGTTGATTTATATATTTTTCCAGGACCTTGCTCACCCATGGGAGCAGGGAGATGGGTCGGTAGTTACCCAGGTCAGTCGGGTCTAGATTAGGTTTTTTCAATAATGATCTGACCATGGCCTGCTTCCAGACGGCCGGGACAGTGCCAGAGGTGATGGATGCATTTAAAACCTTCCTGATTGTGGGCAGAGTGATCTGAGAGGCTGCCATTATTATATCTGGCGGGGCTGGGTCGTCAGGGGATCCGGTTTTGACTTTCCGCACTAAGGATTCAAGGGTGGCAAGATCCAGAGGAGGAAAGTGAGTAAAAGTGGATTGATGTTGAAAAGAGGGGGGAGCTGTGGGTTCATTGGGTTGGGCTGAGAGGGGGAAATTTTTGGGGGGCAAGGCTGAGTAGATAGTGTTTACTTTCTGGTGAAAGAACTCAGCGACGCTATTACAGTGGGTAGTGGATTTTTCCACCTGCAGGCTGGGGGAGGGTTTCATGAATTTTTTGACAATTTGAAAAATTTCCTTAGGCTTTGACTTTGCAAGCAGAATTCTATTGGAAAAATATGTAGCCTGGGCCGCTTTTACTTGAGCTTTATATTCGCTGATGGATTCTAGGTAGCGGGTTTTATTGTCTACCGAGTAATCTGAACGCCATCGTCTTTGCGATTTCCTGCATAGGCGTTTCGCAGCCACCGATGACATCCGAGCCCTGCTCGACAACAGAGAAACAGCGGCCCTCATCCTCCTAGACCTCTCCGCGGCTTTCAACACTGTCTGCCACCGTACCCTAGTGCAGCGCCTCAGCAACGTCGGAATCCAGGAGAAGGCACTAGAGTGGATCATCTCCTTCCTCGCCGGAAGGAGAGTCCGCCTCCCCCCGTTTAGATCAGAAGCCACCGAAGTCATCTGCGGCGTTCCTCAAGGCTCCTCGCTCAGCCCAACCCTCTTCAACGTCTACATGAGCCCCCTCGCAGCCATTGCACGCCAACACAACCTCAACATCATCTCCTACGCCGACGACACCCAGCTGATCCTCTCCCTCACCAACGAACCCGCCACCGCCAGAGCCAACCAACCTACATGGAGGGATGACAGACGTAGCCAAGTGGATGATGAACAGCCGCCTGAAACTGGACTCAGACAAGACGGAAGTCCTCATCCTGGGATCTTCACCCTCCGCCTGGGACGACTCCTGGTGGCCCCCCGCCCTGGGCAGCGCACCCAAACCAACAGACCACGCACGCAACCTGGGCTTCATCCTGGACTCCTCCCTCTCCATGACCAGACAAGTCAACGCCGTCTCCTCGTCGTGCTTCAACATCCTGCGCATGCTACGTAAGATCTCCCGGTGGATCCCCACCGAGACCAGGAAGACGGTCACCCAGGCCCTCGTCACCAGCCTCTATGCCGGAACCACCGCCAAACTCCAGAAGAGACTCCAGCAGATCCAGAATGCCTCAGCACGACTCATCCTGGACATCCCCCGTCGCAGCCACATCTCCGGACACCTGAGAGACCTGCACTGGCTCCCGGTCAACAAGAGAATCACCTTCCATCTCCTCACCCACGCACACAAAGCCCTACACAACCAAGGCTCAGGATACCTCAACAGCCGCCTCAACTTCTACGCTCCCACACGCCAGCTTCGATCGACCGGCCACACCATCGCCGCCGTCCCCCGCATCCATAGAGCCACCACAGGGGGAAGGTCCTTCTCCTACCTGGCCACCAAGACTTGGAACTCCCTCCCGGCCCACCTCCGCCTTCAGGAAGAAGCTCAAGACCTGGCTGTTCGAGCAGTAGCGGACCCCCCTCCCCTAGCGCCTTGAGACCCTCCGGGTGAGTAGTGCGCTATATATAAATGCCTTGATTGATTGATTGATTGTCTCTGAGAGCCTCCGTGTACCACGGGGCAGTTTTGTGAGAGCGCTTCAGCGTAATTTTCCTTTTTGGAAGTGTGGCATCTAGGGTTTGAGTAATCCAGTTAACGTATGCCTGGTTGGCTAGGCCAGGATCATCGTTGTTAAGGGGTTGATTGCTAGCAAGTTTGATAGCCCAGTTGTCAACTGCTAGGTGGGGCCAGGCTCACATAAACCTCGTGGTAGGTACAGTCGGTGAGTGCTTAAGCGATGTCCAACTGATGGGAACCAGGAAGTGGTCCGTCCAAGGCAGAGGAATTGGTGGACTGGTTAGAAGATCAGAGCAGTTGCTGAAAACAGGGTCCAGCAAATGGCCCTTGACGTGGGTGGAAGTTGTGACACGTTGGGTAAGTTGCAGTGCTGCTAGATCGTCTGTCAAGGTCGAGGCTATGTGGTCTGAAGAAGAATTGAAGTGAAGATTAAAATCGCCTAGCAAGGTAAAATTGGATGTAGTGCTGACTCGTTCGGCCACACTTAAGGGTAGGCTTTCGTGGAACTGCTTTGGGGGGCCGGGGGGTGGTAGATAAGAGTGCCTGAGAAGCAGCTGTTAGGTGAGAGTTCAATGTTAAAGGCAAGGCTCTCACAGTCCGGGATGGTTTCAGGGACAGCTCGGCAGTAAAACTGTTCCTTATGAATAATTGCCAGGCCTCCTCCTCTCCCTTTAGGTCGGTCTTGCCGAATAATTTGGAAGCCTGGCGGAAGAGCGTCTACGACAGAGGGGTCGGATTCAGAGGTGAGCCAGGTTTCTGTTAGAAACAATATGTCTGGCGTGTGTTCCTCAATTAAGAGCGCAATTTCGGCCCTGTGTTTTGGTAGGGAGCGACAGTTCAATAAGAACATGCGAAAGTCGTGCGTAAGTTCAGTAGTTAGTTTGGGTTTGAGGGGGTGATAAGCATTTGGGGCAAACTTGAGGCAAGGGGTCAGCTTGATAAATATGCCGAATGCAGATGCTGGCGGATGGCCTAAGGCTATGGAGAGTTTCTGCGCTGTAATATCTGGGATCTGATGGCCGAGTTGCAGGGGGGCTGGCCCTAGGCCCGGACTCGGCGCGGACGAGCGCAGACGAGCTTGCCTTATGCGCGCCTTTGGCGCGCAATCGTCGCGCCCACTGCGCTCCCGGTAGATGCACATGTTTATGGGGCAGGGAGGGGGCGTGGCCTCAAGGTGGGCGTGTCCCTCGTTTCAGCGTGGGTAATGGCAGCTGTAAGATGGCCCACGAGATCTCCCTCTCAGCGCTAGATCCGCTGGGTAAGAGTGCTTACAGGCAGGGTCGGGTGCAAGGTAAATGGTCTTTGTTTTAAAAACAACAACAAGTTTTAAAAAGAGCAATGTGCAAGGTACGCAGTCTAATCTAACTCCCGGCTGAGCCTCAGGAGGGTTCGAGTTATATGACACGCTAGCAGATCAGCGCGCTTTTAGCTCGGCTGAAGGGGGTGTGGCCTAAAGGTGGGCGTGTCTCTCGTTTCAGCGTGGGTGATGGCAGCTGGAAGATGGCCCACGAGATCTCCCTCTCAGCGCTAGATCCGCGGGGTAGGAGTGCTTACAGGCAGGGTCGGGTGCAAGGTAAATGGTCTTAGTTTTAAAAACAACAACAAGTTTTAAAAAGAGCAATGTGCAAGGTACGCAGTCTAATCTAACTCCCGGCTGAGCCTCAGGAGGGTTCGAGTTATATGACACGCTAGCAGATCAGCGCGCTTTTAGCTCGGCTGAAGGGGGTGTGGCCTAAAGGTGGGCGTGTCTCTCGTTTCAGCGTGGGTGATGGCGGCTGGAAGATGGCCCACGAGATCTCCCTCTCAGCGCTAGATCCGCGGGGTAGGAGTGCTTACAGGCAGGGTCGGGTGCAAGGTAAATGGTCTTAGTTTTAAAAACAACAACAAGTTTTAAAAAGAGCACTGTGCAAGGTACGCAGTCTAATCTAAGTCCCGGCTGAGCCTCAGGAGGGTTCGAGTGATCCATATGCGTATCAAGTTCCACAGAATGGTTACACCTCTCAGGTATTTTAATCAGTGCTTAATTTGAGCCGGTAGTTTCCCGTGCTCAGCATTGGCACTTAATTTTCAACACCAGCACGTATGACAGTCTGCTGCATGGTGGTGCTCTTTGACTCATTTAGAGACGAACATAACTGTTGTTGATTAATTCAATGCACTTTCAAAATGAATAATACTTGCTGCCAAAGCTATTCATATAGATTTGGGGGGCAGGAATAGTCAGAATTGTCACACTTGTAGGTGTGTGATGGATAGTAGTTGTGTTGTTCCTGTTATTGGCAGCGCTGACAGCAGCAATGGGTTGTGCAAGCAGAAGTGGTCTCCTGAAGAAGACCCTGGGACTTCAATTTTTTCAAATTAAGCACTGAATATGTTCACAACTTGCACAATACTAGCACAGATGCAATGCATTCATTCCGGTGGCTATTCTGCTCAAAATGTACTATTTTGCTTACACATCTAAAAGATGTGACACGGCCCTAAATGTTCTCTCGAAATTTCCAAATATTCAGGATTTCAAACTATCAGTCCTCAATGCAATGGAGGTTTGTGGAATGATAGACAGGGTACTTAAAATGACAGGTATCACACAAAATGAACGGAAACAAAGTATGCAGCGGAAATCCGTGTTAATACTGTGAAATATTTAGACATTGGAATTGAAGATGTGTGAGAAAATATACAACTTTTCAACCGAGCTCGTCTCTCAGCCAGAACAAAAAGGTGGCGCATAAATGCGATTTCACATAAAGAGGTTTAGTTCTGTGCATCAGAAAAATGACTTGTGAAAGGAAAATGCACGGAAGACAACTCTTTCCTTAATAATATGTTGCGAGTCTTTAATTTGGCTGCGGGGTTGGGCTCTTTTGCAAACGCACAAGATTCCTGAGTGTGCAGTACAGCGCGCCACAGGGGGGCAGCACGGCCTGCCTGGATAGAAAAGGAAGTGGCCAGACAGAGGCTGCAGGACTGCACCAATGCATACACGGACAACCTGCCGCCGGTGAAAGACGCACAGCATTGTGAGTTACAGGAATGGAATAATAGAAAAAACCGGTCACAGACTTTCAATTGTAAAAATGAATGAATGAATGAGTAAATGACTGAATAACAAACAGGAACAAAGAGTTCTTCGACAGTGCCGAGTACCGAGGTTGCAGAATAACACGCCGGACTCGTCGTGATTCCTCCTTATGGCTCTTTCTTCCATCGCACACTGCTGTCCCTTATTTCGCACTCTTGTGAAACTATTTAGTTATTCACTTATTTTTCTATTCATATTTGTTTTTGTATATTCTATAATACCGCACACATTGCCTTGTGGCTACTTCATGGCGCTCAATTGTGTAGTCGGACTAAACAAAAGGAAGTTCAGTAATGGGGAGCAACCGGGTCAGACCAACAAGAGGACGGTCCTACGTCTGACTTTTTAAACACAGCCCTGTAAGGGCTTCGCCAGAGCTAGACTTCTTTCAGTTCCGCTATGCTCTGAGCTGTCCCAAAAGGGGACGTGCACACTCTCACAGGGCGTCCCTGCATCACATCACCTCAAGTGACGTCACACGAACGCATTCTACTCTGGGCCTTGTACTCCCTTAGCAGCAAGCCTGCCGCCTTTACATGTGCACGCGCCGTCCTATTAACTTTCCTCGTGTGTAATACTTGTGTATTTTGCACGGTAAACGTCTCACTGGACTGTCAGCTTCTCGCCGATATCCCCCTATGCAGCTCGACAATGTAATTAGTCCCAGAACATGGAGCATCAAAATTCAGAATGTCTAAGTGGAAAGTGCTGTGAGGTCAGCGCCTCTTTAGCGACGAGCTATCAATGGAACGCAGGCAGCAGTTTAAATGAGAAACACAGTTCAGCCGCAAGACATAGCTGCTGTTTACGGACCGGCCGTGTAATGTATGCCATCATCTCTGGCGCGGGCGCGAGGTTGAGCCCTTGGCAGGGCTGCGCGTGCTGGAAGGGGAGCGGAATTAAAAGAGCATCTTTATTCAGTGCCTGCGTATCAACACTCGCACAACAACACCCGCCTCTCCTCCGATCACCCCACCGCCATTAGCAAATTGAGGTTGTGAGCGCGACAATCGCGCGGGATCCCCCCTACCCAAACTTGCTGCCTTTACGGGCCTATGCAATTAACTACTTAAATACGTCGTAATGTCTGTTTCCCTGACAGGGATGTATCGATTTTGTAATATTTTCAAGTCGTGTCCAGCACAAATAAATGTACTACAGTTGCCGTTAATGCACTGTGTACATGCATTAAATACCGTCACCGCGGAATTTATTGCTTTCTGATGCAAAGTATGGAGGCCTATAGGAGAGAATGAATACCCCAGTTCGCGCTTAATTCAAATATCCCTGTGCATTGTGAAAAAACGGACAAGGCTAGGGGAAGGGCCAGGTGCACAGGTTACACCATTCCGGAGAGCTTGAAGGGTATTATATGCGAGGTTTGCATAAGAAGGTTGGATGGAGAGGGGGATCAGTTCTTTACCACTAAGAACACAAATTGGTTACTAAAGACTGACTGAATTTGAATGGGGGAAAAAGCAAATGTAGGGGGCCAATGTTTTTTTTTTCTTCTGAGTGCTCCCCCATCCCCCCTGCTTCTGTGCTCAGTGCCAGAGTAGCCAAACACCAAAGGTGCCTAGTTTTGATTCAACCTCATGTCTTTTTCATTTAGCATCCTACACTTCTTGTTGATACATCTCACTCTTGTTAGTTCTTTTCAACCATGCTTTCCTCCCTTGTCACTGATTTCTTATCTCTTTCTCTTCTTTCTTCTTTTTGTGCCTTTCCCAAAATAAGAGGACCGACCTACCAAGACTCTGCTTTCTAGGGAAGTTGAATGATGTGTGCACCAAAAATTAGCTAAGCCCAGGAAAGATCCCTTCAACAAAGTCTTTGCAATTAGTTTGACTCCTTGTAAAGGGTGGAATTTAATTTTCGAGAATAGGTCCTAGCTCTTAAAAAACACAAACAGCATAGTTTGCTGACCTGACAACGTTGAAATTAATCCTAGTGTGTGAGAAGAGGCAGGGCTTTGAAGGTTGGGGTCCGGTGTTGGGGCAGACCTTTGAGCCACCAAACCCCATGCCAAACATGGGCTTAGATGGACCAAGGTGAGGGGTTTGAAGACCAAGACTGTTCACAGAGACCCCTTGCCCCTCCAAACCACAAACTGCTGAGGCTTCCGAGGCTGCTACCGACACCCTGGACAGGTGGTAAATCAGGTGCCGGACAGAGCCTCCACACAGCCCACTCTCAGCAGGGCTTTCCAGCTCACCGTGTGGGCCTCATATGAAATTGGCTCTTCACTTTGTGATTGAGTGAAGACAGCCGATAATATGTGACACATGGTGGCACAGTGTGAATTGGCGGATCTGCTTTTTTTTAAAGTGGCATTCAGTCAAGTGCTTTATTCATGTAACATGACCTGTGTGATTGAAATTATTTTAGTTTTTGCAATCATTTCACTTGGAAGACTGCATTAGGAATAATGTGTTTATCCCACATTTAACATCAGAGGCTTTTCCACCTCCAGTGTTGATCCTTTTTTTTGATGTTTAATTCACTTTGTGCTTAACCCCCTTTGGTGCTCATGACGGCTCCCAGCCATCATGAGTCACGATGGGCGTGTGCTGATGACGGCTGGGAGCCGTCATGACCACGCCTGTGATCGGAATGTTCAGCACCGGCGCGGAATTCCAGCCGCAGCCAAGGTGTTAAGTCTTCAGAACCTTTTTTCCACAAAAGGTATCCAGACCAAATTTGTGTTGTTTCCCCTCCATACACAGGTGTAGGAGATTCCAAAGGTACCTTATGTTTGTGGATTTCCCTGGAGGGCAGAAATTGCCAAAATATAGACACATTTTTGGGAATATGGGAAAATACTACCATGATAGTCTGAGAGCACTTCACAAAACATGTTCCTTCTTGGTTTACATTCGAAAGCCAAAAATAGAGAGGGATTTCATTGATAATAATAAAGGCTATACTATTTTGTGCTCCGTTTTGCAATTTGTGGTGATAGGCCCACCAACGCAAGTGCAGATAGAGAGTAATCCCACTGGGACCATTCTGAGGTGAGGTCACAGCCAGTCCCTGGGAGGGTCAACGCCACCCCTTGTTTTTTTTTTATTATTTCCCTGGTGTCTAGTGGGCACTCTACCATCTGTGGACAGATTGGGGTACACCTCCCTCAATCTGCCTCCAGAGGGGCAGAAACCCTGTTGCTTTTGTTCTAGGGTGGGCGCATTGCCTGATGCCAGAGTGGGTCCCCCTTCTCCTTTTTAATAATACATAATTGATCCCTGGTGACCCATGGGTATTCTAACACCCCCAATTGCCCTCAAGGGGCCAGAAAGACTGTTTTTCTGTTCTTATAATTTGGAGATGAAACACCAACCCATCCAATGGCAGGGGGTGTACTACAACCAAACGTCTTCTTTGGTGTCTATTGTTCGATTCCTGCTTGGTGTTCACAGTCCCGGGGAAATCCCCCAACTAAGGATCAACTTGGGAGAGGTACTGCTAGTATCTGCATCTTTACCACACATATTTCAGAGCTCAAGGGGTTACGAAGCACAATCAAAGTGAAAGGAGACAGCGCCAAATGGCACCATCTGCTTTCAGTTTACTTTACTGGGGCATCACCAGTCTGGTCAACCTGTGAGCCGTAGGGTGGTTTTCCCCCAAAATGTCTTCCTGCTCTGCTCCTGTGTTGCTGAATTTGTTTTTGGCGGTAATAGGACATTAGCAATGACTAGGACTGGTAATGTGCACAAGGTGTTTTTGCTCACTCTCTGAAAACATGGTAACATTGGCATATTAACATATAAGCTCTTAGTAAAGTGGTATACCATATACCCAGGGCTGTTCTATGAAGGGCTACTAGTGGGCCTGAAGCACTTATTGTAGCACCCACTTATGTAGCTCCTTAAAAACACGTCCAAGGCCTGCCATTGTAGCTTTTATGCAGTGATAAACTGCCAATTCCACGTAGCAAAATTAACACCTTGACAGACCCACAACTCCCTTTTAATTACATATGTCACCCATAAGCAGTCCATAGGGCAGGGTGCATGTTTTAAAGTTGGACATGTACTTCTAAGTTTTCCATGTCCTGGTAGTGAAAAACTCCTACATTTGTTTCCACTGCTGTGAGGTCTACCTCTGCCATAGGATAACACTGGGTTACCATATTGCAGGTAGAAATATTATCTTTGTTTCCTAAGGAATTGTAATTTAAAATCATATTTAACTTTAAGATCAGATTTAGTCACAATTTTGAAAATGCCACTTTTAGAAGTTGGCATTTTCATGTCCTAGCTATGAGATGTATGCAGTTTGTTTCCTGTGTCACCTGGCCAGTTGTAGTTGGGAGCTGGCTTTTGTATATTCCTCCCAGACAGCCCACAGTAGAGTGACTAGGAGTTGACAGGATGGGCCATCCAAAGTAGGATGGGATATGGAGTTCTGCACAACCCTACTTGCATTTCCAAAGACCCTACTCAGCTCACACACAAATAATTTCTCACTAGGCTACTGTGCCTTCGGACATACAGGAACCAAGGCAGGGAGGCAAGACATTCCAGACATTTCCGTGGGGGGAAAACTACAGAAGGTTCTACTACTTCAAAGCTGGTAGCAGGTTAAAAAAATTAGGACCCCCAAAAACCACTTTTTGGTTCATTCTGGACCTGCGGAAGGACTCAGGGGACTGACCTGTTACCTGAGGCCTGCTGTGTACTTCAGAGGACTGCCTTCCAACCCTGCTGTCCGAAGCCCACGCTGTGCCCTCAGAGGACTGCCCTTCTGTCTGAGACCTGCTTTCCAGCTTGAACCCAAGACTTCCAGAGTGAATCCAAGGGCTAGTTGGTGACCTCCTGATCAGAGCTTTAGGGACAGAAAATACTCCACCCATCTTGAACCGCCACCTGGGACCAGCCTGAGGGATTCCCGACTCTCCAAGTTGTGCCGCATCAGTTCTGGCACCTTGGAAGTAGGGTTAAAGATGCCAGGATAGCCCAAATCCAAAACTTGGGAAATTAAAAAAAATCATGCACAAAAGGGCTCTGAGAACTTAGAGGAAACCAGGACCTACCTACCAACTAAATCACCCATGGTTCATCGCTGGTTGGCCTGACTTCATGGTATCTTCCACTATTTTATTCCCTGCAGCAGCAAATCCTGTTCAGCAGATCTTTGCTTAAAGGATATCCAGCCTCATGAAGCCCTCTTTGGTTACAGCCTGCAGCATCATCCCTCTGGAGATTTTTAACTTCCAAAAAAGAGACTAAGTCCAAATGTACAAACCTTTATTGTGACTTCCTCTAGCAGCTTCCAATGACAATGCCCCCTCCACAGACACTGACGGCTGCCTTATCCCACTGAAGTTTACCTTCTCAAATCTCTTTCTTCTAAAATTTAAGGTAAGCAGAGACTGGGCCCACTCCAACTTGTGTATCTGAGACATGCTCCATCGTGGTCGGCAATACCTTTTGACCTTTCCCTGGTCTTGCGCGACTAGATGTCTGTGGTAGGCGCTTTGATCTTTTAAGTGCTATTTTTCACTTTAAACTTTAAAACTCCATATTCCCATTTTTGTTGTTGTCATTTGGTGGCAAATCATTCATTATAATTTACTCTATGTTTCTAAATTGGTGTGAGACTTTTGTTGTGTTTCAACTTTATAGCTGTTTACGTACTGCAAAAAAACTTTACACATTGGCTCCAAGTTAAGCCTGACTGACTTTGTGCCAAGCTACCAGAGGGTTAAGCACAAGTTAATTTTGTGACTTTTTGTGATTCACTCCCAGAAGAATTGTGGCTGGTGCTTGAGTAGTGTTTCACACCGCTCAACCAATAACCCAATTTCTCACACTGTTTACTTCAGCCATCACAAGAAGATTAAGGGTGTACACAATAGGGTACTTTGTTTTTTGTGAAATATCATGAAATATCAGACACATTTTACAAAATCATACTATTCTGTAAAAATGTCTGTAGGCAACCCATTTGCTCAGTGAAACACTCTCCTGCTGATATTTAGCAAGACACATGCACACTCGTCTAAAAAAGTTACACAAATATCTGATATTTTGAGAAATAGTGCAAATATTTTGTAAGGTAGGATTTGTGAATTTTATAGGCATAATCAAAATTATGCCCAAGCTAGAGTTCAAGCTTTCTGTTGCAGAACAAATGCATGGTAATGTTGTTGGTAGAGAATGTAATTGTTCTAATATCCAATCATGCTAAGAGCTTCATGTAGTTTCAAGGTTGTAGCAATGGGGCTGTATATTTAGTTTTCTAAAAGACTTCCTAGTCCTTGATGCTAATCAATCTCTATCATATCCCATGAAATTTCAAACACACAGAATATCTTTCTTCTGACTACAGCGATCTAACTTCCCCTGATGAAGGGTTCACCTGAAATGCATTGGGTCCGGACGACATGAATCACTCATTTCCATGACAATGCAAAACTTTGAAGGAATTGAGACTAAATCATAACTACGATGTGGAATAAAACATACATCTCTAAGTCATCATTTTGTCGTTGATTAATCTTGGCTGACCCTCCCTCAGGAGTTTGGCAGTGCAATTGGGGGACATTTCCCTGTGGGATAATGCTTTTCACTTATATTTGCTTCACATTGGTGGATCAGCTAGCGATACCCCGTTTGCATGCAGGAAATCTACTCTATCATATTTGAAAAATATTTAAACATTTATTTGGTTTACGGACCTGGTGTGCATATACCACTACCTTACTATCTTTGAGTAATTTACATTTTTGCCTCAATATATCTTGCACACACCCTGCCATAGTTGGAATTAATGACACATTACATTTTGGGATGTGCAAATTTCAATTTTCTCGGATAGTTAAGGAAAATCAGAAAATTTGCCCTTGTTGAAGTCAGTCAAAGTTTCATGACTTTGTATAAGGCAGAGATAAACATTTCTAAAGTCCCTAAATTACAAGGTTTCCCATCATAGGATGTTCCATGGGCTTGACTTCCTGCAGCCTGAGCTCCTTTGAAGAGACTGGCAACAGCAACTCTCCATGCAGCACCTTTACGAGGTGTAAGGAGGAATGAGGTAAGGCTGTAGGGGTACACGGAGCAGAAAACAGTTTGTGCAGGAGGAGGCTTCAAAACGACTACTCAGGGGGATAGTCAGTGCTCAAAACAGTTAGTATGGTGTGGCTTAGTGGCCAGACAGGTTTAGAAGGGGCAGTACAAGGTGGGAGGTGGAAAGGTGCTGCACAGAGATTGCTTCGGAGCGGCAACCCTCACAAGGCATGGAGACCTAACGCAATAGGGGATCTGGGCTGCGGGTGGGGGGGGGGTGACTTAAAGAAGCACCAGTTTACCCACTGCCTCCTAAAGTAGCTGGAATAGTTAAAGGATTGCTAAAGCTGCCCAACTTTTCCTTTTTGAATGATGCGCTCTACATTTCACGTCTATTTATCTATCTATCTATCTATCTATCTATCTATCTATCTATCTATCTATCTATCTATCTATCTATCTATCTATCTATCTATCTATCTATCTATCTATATACATATATATATATATCCACCATCGCAGGAAAGTTCAAAAGGATGACGCCTCAGACAGACAAATAGCTCTTACATTTAATGGCAACATGGAAGCAGGCGAACTTCCTGGATGTCAGCATCAATGTACATCTGTACTGTAAGCTAATTAGGAAAACATTTTCTGATAGTTATATACTATCCCTCTGTATTACTTATAGAATAAAATAGACTTCTCTGTTTTAGTTATGGATGGAGTTAGACTTGTCTTGTATAATTAAGAATTGATTTAGAGTTTATTTCATAATTTTTTTCATATTTCTACTTCCAGTTTGATACCATACACTGCCCAACGAAAAAATCACTGTTTAAAAAAACAAACTACCTGTCTGTACTTAAACCCAACAGTGCCCTCTCTGTACTGATATATTTTTTTAAAATTCATTTTACAGCATACAAAATGGAAGGAGAGCAGAAAAATAACATGGAAATTGCAGAATGCAACCAAGACAAAGAAAATGATTCAGAATTCTTTGATCAATCAATGGACATAGAACTTCTGCAATGTGTTGAAGCTGTGGATTTATTAATAGAAAATGAGTCAAAATCTGACCAAGAATTATTAGAAGTTCTATTTAACTTTGAAAATAAATCAGAATAATAAATTTATATATAATAATTCAAAAATTGTTTGAGACATTATTCATTTTTATATGTATTTTAAAAACTAGTAGCAAATTGATTTTAATGTAAAATCAGACTTTAAATATACCGTGCAACTTTAAGTTTGCTCATAGTTACTTCCTTTCTTCTACTATATCATCTCCAATGTATATTTAACATCTCTTTACCATCTCCTGCCTCCATGGTGTTTCTGCTTTCCTGACAGACTACGCTATGAATTCCATATACCTCAATAACTTCTGAAACAACCAGCAAGATATCTACAAAGGAAACAATGTATTTTTATTTTTAGACTCTGCATTGGTACCTACATGTTGCTACGTAAATAAAAATAAACAAAAAAAACAACAAAACGAACAATCAATAAACATACAATATTTTGAAAGTCAATCATGCTTGTTTCCTTATAGTACGCTCCCCGGACCGCTTTCCGGTGCGCGTACCGGGCGCACCCCACGAAAAAAAATGTTGTTTTTTTTTAACCCCGCGGGGCCCTTTTAAAGCCTCCACATCAAACCTAGGGGGTCAGGGAGGATCTACTATGCCCCCTTATGGTCATTTGCCCCTTCGTTTTGGCCTCCTCTTGTCTCTTGATCCTAACGAGAGACAAGATGGCGGCCGCTCCGGACTGTTTAGAATGTTGACAAACACCGGAGAGCCAATCAGCTTCGCTTCGCAAAGCTCCGTTACGCGAAAAGTACGCGAACCGGAGCGCTACCCGGGACGCTGTCACAGATATATCTGTTTTTTAAAACGTTAATTTCTCAAAATCCACTGGAGCACATATATTGAGACACAGCAAAGGCACATTGGGCTAACAGTCCCTACAATTTTGCCAAGTTTCGTGCAAATCCATTCAGCCGTTCGAGCTAAAAGTGAGGCCAAACGCCCTGTGGAAAAATGAATGGGAAAAACGCGTTTTGGGACACCCCTTTTTTCTCGGCCCCCCCTTGACGAAACCCCCCCAAATTTCCAGGGGTTGCTCAGAAACAAAATGTGCCATTTTCCTGAAAATTGCAGCCGATTCCGTCCACAAACGCCAAAGTTATTAGACATAGAATTTTCAAAAGTCCCATAGAGAAAAAATCCTAACTATATATACCTACTGGCGACTGCCAGTAGGTAATATATATATATATATATGTATCACAGCTCCAAAACACCAGCCTGCCGCAACTTCGAGCGGGTGCCTGCTTAGCGGGGGTGTTCCCGTTATTTATATAAAGCTCCAAGACATCCTACAGGAATAGCCTGTAATAGACAGCAGCACTCGTAGGGGTGGTTTCACAAAAGTTGTTTAATCGGAAACTTTCAGCACATCAACAAGACGCGTTTCGGCGTATAGCCTTCGTCAATTGTTTAACAGTTGGCGTCATGGCCATTGCACATATTTAAATGTTGTAGAGTACTAATTCATGGATATCAACATAGTACTGACACCTCACATTCCGGCGCCGCCATCTTGTAACGTGCATTACACCAACGTTATACCCAATAATGGAACACAGTTTAGTCATTGTGTCATGTAAATACATAATATGCACAAATCTAATACATTTCAACCTAATTCAATTTAGGCCTGGATGGGCATAAACCATGAACAATTGTTCCACACAATGTTTGTATAATCTCGCCCTGAATGGGCTATAGTTGTCCAACCTTGCACTCTACATATAATCTGTTGTCTTTTAGCGTTTGTTGAGACTAGTTCATGTTTTCCATATATTATCCGTATTGACAATTCATTATCATATTTGTCCAATCATATAATCACATTTACACATTTGTGCAATAACGATTATTTCTCACATCTCATCAAATTCCTTAATGCATTATTTTATGCGACACGCTCCAAAAATAGAAGATCGTAAAATACCAGAGGAGAATAAATATTCCATCATTTCAAATATCCAATCCTTAACTGAAATAACTATCCCAAGTGAACTGCCAATTCTTCGTGCATATTCAGACCATTAGGCATTTTACTTTGCAAGTCTATTATATACCTTGACCCGAGACGTCTAAGTCTCTGCAACCGGTCACCCCCCTCATACTCATGGGGACACTGTCAAGGCACATGTAGGACAACAGATCCCTGTTGCGTCCATGGGCCTTATCAAAGTGTCTCTCTACGGGGTAAGACTTGTCTACATTCTTAATGGCTCGCATATGCTCCAATATACGGATAGATATATATATACATATATATTCACAACAGTAATTTTACCTCGCGGTAAAAAAGAATGAAACGCACGCACTTGTAGTTAGAAGATGTGGCGGTATTTATTCACAGAGTTCCACCATGCCCAACGCGTTTCGCCTTAGCATAACTTACTTCCTGTTTTCCATTTACAGTGCATTGTGGTTATTGTGGTGAAATATTTACACTTAACTTAAGGTTCTAAGTTTATCAGTGAAAAAAGTGCACATTTATGTTTGTGATTTAAAAACATTTTAGAATCAATCTGTTTTGACAGGCTGTATATGCTGTTTTGTCCTTTTGCTTATACAAAGTTTCTAGCTCTCTGGTGAGCATTTAGTTAGATTGTTTTAACTACCATTTTTATAATGGTTCGCCGTATGCAGCTTTTACTGTCCTGCATTTTGTCCACAATGTTATGTGCACTTTTTTCACTGATAAACTTAGAACCTTACGTTAAGTGTAAATATTTCACCACAATAACCACAATGCACTGCAAATGGAAAACAGGAAGTAACTGTGTGCCTATTGAAATAAAAGAAGCCCTTTTCTTTTGTGATTACATCCCGTGAACGAACCTTATGCTAAGGCGTAACGCGTTGGGCAGGGTGGAACTCTGTAAATAAATACCGCCACATCTTCTAACTACAAGTGCGTGCGTTTCATTCTTTTTTACCGCGAGGTAAAATTACTGTTGTGAATATTTACCGGCGTGACCCTGCCGGTTGGAACGCACCGCCCCATCTAAGAGCACCGGCGTCCACACTCCTTGGGTCACACAGCTGTAATATATATAAAAGGATATATATATATATATATATATATATATATATATATATATATATATATATATATATATATATATATATATATATATATATATATTTCTCTTACAAGAAAGGAAGCAGCACTCAGGTTGTAGTTTGGAAGTATTTAGTCTGCAAAAGACGTGATCCACTCGTTTCGGCTCGTCCGAACATTGATAACGATACAATACGTCATTGTAGCATCCTTATTTAAATGTACAAATACCTAAAGTTGCGAACATTAACAAAGGACTTCATATTACTTTAATCCATAAATCTGGCGGCCATATTGGCCTGGTCACAATGTGAAAATTCAGGAAATGATACAATAAAGAAAAGAAACCAAGTGTTAATATGCACACAATCTGATTTCAGCATATCTTGCCCCGTGACCGCCATACTTGTATTTTCGCCAACGTGACTTATTCCTAATAAACATACTTAGGATTGTAAACATCAACATAAACAATGGACTACACATTACTTTAAAGTGAAAGGCTATTGGCCATATTAATCTGGGCACGTTGCATATTATAATGGTTCTTACACGAAAGAAAAGAAAAAAAAGGGATGTTAATATACACACAGTATCCCTAGATAAAGTTCTAGCGATTATATCTCCATTCCATTCACAGCTCAATTGAGATGTCATGAGTTATGTCATGAGTGATGTAACTGACCATGTCATTAATGATGTAATGCCTGAGGTCATTAGCAGTACATTGCGGGGGCGTAAGTTATAGTTAGCTCAGGTAACTATAACTGCTGAATTTCACCGGTTGTGTATGAGTGAAATCTGCGTCTAACTATACCATCCCTGTAATCTTAGTTTTTTCCTGCAAATTTGTAGGTTTTTTTAACATTAAGTAAGATGCATATCGCAATGGATGGTGGGGGTTTGGAAGCAGGGCCTGGCATTGTGCTGCCCCCAACTAAGCTTGCTGCTCCTGGCTTCCCTCCTCCAAGCCATCCATTGTCCAAGTCCATGTCCTTGCTCCCTTATTACAACCCTGTGTGGCCTTTGTTCTGCCACTGGCCTACCCGCCTACCCTGACTAGTTACCTTGCTGCCCCATCCACCTCCTCCCTATCCTCTGTTGTCTGAATCCATAGACTAGCCTCCTCCCTCCGGCCATGCATGGTCTGATGTGCTGCCACTGCCCTCCATTTAGCATGATTTACCAGTCCACTCCTCCTGCCCTCCATTGCCCAATTCTGTGCCCCATCATTAACCTCCTGTTAAGCTCTGTGCTTAGCTTGCTGCCCCTATTCTCCTTCCCCCAGCCCTCCGATGTCTGTGTGCATGCCCCTGCTCCATCCTTTTTGCCCACCATGTTCCATAGACCTGCCACTCCTATCTACTCTGAGCGTTCTGTTGAGCTGCCACTCCCCTCCCACCTGCCTAGCTTTGTCAGATGACCGTAACCTCTCCTTGCCACCTCCACCCTGCCTTTCCACATTCCATGCCTCTATCCCCTTCCTCTTGTCCCCCATGGTCCATTTTACTGCCACATCCTTCTGCCCTCCCTGGTCGGTTGTGCTGCAACTGCTCCTCCTGCCTGCCCCGCGTGGTCTGTTGGGTAGGCCTTTCCCCTGAACTCTCTTGTCTGTACCCAGGTCCTGATCCTCCCTTCTATCCTCCATGGTCCTTTGTGTATGTCCCTGCACCCTCCTTCTTGCCCATCATAGCCCTTGTGCTGCCACTAACCCTCCCGCTTGCCATGCATGGTCTTCTGTGCTGCCACTGCCTCTCTTACCTTCCATGTGTGGTCAGCTAGCTGGCCCTGACCCCCTCTCACCTTCCCTCCATGGTCTGTGTATATGCCATCAAAGTCTCACTTTTGCTCTGCATGGTGTGTCTTGCTTCTAGTGCCCATCCTGACTGACCTCCATGGTTATCTTGCTGCTCCTGCCCTGCCCCCTTGCCCCAGCCCTCTGTGTTCATGTGCAGACCCCATTCCCTCCCTCCTGTGGCTTGTCTGTTGTAATGCCTTAGATCCGTCCCTCCTGCACTTTACGGTCTGTTATGCTGCAGCCTTTTCTCCTGTATGTTCATTATGGTCAGCTAGCGACCATTGCCTCTTTCCCCTCTGTTCTCTGTTGTCCATGTGCACGGTGTTGTCCCCTCCCTATTGCTTTCTATGGATTGTTGTGCTGCACTCCCATCCCGCATGCCCTGTGTGGTGTATTGTGCTGCTGCAAGCCCTGATGCCTGCCCTGTAGGGTCAGTTTGGTGCACCTCTCCATGTCCCTCCTGTCCTCTGTTATCCGAGTCCATGTCCCTACCCCAATTCCTCCTGCCTTCCATGATGCAATGACCATACTTACTAACATTTTGAACTTAGTAAGAGGGAGATTATGAAAAAAAAACTGGGGTATTGATTTTCCCCTTTGACTTACATTGAAAAAGAGGAGATTGTAGACCGGAGACATATCAAATAAAGCCCATTTGGGCTTAAAAACATTGGAAGTTTCCTTGCTGAATCGGGTCTGTTGGCATGTATGGTTGGACTACACTGCCTCTTCCTTCTGCCCACAATGGTCTATTATATTGTCACAGCCTCTCTTGCCAGTCCTGTACTGTTGGTTTGTTGCCCCTGCCTCCTTTTCCACTGCCTTCCATAGTCTGTTGTGCTGCCACTGCCCTTCCTGCCTGCCCAGTGTGGTCAAATTGTTGCCTCTACCCCCTCCTGCCTGCCTTCACATTTCAGAGTCCCCACCCATGGCCTCTGCCTCTCAACAGTATCCTATTGAACAACTAGATTGCTAACATTCTATATTTATTACAGAAGTGTGGAACACCTGACGTCATCTGGATGTAATCAAAACTGTAATACCTAGAGCATTTCCTTTATAAATTTCATAAATGAGAGGGTCTTATCAAAATTATAGTTAGTACTCTAAAAAACTAAAATGAGGACATATTTTCTGAGTTTTCAAATAGCGACAAAGCACTTTTAAATTATTTTTTATCTTCATTTTTTTTATCCAGTTGACCACTTGATTAAATGTTGCACTTAGGGGAGAGGATGTGGTGTTACTTCCAAAGCTGCAGACTTTGCAACTGGGGAACCAGGTTGGAGTTTCTCCTTCAGTTCGACATCCTGTGATTCTGGTCAAATCACTTAATCTCCCAATGTCTAAAACCAAAATGAATTTGTTCTTGTGTGATGTAACCAATGCTCATGTAAAGCACTCCAATACCTGACAAGTCTGCACTATATAAAACTGCAAAAACACAAAAAATAAAATGTGTTTTGCACCCTTCGGTCATTGGGCTATACTCGGGTTACATCTGGGTGATATTTATGCTACATGTGGGCTCTTTTGTCTCTGGTGGCCATCCTGGGAGACTTATTTGTTATGAAGTTTCCTAATTTCCTCATTTAGTACAGTCTCCTCAGTAGGAAATACATTCAGTTTTTTACTTTGAATCCATCAAGAAGGCATTCAGATGTGTCACACATTTGCCATAAATTCTGAATGTTAGCACTCTAGTTACTTATTAGATCACTGTAGTAAAGCTATTGCTCACCAGAGAAGTCTGCTGCTGGTATTGAAAGTGCATGTTTCACTCTGCATGTCAGCATTTTTTTAATGAAATAGAAGAGGATTTGAGAAGTCACTCAAAATGTGCCCTAATGTTTCTTTCTGCAGCACTAATCATACTTTCTTGGCAAAATGAACCCCCTCATTTTTTTTCCTTTTTAAATTAAATGTTTTGAGTGTTACAAGTTTATTCCAATCAAGATGGCTACAGGTGTGCCATACTTTAGTCATAAGTAAGAATGTTAGCGCTCTAGTTGTTCTTTAGAACACTCTGGGAAGCTGCAGTAGAACACAAAGGAATCAACTGACAGTCTCTGCCCTTGTTGGATGTACATGTTTGACAGAGAATGTCAGACTTCATTCTCACATGACTGAGAAAGATAATGTGAATTTAGAGAATATGCTCTCAGTTTAGCTTATAGATCACCTTCCCAACCTCTGTGGGAAAAGCATGAGAAAATAGTTTTCTCTCAAACATGATTCATGATATCCCAGCAGAAGGCTTTTTCACATGGTAAAATCACCTTAGAACACATCATAATTCCTAAAAGTATTATGGTACCATCAACAAATGTTTTATAATGTGACTAAAATCTTAAAACGTTCGATTAACTGCAATGCTTTTTAATGAGGTGCTACCATGTATATTGGTCCCAAGATGGCTGCCAACACTTCTTGGATGAAGTGCTGACAGCCAATCAGATTTCACAATGAGATGTGTGGTTAGGCTACGCCCAGATATTGAAACTTTTTCTTTTTCTTTATTCAATTTCTCATGAACTACTGAACGGATTCACATCATTTAACAAAAAAAGGGCTCTTTTTGAACCAAGGGCTACCTTTTGCCAAATTTGGTGTAATTCCTTTCAGCAGTTCGGGCTGTAGCTGTGTATAAATTTTCCTATGGAAAATTGCATGGAGAAAACATGTTTTGGGACCACCCTTTTTTCTCGGGTCCCCACTTCCCGAATCACCCTGAAACTTTCAAGATAGGAGAGATTGAAGCGGGCCATAAGTTTTGAAAATTTCTCGAAGATTCGTCAAGTGACGCCAAAGTTGTTGGGAATAGAATGATAGAATGTTGCGATTTTCTTATGGTAATTAGGACCTAACTATAACTACATACTGGCGACCGCCAGTAGGTAATATATATATATATATATATATATATATATATATATATATATATATATATATATATATATATACAAAGAAAATCCAAGTATTGACTGCCTCCACCAGATCGAGAGTTGCGTCGTCCCAATAGGACTCCTTGGATTGAGTCCCTCACACTTCTTTCCATAAACGACCACGCCAGGTGAGATTTTCACAGTTTCTTTATTGCCGCTGCCAAACGCGTTTCGACTACACAGTAGTCTTGATCACTGGTTGTGATTAAAAAAGCGCGCGGCCATTTTAAAGAGAGTTTTTTTCATCATCACATCCGTCAGTGACCACATGTCAACTGACAGAAAGGACAGACTTCATTTTACCAATTCATTACAGAAATAGTGTTTCTTCACATTTCCTTTAACATAATTATACAGATTTGGTCAAAAAACGTGTATGTATTACAAATGGTTGCTAAACACGGACAATTCATTGCTTTGTATTAACATGTCGTATTACGAGCTGTTTGAGGATTGTTTTACCACATTCAAAAAACTTTATCAACAGTGGCACATGTTGACAAAGAGACAAGGCACCTTGCCAGCGCTTATCACCAATTTAATGATGTGAAGTTGAAAAATTTAGCCCATGTGGGCATACCCAAATATCTGTCGGATTAATAAAATAATTCCGATTTACCTCTAGGCTTAAAGCATAACATATACATATATATATATTACCTACTGGCGGTCGCCAGTATGTAGTTATAGTTAGGTCCTAATTATCATAAGAAAATCGCAACATTCTATTCCCAATATATATATATATATATATATATATATATATATATATATATATATATATATATATATTTCTCCACGATTGCCCAGAAAGCAAAAGATGCCACACGACAGATGAGTGCTTCATGCAAAGCTCTTTATTTCAGAACCGGCAGTTTACTTCAAACGGTGAAATCCCTTACGCGTTTCAAAGCAGGGAGGCTTCTTCTTCAGAGGGTGACGCTGTAAAGACTGACTGCTCGCCCAGGCACCTGCAACGCATGCGTCCATTCAACCCCAGTGGGCCTCACAGGTGAATTTAGTGAGTCATAGCTTGTAGGCATGCTGGTACTGGTAGTTTTATAAAACAGCGAGAAATATTTCCAAGTGGATTCAGTCTTGGTTCAGAGTCAAAATAAAGCAAAGTGTTACCCATGTGGGCTGAAGGAAAGAGCCAGCTCCCTTTCATTTTGCTCATCTGCGCCGCCAGGTCACAATATTCTTGATCTTTTGGCCCCAATTACAGTCCTTGGTGGGGCATCCTTTTTCGGCCAGGCTGCCGAATAAACATTTCTCCACGATTGCCCAGAAAGCAAAAGATGCCACACGACAGATGAGTGCTTCATGCAAAGCTCTTTATTTCAGAACCGGCAGTTTACTTCAAACGGTGAAATCCCTTACGCGTTTCAAAGCCGGGAGGCTTCTTCTTCAGAGGGTGACGCTGTAAAGACTGACTGCTCGCCCAGGCACCTGCAACGCATGCGTCCATTCAACCCCAGTGGGCCTCACAGGTGAATTTAGTGAGTCATAGCTTGTAGGCATGCTGGTACTGGTAGTTTTATAAAACAGCGAGAAATATTTCCAAGTGGATTCAGTCTTGGTTCAGAGTCAAAATAAAGCAAAGAGCTTTGCATGAAGCACTCATCTGTCGTGTGGCATCTTTTGCTTTCTGGGCAATCGTGGAGAAATGTTTATTCGGCAGCCTGGCCGAAAAAGGATGCCCCACCAAGGACTGTAATTGGGGCCAAAAGATCAAGAATATTGTGACCTGGCGGCGCAGATGAGCAAAATGAAAGGGAGCTGGCTCTTTCCTTCAGCCCACATGGGTAACACTTTGCTTTATTTTGACTCTGAACCAAGACTGAATCCACTTGGAAATATTTCTCGCTGTTTTATAAAACTACCAGTACCAGCATGCCTACAAGCTATGACTCACTAAATTCACCTGTGAGGCCCACTGGGGTTGAATGGACGCATGCGTTGCAGGTGCCTGGGCGAGCAGTCAGTCTTTACAGCGTCACCCTCTGAAGAAGAAGCCTCCCGGCTTTGAAACGCGTAAGGGATTTCACCGTTTGAAGTAAACTGGCGGTTCTGAAATAAAGAGCTTTGCATGAAGCACTCATCTGTCGTGTGGCATCTTTTGCTTTCTGGGCAATCGTGGAGAAATATATATATATATATATATATATATATATATATATATATATATATATATATATATATATATATCCAAGCTGCTTTAAAGCGCCCCTCCTTCCGCTCTCACTCACAGTGGTTGCAATGAAAGGGCACAAACTTCTCTTGCAGGTACGCCAATAATATATTTATTTAAGCGTTTTTAGCAGTCATAATGAGTTTGGGTAACAGGCGTTACCTTGATCACATGGGTACAATTAATTTCCGTGTCAATTAAATACCACCTCCTTCCTGTGACATCATCCTATAGACATAACAAACAGACTCAAGTTACCAGTTGCTATCGTTTTCTATGCACTTAAATCCGAAAATAGATACTTAAATCTGCCTTAAACATTAATTCTCGCAAACCATATTAACACATCGAAATATATACTGACTGAGCAATAGTTTGATCAAATCCCATATAATGTGTCTAAAAATATTAAAATATACACACCAAAAACTTTTTTATACTGATTGACAAATAAATGTACACTAAAACATGTTTGTCTCTTGCCCCGTATAAATTATATTGGGAAATTGCCCAGTTTGCCAGTATAGATAATTTTAATATCACATACTACACAGTGATGGTAGCCACTGTGTAGTTAAAGCTAGGATTGATATTCCATAGGAAGAGCCCTTTTTCTTGTCCTAATTACTTTGAGACCATTTGACAAATCTTCAAGAAACTTTCCCCAAAAAGGTTTATACACATCATCCACTTCTTGGAAGGATTTGTGGTGATCCGTCACGTGGGGGGGTGGAGGGGAGAGGGGGGGGGGATAGAAAAAGAAGGGTCCAAAACAGGTTTTCCCTATTCAATTTCCCTTAAGAACTTCCGACAAAGCTACAGCAAAAGCGGCTGAACCGAATTACATCAAATAAAGCAGAATTCTAGCTCTTTACCCAGAAAGTGTGCTTTTTGTGATCTGGTGGAAATCTATTGAGTCGTTTTCGAGAAATGAAGGTTCAAAATGTACAAATATTTATTGTTGCATAAGTCTCAAAGGAAAAACAAAGAAGCCCCATTATGTGGACAAGCCCTTAATACGCAGAATCTGCACTGAGCACACAGATTGTGTGTAGATCTGTCTTCCTCCAGAAACATTAAGTCCCATTTGATAGGAAAACCCCTAATATGCACAGTGTGCACTTAGTGCAGAGACTGTGCATAGAACACAAACCTTCCAGAATCATAAGTTCCATCTCTTTGGCAAGCCCCTATTATGCAGTCTGTGCACAGCGTGCAGACTGTGCATAGGGCCCACTCCCTCCAGACACGCAATTGTTAGTAAGAGGGAAAGCCCTACTATGCAGTGTCTGTTGTCAGTGCAGAAACTGTGCCTAGAACCCACTCCCTTCAGATATGCATGTGCTAATAAGTGGGGTAGGCTATACTAAGCACAGCCAGCACAGTAAGTATAGACTATGAGTCCACTCCCTTCAGAAACCTATGCCTCATTAGGTTGCCAAGTCTCTACTACGCATAGGTAGTGGTCAGTGCACAGACTGTGTGTAAAGTCCACTCCCTGTAGACATGTAAGTGCAATTAGTTGCTCAAGCCCCTACTTCGCACAGTCAGCACTGAGTGAGTAGTCTATGCGTAGAACCAACTCCCTTCAGAGACCTAAGTCCCATCAGGTGGGAAGACACTATTATGTAGAGCAATTACCTCAAATAATATATGTCTCATGACATGTTCATTGACATCATTGATCACAACTTAAATTACATAATTGATGATATCACTGATGTCATCAATCACCAAAATGCTGTTCTATTTAGTTTACAAACAAGAGCAGCCTTTGAAATATTAAAAAAGTACAAAATGCCATAGAATCATGTAAAATATAACGTACACAAACATATTGGTATTTATAAAATAATTAGACTGTAGTACACTCCCTCCAGACACACAAGCCCCATTAGGTGCCCAAGCTTCTACTACATACAACCTTTACCCCATGGAAAGCTCTTCACAGTGATGTCAGTCTCTCCAGACAACCAAGTCCCATTAGGTTGTCAAACTGGTACTATGTACAGCTTTACCCTGAGCAGACCTCTTTACAGAGAGCCCACTACATCTAAGTACCCAAATCCCATTAGATTGGTAAGCCCCTACAACACATAGCAGTCACCCTGTGAACAGCTCTTTAAGAAGAGCTCACATCCTCCAGAAAACTAAACCCCACTATTTTGCCAAAGCCTCTACTACACACAGTGGTCACCATGTGCACAATTTATCATGGGGAGACTACTACCTAAAGACTCTCAAACCCTTGTTAGGTTGTAAAGGCTCTACTATGCACAGCCTTTGTGCTGTGGACAACTTTTAATGGAGAACTCACAACCTCCACACATGTAATCCCCCTTAAAAACCCAAGCATTGTACAAAAGTTTAAACTTATTAACAGTACAGAAGCTATTGCAAATTTATTTTAGTGTCAGAAGCCTATAGCAAACTGTCACACTCAATGGATGATGTCAGCAGCGAGGCCATCAGTGATGTCATAAAGGATGTAATTGAACATGTGATGAGTTATGAAATTATGTGAGGTCATGAGCAGTGCATGGTGGGGTGCTAGCTATAGGTAGCTCAGTAAACTATAACAGGTAAATTTCAGTGGGTGTTTTAGTTTAAATTGTATTTTTAACTGACACTTTCACCTTACTGTAACCTCAATTTGACATTGTTTTTTTCTGTAAAATGTCCCTTTTATTTTAATCTAATGTAAGATATTACTGCCAGACTGTTGGACCTGGGATCACCAGACCACATAGGGTAGCCTGACTCAGAGGGGGAATGATTAATCCAAAGGCACAAAGTGTTAAGCTTGCGTCACACTTACACAGGAGTCCAGCGTCCATCCACTCCAAAAATGACACTACACCAGTTTTAGAAAAATACGATTTCCTTTATAAAATCTCCTTTTTATATCTCTTTGTCTCTTAGCAGGGTTTATAACTTAATACAATACATGACTGCACATTTACTTCTTGACATCCTCAAGACTTCACATTACATTTCCTATTATCATTTCTCAAGAGGAAAGATCCTCAGCAGTTTCCCTTGCACCCTCACTTTTCAGCATTAATATTACAGATTAAATTAGTTGGATTAACAGAATAACGCTTCTCCGTGAGCAAGCTGTCATGTACATTACCCTTGGGAACTCAGGGTCAACAATAGCTAGAAGTTACAGCTGCACAGCAAGCCTGTCCCCATTAGCACCCTTTAAAAATGTCTCAACCAGTTGTATGTCTAAAAGAAAACAGGTACATTATTAGTGCATCTCATATTGCCATATAGTTTGCTCTACTCCAACAGGGGATGGTGTGGCTTAACCCCAGAACATTCCCATGCCCTGAATACTCGTCTTCAAGTTATCCCCTGACTTCTAATCCAGGCCTATGGCCCTGGTTCTCAGTGACTGATGACTTGAACAGATTATCGGGAGCTCACCCCCTCTCAAGTTCGACAGTTCCTGGAAGGCACAGGTCCGATTCCTAAGGAATAATGTTCGGGCTGCGGAATTCCTGATTTATGACACCTCAGGCTTGCGTGTCTCACCCTAAGCCTCCGGCTCGTTACCCACTAAGGCTAGGATTCGAGCGTCTTTACTGCCACCCTCTCCCAGTGCAGATCCCCTGCTTACTTCGGTAATGTTGAGGTGTCACTCAAGCCCCAGTCAGCGCCTGCTCCGTGTACCTGATCAAAGGAAGGCTCCGCTGATTACTGGATTGACTTGCCTTCCCCTTCTCTTGAGGTAGAAATCAGTCGTTCGTCACCACGCTGGCCAGTAGAGGCGTTCAGCCGGCTTCCGTGTTCCTCCTCTCGCCGGCTCCACCCACGACGAGCTCCGCCTTCACCCGGCCTTTCTCAGCGCCACCACGCCTTCCCCGACGTCACCGCAGACCTGCCTCCAGAGCTTCCGGAACCTCCGCTGTCCTCCGGCGGCGCCTGCTGTCCCTCTCTTTCACACCCCAGCGCAAGGAATCCGCGGCAGTGGGGAGGGAAGAAAGGGGCACTTCCACACCGAAGGGTCGACAGCTGGCACGACAAGACCTCCACACGGTGAGTCCTGCTTCTCATCCACAGCGTGTCAGCAAGGAATTGGCCTCACAGCGCTGCCAGTTAGTTTTCCTCTGGCAGTATCGGGTAGGGGGAATCTGGGTTCACCGCTGCGATTAGTATCACTTCAGAGCTAGCCTCCTTTCCGCTTTCTCGCAGTAACACAAGTTCATCTTACTGGGCAATCAGGGTCAAGAGGAGGATATATTTCAGAGCTAGTGATGGTATCACGATGGCAGGGTTTCGTCAACAGGAAAGGGGTCACATCAGTATGGAAGAGCAGCTGGCCCGCAGATCGATCTAAGTCCTCACAGTGCGCCTTCCTCCTCACTAAGTCGCCTCACTCCACACCAGTTCCACACCATCCTCTCTCTGGACACACCAAAATGGCCGCCCTCCCTCTGACCTTTATATAGGCTGGCCTCAGGCTGCTAAAACCAGCTGGAAGGTTTTAGAGTGTCCCTATGTTATCCTATGGGTCCCTTTTCTGAGGTGACCATTTGTGGCAGTTACAAGCCACTATTTTGTGGAACTAAACTTTCATGAGAAAAGGGGGGATGTCTAGGCCTCAAAGAAAGCATATGGACAATGTAGCACCCACCCCCCAGGACAACACCTAAAAATTCCAATGGACATAAAAAACAAAGGTTAGTAGGCAGAACAGGGGACAAAAATAAATAAATAATGGGAGGGACTACCCAAAGGGCTGCCAGGTCTAACACAGCCCTACATTGATGTCACTTTAACTTTTTGTGTTTTTGTGTGAATATCTATCTATCTATCTATCTATCTATCTATCTATCTATCTATCTATCTATCTATCTATCTATCTATCTATCTATCTATCTATCTATCTATCTATCTATCTATCTATCTATCTGTCTGTCTGTCTGTCTGTCTGTCTGTCTGTCTGTCTGTCTGTCTGTCTATCTATCTATCTGTCTGTCTGTCTGTCTGTCTGTCTGTCTGTCTGTCTGTCTGTCTGTCTATCTAGCTAGCTATCTAAGAATATATAGCTGTGCATCTATAATCACAGAAAAATCAAAGGCTAAAGTGACATAGTTAGGAGTTTGAATGAGCCATAAGATACTGCTAACACCCAAAACCACAGAAATACACCAGTTATAGATTAGTCAAAAAACTATAACTTCCACCCCATTATGCACTTGCCTTCGGCCAGGCAGTGCATCCACCACAGGAAAACACCCAATCCCCAATCCATATGTCATGAGTGTTGTACTATGTAAGGTCATACGTGATCATGTTTGGGCAGAAGTTATATAGCTTTTTGACTAAACTATAAATGGTACATTTCCAAAGTTTTAGATTTTTTTTAAACATTAGCTAATGCCTCATTCCAGCAACTGACTACAACATCATTTTAACTTTAATCTTTCAGTGAATTGCAGTTTTTATTTTTTTATGTAAATTAAGGTATTAGAAACTTAAAATGTCACTTTAACCTTTGCTTTTTTCACTGAATTTATGGGGCTCTTTGATCATATTTTAAAGTAGACCAATGGCGAAACCGTCACATTCAGCAACCCCTGCTTTGCATGATCATTGTCGTTGTGATGCAGTGGTTGGCTGCAGGGTGTAGCGTTTGGACAGGCACAGCACCCACTCCTTCTGCAAGCATGCAGTCCCAACAGTGCACCTCCTTTGGCCGCGTGCACCCATCATGCAATGTCTTTCCCTTTTTATAAAAAAAAACAAATAATTTCAGGTACTCTTATGGCATCCATATCGCAAGCTTCCACCTCATGGTACCACAGTACAATGTAAGCTTCCTGGGTGACGCTTGAGTGGTAACATAGTACCATGAGGTGGAAGCTTGCGAGATTCCCAGAGGACTGACATGGCCACCACAGTCTTTTCATGAAAAGTTATGGCTGGCCAATCAGAAGGTCAATTACTGCAGTGCCATACCAGGTTTTGCAGTACCCCATTGGCTGACTGGAAAATATGCTCCCTCACCAAGTATTTTTGAATTTTTAGTGCATAACGGTCCAGATACCACTAACTTTTCTGAAAAATGTACCCCTTCGTAAGCACACCAAGGACTTATTTCAACAAATATATATATATATTTTTTTTTTTTTTTTTTTTTTTAAATATTTGTTAAGTGCGGTTGCTGCCCGTAGGCGTCCAAGCGCTGAGTTGAGGCAGGGAAGTGATGGGAAAAGGAGCTAAGGTACATAGGATTTGGCAAATATTTCTTGAAACTACTAAACAGATTTACCATAAGTAATAGCATTCTTTCTGAGTAAAATCCTAACTTCTGCCAAGTTGTTTTTTCAGTATCAGAGAACAGTTTCCAATGGGAATTAAAATGGAAAATCCATGTTTTTAGACTTCCCTTTTATCTTGAACCACGTTTAACAGTTCACTGTGAAACTTTCTAAGAAAGAGCCAAAGCAAGAGAGCTTTTTTTGGAACATTTCGTGCAGATTAATCGAATGGTACCAAATATTTTAAATAAGAAAAAATGCCTTTCCTATTGAAAGCCAGACCTAACTGTATATAAATTCACATGGCCAACACAATGACTATAAAGTCACAGAATTAAAAAATAGACACTTTTACTGTGGGTAGCAGACCGAAATCCCCAATCCTTCTCTTCTCTTGCGCACAAAATAAATCAGACTTGATAAGCATAAAGCATTAATTATGTTTTGTTTGAAATAATATCATTTCAGTTTCAGATCCAATAACAGATGCCAGCATTTGCCTCTGAACAGATGGTAATTCCATCTAATAGTGCATCCCTGTATTAGGAAGGTCTGTTGTGTATACAAACAGTAATAAACACTAGGTAAGAATCAAAATAAATTTTAATTGTTGACATTAAATTCTGGCAGCCTCTCATATGTGGATAGATTCCTTATGCGTGTATTTTTTTTCTTCCATATTTGCAAAATCAACTGCAAAGAGTTTGTACGTGCTGCTGCCGGAGTTCCATTCCATTCTATTTTTTTGTTGAAGAACATTCTGTTCTCTGTGTTATTTAGATTTTAGAGAGATCAGGATAAAATAATTGCTACCCTGGCCTTTGCAGATCATTTTCGAAATGCCGACTCAACGCCTCGATAAAGGCCAGCAATTCGTACACCTTTTATTGTTATTCTTTTTGCACAGCATTCGCAAACTAAACTCCACTCAAACAATGCAAGCAAACACGCATGTTCCATGAATCACACATTCGATTGGGTAGTGCCACGAACAACCCATTCAGAATGCAAACTATCGGAATACATGACACCTAAATTGTGGACATAAAACATGCGACCAAAATTAACAGTTAGGCAGAGTCGATAGCAAAACAAAATGGTTTTGTTCACTAGTAATTAGATGCTAGATTCCGTTTCGTCTCTTTCATTTGGCACCACTTAGTTATGAACCACTGGGTTCTAGAGAACCTGCAAGGCTCCCACGTTTACTTCTGGGAATCAATGAGTCCTTGTCCATCTTTCTTGTTCCAGTCTTTACATTGAGAGAGTTATCTCGCCCAACAGCCAATGTGCCTATCCTACCCTTAAGAAAAATCTATTTAAATACTTATTGCATCTCGTCCAGTCGCGGCTCCTAGTGGGAGTGCGCGGGCGGTGGGGCAGGGCGGGGGAGGGCCGGGTTGGGGTTTGTAAACTCCAGCATACGGTCAACCGGAGTTAAGTACATAAATAAATAAATAAAACGAATTACATTGCGCAAGCTGCAACACCATTTGCGTTGCAGCGCGCGCAATGTAATTCATTTTATTTATTTATATATGTACTTAATTCTGGTTGGCGTATGCCGGCGTTTACTAACCCCCCACCCTGCCCCTCCCCCGCCCCACTGCCCCGTAGCACTCCCACTAGGAGCAGTGACTGATCTCGTTCCTATCTCTGGTTTGTCCTCTCACTGATGACTGCGTATACGTTTCCATAGTCAAGACAAAAGGGGTCATTACGATGTCGGGCAGAATCACTTCCCTGATGGGGCGGTCCCGACCGCCCCATTAGGATGCGACCGAATTCCTGCATTTTACTACGGCAGCATACATCCAGCCATAAACCGCCCAGAAAGCATGCTCTCATAGTAAAATGGGAGGGGCAGTTCATCCATGCACTCCGTGGCAGGAACCTGCACGCCACTGGGTGCAAGGATCATCAGGGGGCACCGCAGGTGAACTCCTCAGCCTCCAACCAGAGGCCGTGCACCCAAGGGGGCCCTGCAGGAAGGGGCCCAAAGTTGAGTTCCGACAGCCTTTCTGAGTCGTTAAGGCCGGCACGGAAAGCCTGCCAAAACCCATCTTTGTAATCTAAAGGGCAGAAAGGGCTGCCCTTGAGATTATAGGCCAGATTCCAACTGTCCGACAGGCTCTCCAAGCCCGTTGGAAGCCAGACGGAATGACCAGCAGGTTTACTTATGACTGCCTCCATCGTAATGAAGTGGTCGTAAAGTAAACCGACTGGCTCATTACGATGAAGCCATAAAAGGCTCCAACCAAGGGTTGGAGTCTTTTATGGCTGCATCATTGTATTGTATTGTATTGTAAGGGGTGCTTATAGAGCGCACTGACACCATGGGTTTTCTGGCGCTGGTTGGATGCAGAGGGGACAGGGGGACTTAACTAGATTGGGGGAAGAGCCAGGTTTTTAAGGATTTACGAAAAAGAATCAGAGAATTGGAGGTTTTAAGAGAAAGAGGAAAAGAGTTCCAAAGTTTGGGGGCCAGGTATGCAAATCTCCGGCCTCCAGATCTGCAGAGTTTGAAAGAGGGGATGATCAAGAAGTGAAGATGGGAGGATCTCAGGTTCCGGGAAGGGCAGTAGGGCCTGATAAGAGATTTCAGGAAGGCGGGACAGGGCGCAGCTAGTGACTTGAAAGTGAGGCAGCCGATCTTAAAGGCCGCCCTTGAAGTGACAGGGAGCCAGTGCAGATTGGAAAGGAGGGGCCTGGGGGATTGCCACTTCGAGATCCCAAGGGCCAGTCTCGCCGCTTGATTTTGAACAGCTTGCAGTCTGGCCAAAGATGTTTTAGGCAGACCGTGATAGATCACGTTCGAAAAATCTAAGCGAGAGAGGACGAGGGCCATGATGACTTGCAGGAGGGCATCAGGTGTAAGGAGGTAAGCCACTTTCCTGATCCTGCGCAGCTGGTAAATGCAGGAAGAGACTACCGTCCCCACCTGAGGCCCAAGGGATAGACCGGAGTCAATGGTGACCCCCAGACTCTTCACCGAGGCCACGGGGATGGGAGAGGGGCCAAGTTCCGCCGGCCAGAAGTGTGGCCCCCAGAAAGTGGCACTCCTACCGGGAAGGAGGAGCTCCGTCTTACCGGGGTTCAATTTTAGCTGGTTTTGGCCCATCCACTGGAGAATGTGGGACATGACTGCCTGGAAGTTGGGAATAGCGGAAGGGGAGTTGAGAGAAAAGATGAGTTGCAGGTCGTCCGCATAGTTGAAAACGGTGACGTCCCACTGCCTCAGAGAAAAAAGAAGGGGTCGAAGATAGAGATTAAAGAGAAGAGGGGATAAGGAGGAGCCCTGGGGGACCCCGCAGGGCGAGTACTCCCTAGGAGCCCTGAAAGTGCCCAGGCTAAGGGTCTGAGACCTCCCGGTCAGGAAGGATTTGACCCAAGCCAGCGCCAGGCCTTGGATGCCAGCCTGCTCGACACGGTGGAGAAGGATGTTATGATCCACCGTGTCGAAAGCGGCTGACAGGTCTAATAATACCAAGGCCTGGGGGGTACCCTTGTCAACGCCGTCTCTCAGGGCGTCCAGCACGGCCAAGATCACTGTCTCCGTAGAGTGGCCGGGTCTGAAGCCGGCCTGGTTAGCCTCGAGAAAGTTGGAGCTCTCGATAAACTTTGAGAAACAGGCGGTGACGTGGGCTTCCAGGATTTTAGAAAAGAAGGGCAAGAGGGAGATGGGGCGGTAGTTCGCCGGGACGGCGGGGTCAGCCCCAGGTTTCTTCAGAAGAGGCACCAGCACGGCCTCCTTGAAGGAGCTAGGCACCGTACCGGAAGAAAGAGAAGAGTTTAGCAGGGGGAGGATGCAGTCGGGTAAAGAATGGCAGATGTCCCGGAGTATGGAAGGGGGACAGCAATCGTCTGGGGATCCAGACTTAGTGCGGGAGGCCAGAGTGGCCAGGGTGTAGGGTCTAAAAGAGGGAATTGTGTGAGCGAAAAGGTGTTGTGGGGGTGGGAGACAGATCCAGCGCCAGGGGGAGTGACTGGAATGGTGTCCTTGATCAATACAATTTTCTGAATAAAAAAAGTGCTAAGAGTGTTACAAGCTTCCTGTGTGGGGCCTGAGTTGGGAGCGTCCTGGGATCGGAGGTAAATTTGTTGAGGACTTTGAAAATTTCTTTGGACTTACAGGGGGCTGATAAAATTTTTCCTGAAGCATAAGCTTTTTTGGCTGCGGAGATGGCAAGTTTATACCTATTACGAGCGGCCACATAGGCATCTCTACTTAAAGAGCAGTAGTCTCTCCTCCACTTGCGCTCAAGTTGACGGAGTTCCAAATGGAGGGTTTTAAGATGGGGGGGTGAACCATTTATGGGAATTGCTGTGACGTGATCGGGGGAACTTGGTTAGGGGAGCAAAGATGTCGCTGGCTGTCGTGAGCCAGTCAGCCACATGCCCATAAAGCTCATTGGTACCGATGTCATTGGGAAGCAAGGGACGGGTTTGGGACAGGTGAGACAGCAATTTGGGGGAATCGGCAGCCCTCCACTTACGGGCAATGCCACCCTCCCGGGGGGGGATCCTGATCTGGCCAACCGCCGAAATTGTGGTGTCGATCAAAAAATGATCAGACCACACACAGGGTGTTATTAGTGGGCAAGAGGACTTGACCCCATGGGTCCAAATGTGATCGAGGATATGACCGCCACTATGGGTGGCGGACCTGACTAGTTGAATGAAGTTCAGGCTCGAAAGACCCTCGAACAGTTCGGAAGCATGCGGGCCGGCGTCCTCATGCTGAAACCAGTAGTTAAAGTCACCAATGATGACGATACGGGGGGAGGAGGTGGCGATGTTGGTCAACTGGTCGATGAAAGATGAGGGGAAGGACGGCATTGGGTGGGGGGGACGATAAAGTACCATAAGGGTGACTGCGCCCACCTCGGTCCCAAGGCTAAGGACCACGGTGTCCACTTCTGGGAGAGTCATGGCTGCGGAGGCAATAATCTTAAGATCCTTGCGTATTACCGCCGCCACCCCTCCCCCAGAGCGACCCCCTGATCGGTTGGTATTCAACAGAAAGTAGCCTGGGGGTAGCGCAGCCAAGATGTCGGGGAGTGAATCATTAGTAAGCCAGGTCTCAGATAGTAGTAGGACGTTCGGGCTTTCAGTCATAAGTAAATGGAGAATATCGGCTTGGTGCCTGACCATAGAGCGAGTATTTAGATATAATACCCGGATCTGCGACTCAGTGGGAGCCGGAGCGATGAGTGATGGCACCGGCTGAAGATGGGGGAGGGAGGTGCCTGCAATAGCAAGTGACGTGATCCGAGTCCAGGTGTCGGGAGAGAGAGGGCTGGCAGAGGCTTGTAGGCACCTAAGAGCGGAAGGAGAGTAGGATATAGAAGTAGCAGCATCCCTAGCCTCTGGGCCCGTCCGGCCGCGGACGGGCGCAGACGGGCTGGACTTAGGCGCGACTTCGGCGCGCTGACGGCGTGCCCGCTGCGCCCGTCCGCGGCGCTCCCTGTGAGGGGGCGCCATTTTATGGGCTGAGGTCGTGAGGGGCCGAGCGCTGCACTGCTCGCCTGCTCACCCTCCTCACCCAAGATGGCGGCCAAATAGCGCGACCCGGCGGGAATTGATCTCCTGCGAGGGCGGCTGTCAAAGATGTGAATAGTTACGCTCGGCGCGCAATGGTGGCAACCTGCACAACAAAAAGGTTAGGCAAATACAAGAGGCAGTTAAAATGTTTTAAAAGTAAATTAAATTGTGCGCGAAGGGTGCAGAGAGCAGCGCGAGTCAAGCGCGAGTCAGGCGAGTGGCTAGGTCCCACTGGCCGGCTCGTGACATTCAAACAGTCATGGGAAGCAGCACAATGATTTTTATGGGCTGAGGTCGTGGGGGCCGAGCGCTGCACCGCTCGCCTGCTCACCCTCCTCACCCAAGATGGTGGCCAAACAGCGCGACCCGGCGGGAATTGATCTCCTGCGAGGGCGGCTGTCAAAGATGTGAATAGTTACGCTCGGCGCGCAATGGTGGCAACCTGCACAACAAAAAGGTTAGGCAAATACAAGAGGCAGTTAAAATGTTTTAAAAGTAAATTAAATTGTGCGCGAAGGACGCAGAGAGCAGCGCGAGTCAAGCACGAGTCAGGCGAGTGGCTAGGTCCCACTGGCCGGCTCGTGACATCCGGCCAGTGGATCATAATCCACCACCTAGTGTTCAAGGGTAGGGAACCACCACACAGAGCTCAACGTCTTTGTGCATCATTGCATTCATTTTTTTTTTTTATTTCAAGAAACTTTTGGAATCTGGGATTACAAGTGAAATATTGTGTGTTCAGGTGGCTTAAATTGTTCCCTGTTAATCAGGGCCACTGGAATTATTCAATTGTGCGGCTGCAGCGACTTTTGCATAATTATAAATTTGCTGCATTTGCCACATATTCCATCGTCTGCTGCATAATCTTCAGATTGAAAAAAATGGTTTCTAGCTCGAACAGTACAAAAGTTACTTAAAATGTAGCAATCTGTTACTGCGAAGTGGAAGGTCCTTTGTAAAACTGGACGGATCAGCTTTCTATTGCACTATTGCTATATTTGGATGTTAAACTGATATTAATGAGGTGCAACCAATGCCCACAGAGTATTATTGAGTTTAAAATAATGAAATAATAAAGTAATACTATTACAGAAAGTGCCGCATTATGCCGCATTATTTGAATATTCTTGCCACATAATTCACTCAACCCTGTTGCATAATTTGGCCATCTCCTGCCGCATAATTCCAGTGGCTCTGATTATAATTTAACAAATGCATCAGATAGACGCAGAGACCTACCGATCCTTGTACTATGAGGGAATAACGTGGAAGATACATCAAAAACATTATTATGTAGCCTGCCTCCTGGGACTCCTATGAATTTCATGTGGAGTTCTTAGTCCAATAAACCATTCAAAACTATCCATCACATTTAAATGACAAACATTTCCTGTAAAGAAGTATTGGAATCTCACATAGATCAATAATGATCTGCATTTGCACAAATGTCCACTGTTTGATTGACAAATAGGATTATGTGGTGTGGAGAAAGGGAAATCAAACACCCCTGCTGCCCACTATCAACTCCTCAAGTTCTGATGCTCTGCACCCATAGGTGTCAACTGTTCCATTTCTGCCGGGACAGTCCCAGCCAGTTGGAGACTGTCCCAGGTAATTCACTATCCCAGGACAGTCCCAGTAATTACACTTCTGCATGCAGGAAGCGCAAGTGTGCTCCAAGCGCAGTTGGAAGCAAGGGGAGGTGCAACGTGCTGACTTGGTGGCCGCAGGGCTCCCACTACATCGGTTGCGTTGGGCGCAGGAGAGGCACTTTTAATCTGTGCCCAGAAGGAAGCTTCGGAGGAGCAGGTGAAGCTTTTTGTGGCAGAGTGGAGAGTGGCCTCCTTTGCCGTTGGGCATGTTGGGTTTTTCCAGATAAGTGTACAAAGCTTTTCTAATCCTTATACAGAAAAAATTTGGAAGACTGGCAACTTGCAATCCTATGGCGATTGATATACAGCTGTATTTTTACTTTAAAACTCCTGCCGCAGCCAGCCCGGGCCACCAGGACTTGATGCTGCCAGAACTAGATGAAAGGACAAGGAGCGTCATCCAGGACCTCCTCTACAAGTGCTCTTGGGGTGGGTCGCCGGGGGCTCGGCTGTGTCAAGTGTGTAAAGACCCAGGGTATGGCACTAAAGACAGCATGCCCCACGCCATGCCATCTTCACCCTGACTTCAGTCTACAGCTCAGCTGAAGATTATGCGACACATAAGTCACTTCACAGACTGCAGCAGAGCTACAGCGACTAGTCCGAGCAGGAGGAGGTGTTTTCCCAGCCTTGTTAGTGACTCTGTTGGTAAGTCAAAGAGAACGCGTTATTCAATGTTCTTGCTGGAGAGAGATCGGAGTTTTGACTAGTACAAGTCTTCGCTCTCCAGTAGCGCAGAGGGTTAATTGTGCCTGCTGTAAAGAATATGTTTCATGCGTATCACAGAGCCTAATGTAAGTAGACGGAGTTAGATTATGCTAATTATGTGGGTTGGGTGGAGTGGGCGGAGCTTAAGGGCAATGATGTGGTACATTTTCAAGTAAGTAATTGATAGCTGTGCTGCACAGTGTCCCTGGAAATTCTTTAAAAAATGCTTGCAACTAGGGTCCACCTCCTCTGCAAGGATCCTGAGTTGGTAGATGGCTCCAATTCTCCTTCTCTGCATCGAAAGCCCAGCAAAGTACCCAAGACCAGAAAGGCTGGTCAGGCAAAAAGCATATTTTAGGGTAGGATGGTGTAAACACCCCAGAACTCTGAGTAGCCCCGAGCCAAGAAGAAGCAAGGATGAGGGTCACAGTTATGATTTGTGTGGTCACATTTCTTTCAAATACTCAGTGCAAGCTGGAATTCAGATACATTTGCCACTGCTACCTCTCGACCTTTGGGTGTATAAATAAAACATGCATTTTTACATTAAAAAGAAAGGTTCCCTATAGAAAATCCTCTTTAGACACTAACATATATCAAGTGCCTATCTCTGTTGAACCACACGGAGGGGAAACAAAGGTGAAGCTGAATCTGCCGAGGTGATTCCTTTTTATATTAAAAAATATACCTTGTATGCTTCATGGACATTTTTCACAAAGCCCCAGGTTTTCCAACTCATTTGAGTAGCCGGATTAATCTGAAGAAAAATCATCTGGATTGGGCCCTTAGACTTCAACCTATTTGTTTTAGTTGCAGGGGAAGTGTACCATTTGGTTTCTAGATCTACAAGCAGTGTCCAGTACCAACTGGCAAGCTGGGATTCTTTCAGACCCAGAGTAGATTCCCTTGCCTCTGAAACATCTATGGTCTCCATTCTCAGGAGGGAAGTTTGATAAAGCGAAGAATCAGTGCTTGAAGTGAAAAAAATAAAAGTGCAGGTACTCTGTACCAGAGTACCTGCTCGTTTATGGGAAGTGCCGGTACTCTCCAATTACAAGTATAGTGTTTCTTCTGAGAAGTGCCGGTACTCTCCCTCTCAAAATAAAAAAGTGCTGGTACTCCGTTCCGGATAGTACCGGCCCATTTAAAGCACTGCGGAGCATGCTATACTGGCCAATTCCACACCTCCTTTAGCTGGAGTCAGCAGAAGACAGGCGCAATCAATCTAAGAGCAAATATCTGAAAGCAGAGGTGTAGACAACTTTCTACAATGGTCTCTGGCAGGAAGAAAGGGTAGCAGGCACAGATTACTCAGCACAGAAGACAGGGAAGACTTCCACTCTCTTAAGCTCTTCTTGAAATGGTTTAGGTAGGACCTTTCAAAGAGAAAATCACGCAGCTACTGGTGGTGAGATCTAGCCAATACAAATAACATTTCCAGCCGTCCTACTCCCAGCAGCAAAAAGGTGTACTTGGAGTTTTAGGCGCGCGCCTTGTGACATTAAAACTAACCCAATTGAGTAACATGCACTAGAAGTCCACTTAGTTTCTTTTTAATTCTCCTTCCCTCAGGTAGCACTTGTCACATGCTTATAGCTCCTGGCTGCACTGAGTCTCCAAAACCACCTTTCTGAAAGAGGAATGTTAATACAGATTATTTTCAGGTACAGGTTATTCACTGCAGGCAATCAGGAACACCTCCCTGCATTCGGAAGAGGCAGCTGGAGAGAATGGTCATCACAAGTTATGAAGTGAGAATGGTTTCAGACAGAAACATGAATGTCCCTAAAATACACGGCATTTGGAGCCCGATTCATCATTGTGAAGTTTTGCGAGTCTGAAATAGCGATAAATAAGGAATCGCTATTCCAGACTCGCAAAACAGGATTCATGTAGGAATCGCAATAGGTTTTGCGATTCCTACAGGTTCCTTATTTGCGATTAGCTAATTGCTAATCACAAATAAGGAATAATTCCCCATAGGAATGAATGGGGAGTCATTCCTTATTTGCGATTAGCAATTAGCTAATCGCAAATGAGATTGCGATTTCAAGGGTGCAGGGGTGTCCAAAGGACACCCTGTAACACCCCTGAAATGTAAATTCACACAGATGGTACACACACATGTCCAAAGGACATGTGTGTGTGTAACATGCAACTTAGAAAAATGCATTTAAATGCATTTTTCTAAGTTTTCGCTAATTATCACGAGGTTTGACCTCGTGGTAAATAGCGGTTCAAAATTGCGAATTCGCAATTTTTAAATGTTTCAAGAATAGCATTTAAGGAATCTCTAATAGAGATTCCTTAAATGCTATTCCTCGCAAATTTGCGAGTTCTTAAATAGCGAATTTTGCTTTTGGGATGATGAATCCCAAATGCAATAATTGCACTCGCAAAGGGCCAGATTCTGAGAATCTGGCCCTTTGCGAGCGCAATTTTGTTTCATGAATCGGGCTGTTGATCTCTAGAAGTGTATAATTCAGATCTGATAACTGAAACAAAGATATTTGGTAACCTGAATCTATCTTTACCACTCGTATTTTCAGCCCAAGTTACTTATGTACTGTAAATTTCTGTCAATAGCATTTTCCAATCAAGAGTTAGAAATTAAATGTCACATTTAAATTTATGTAGCATGAGAAATATTCTGAAACACGGGCTTCCACATACAATTTGGAATAATTTGTTATGCTTTAGAGGAAGGGAATTGGGACAAATACACTGCTCATCTCTATTTCCTATATTAATACTCTCAGGGTTTGAAATACAATTAGAGAAGTGCAGGTGGTCGGTATTTCAGTGTGGCTGCTTGCAATGGATAGGTGCCATTTGTCTCTCATCGGATGTACTTGCACCACTGTTGAGAAGTGCAAGTATTGTCACTTTAAAATTAAAGAAGTGAAAGTACCCGGAACCTAAGAGTAGCTGCCAATTAAAAGCACAATACATTTTCAGCAGCTTTCAGAGGACATGTACACAGACAGCAGGGTTGCCAGTCGAACAGATCTGTCAATTTAGAAAGTAAAACACTTTTATTTTTAAACAGAGCAAATGAGAATAGGCCTGTTTAGTAAGCTTCAGCCTATGTAGAAGTCAAAATATCTGGTGTACAGAGCATAGAAAATTGGGGAAACTGCAGAAGGATGGACTTCCTTACAGTTCTATAATTTGATCATTAGCCATATTAGTCTCATAGAAAGTCTAAATGAAAGAGCAAAATATGAGTGATTTAGAGCAAAGGTTATGGTACATCTACGGTTACCATATGTGGGGAATTTAGTTCCTAGAAAATGTTCAGTTGATTTTCCTCTTCATGGAGCTGTTCAACTTTAAAGTCCATGAAAAGTTCAAATTTGCTGTATTCCTTTATTTAAAATGTATTTAGTCCAGCTTGGAGCACATTGAAAACATTCGAAAAGCTAGAGATAGGTCTAAGATTTTGCTTAATTATTACATGAGTGGTTAGTATGGGAAGGGTAGATTTTGGTATATATAACTGTGGAACCAGTTCAATTACTAGTGTTCATGGCTTAGAGAAGGATAAACAATTTAATGATCATGAAGCATCCACTTTACTTTTTCCACTAAACATCATTCCCAGAGGAAATCTGCAATTGTTATCTCTGTGGTCGATGATCTCGCATTGCTAGTTGCATGACTCTTTGAACAGTTATCATATCAGCAGTTTCCTGAATGTGACGCACCTTCCTGGCTTGTGAAAGTGTCTTCAAGTGCTTGGGGGTAATAAAGTTTCAGGTGTTGGCCGACTTGAGTTTTCTTTTACCTGCATATTATGTTGCACCGGCGAAATGCTCCTTCCTAAATTGAACAGCGATTGGCCTGCTTCTGCATGTTTTCTGAGAATGCACTTCAAGATACCTTATGCATGCTATGAAAAAAATCGATTTTGATCCAGACACCTAGTGAAGTTTTATTAAAGTTGTATTAAAGTTTCTTGGCTTGGTGCCCTTTCATTCTGTTGATGGCCACTCTTGCTGCCAGATTTTGAATATATCGATGAACATTCCATAGAGGCGTTTGTAGAACACTTTAGAGTAGCCTAGTCAGACCATGATCAGCAATCCAGTTTGCTGTACTGTATGTTGAGTTTGAGAATGGTAGGACCTTACAAAGAGATGCCAGTTGCACAGTGGTTCATTTTACCACAGCGTTGACTGGAGGATAAATGGTAGGTCTAAATAAAAGATTAGTCATTGGCTCCCCAACTGTTTGCAGTGAACAGAATAGCGCTCAGTACTGGAGGATATGCACGTTGGATTATTCCCTCTTTTTGCTTTAGTAGTGGAATTTCCATGATGACATAAAACGCCTCACCTCATCAAGTGATCAATGTTGAAGTTGGTTTGCTTCCTTCCATTGCTTTCCAAGGAGTGGGCAGATCAGAGTGTTGTTCTCCTCAATTTTTAATTGGTGGTGATGTTGCTGAATTACTTCTGCAAATCAGAACATAAATATGTTGAACAGTAGTTGACTTCATACTCCACCTACCTACTAGTGGATTCAAATGAAGATCCTGATTAGTTGCTTCCAATTGTGCAGGAATTATCACATCCAAGGCTACATCTGTAATGCCCTGGCGTCCCAAGGACAATTCTAAGAGCATCAATGCTGCGTGGCGATCATCTTCCAAAGTGCCTGGAAGGACTTCACTGATATCAGCGTCCACAATGTATGTTCCTCACATGAGTCTGCTTAGAGATCTCGGATGATGTAATATTCTTCAAAGCATCCTGCAACTGTCTGGTGGCTTTCCTTTCAATGTTTTTGCTAAAGTAGGGGACGTTTGAAATGAGTCCTGAAAATGAACAAGGACATCTGGATCAGTCTTTGATTTCCTTAGGAGTGGGATGAGAATCTCTTGCTTCAGGCAGTCTGCCGCCACCCCACTGATTGGGTGAAGCTGCTCAAAGCACGGCTAAGATAGAGAAAGTCTTCCATGATGGCCTTCTTTAGTGACTGCTGGGGATTTAGCTCATGTAGGCTGTTAACAAGAAATGTTTTATGAAGAGTGAAAAGAAGGACTGTCTACCGAATTTGCAAGCTGTTTTGAAATTGTGGCATTTCTTTTGCAAATAATTTAGGGTAGGACAGAGGGATGTTCATTATTTTTATTCTATGGCTTAACAAAATATATTTTGGGCTGTGTGTTCTATTGTGTCATACTTTACTCACACAAGTTTGATTATTTCTACTTTTCCAGAGAAACATATAGTACAGACCTGGCACTATTCTCAGTTACATGTTCTTACCATAAAGCTATTTGCTGAGGTGGACAAGCATACAGAATAGATTGTTTTAACAGAGTAATAAATGTATACTGAATGGGCTCGATTACAAGAAGGAAAAAAAACTTAAATAGCGTTCCCTCTCATTATACCCATCAAAAACATACAGTGATAATATTGTCTTTTTAAAACCACACTATAAAAAAATGGAAAAAAATATATTTCTTCTGCCATATGGGACAAGCAAGGACTTGCCAAACGATTTTAGATGCAGCATATTAAGGTGACCATATGTTACCATGCTGTTGAATGGCTGAGTGATTCATGCCCGTCACATTCCTGTATATCAATTAAAGCTCCTTGAAGTCTCCATGATTTGTGCCGCTGTTATTAAACCCTGCTAATTCATCCCACTTACACTTGCCTTATAAATCTCCGGGAGTGCGGCGTGATTCATAGCAATCTGCGAGCATGCTGCAGCAAATTCCTCTCCTTGTAATTAACAGTAAATTGTTTTACTGCCATGCAATGAATTTCTCAGTTATATTGCAAATGAACTCCTAAATGTGTGCTGCTTTTTGCTAGGAACTAGCTTATATCATTAGGCAATTAAACAGCATCGCTTTGAACCAAAAGCTTTTAATCAAGAGAAGTACAACTTAACCAGGACTTAAAGACCATGCAAATTCTAACTCGCCATTAGAGGAATAATTTCAGCCACTTTGGAAAGTGTAATAAAGCAAAAACACAATGAAGAGTATTTCTGGATAGAAAAAAGAACCGTACTGGATCACCTAGTCTCTCCCTTGTGCAGGTGAAATCTGCAAACAACATTTGCAAGAATTCTTCCCACTTGAGCATTAGTAAAAAAGCTATTTCTCCACTGACCGTTCAGCGCAAAATGCGTGCAAATTGCACTGAACCAGTGAAATCCCACTTATGCTCTGATTATGACTGGGGTAACAGGTACGTTATTTGCCGCACCGAGTAAATACAGGTCTCCATTGTGTGATATTTATCAA